>NC_138558.1:13458469-13945969 GCF_964273705.1 Natrix helvetica
GTATAAGATGCACCTTTTTCCCTCAAAAAAGAGGCTGAAAATCTGGGTGCATCTGATACACTGAATGCAGCATTTTTTGCCTCCCGAAACCGCATCCCCTTCACCAAAATGGCCGTGCATAGCCTTTAGGAGGCTTCCAGAGTGCAACTGGGGGCTGGAGAGGGCAGAAATGAGTGAAAAATGGGCCATTTTTTGCTCAATTGTGCCGCCCCAGCCACCAGAAGCACTCTATAAGCCTCCTAAAGGCTATGCATGCCCTTTTGTTGAGAAAAAAATGGGCCCGTTTTCACAAAAAGCGGATCGTTTTTTGCTTGTTTTGCGGGGGGCACCTCCCAGGAGCACTCTACAAGCTTCCTAAAAGCTATTCATGCCCTTTTTTTTGAAAAAAAATGGGTCCGTTATCGCAAAAAAGGGCCATTTTTTGGGGAGGTCTGTAGAGTGCAAAAACTTTTTTTTTTAATTTGCCTCTTCAAAATCTTAGTGTATCTTATACTCTGGTGTGTATCATACCCTGAAAAATATGGTATGTTAAATTGTTATTGGATCAGCATAAGGCTCATCTGGGTGGGGAGGGGTGTTATGTATTATATATAGTTGTCAGTTGAAGTTCTCAGTTTGGTCCTCTGTTGGAGCGGGAAAATACTCTCTCCTGATTGGTTGTGGGCTGATCAGCTCTTTGCCGCCTCAGTTTCCATTTGATCCCATCCGCGTCGCCAGAGTTAAGTTCTGGAGAAAGAATGGAGGCGAGGCCTGAGTGACCTCTATAACAGCTCTTTATTCAATACTGCCTGTGAGGCAACTGTTGCTCCCTGGCTGACACAGCTCCTTTTATAGGGAAGCTGATCAGACCACAACCAATCAGGAGAGAGTACTTTTCCGCTCTAAGAGAGGACCAGACTGAGAACTTTAACTGGTATCTATATATAATACATAACACTGTGGGTCTCCAACCTTGGCAACTTTAAGACCTGTGGACTTCAATTGCCAGAATTCTGGGAGTTGAAGTCCACAAGTCTTAAGGTTGCCAAGGTTGGAGGCGCCTGCTCTAAGAAAATTGCCATTGGCACCACCGCCCACATCCCTCTCAATATAGGAAGGGCCACTAAGAGTGCCTTGATCCCCTAGAGTCAATGCTGTTGAAACCCTACTCTGCAAAACGCCGGAGCCTCCAGGATAGCAGGGAAATATTCAATTTTGAATTCCCTGAAGGAAGACTATAGCGAAAACCTTTTCTCAAAGGTGATGCAGTTTTAATGGAATTGCTGTTTCGATTGTGAACCGTTTCTCTTGAAAAATATCCCCAATTGGGTATACAATGTATTCCAGGAGCCAGGCAAAAGAAAACTCTATAGTGGTAGGATCGTTATTTACATTCCAGCTGAAATGTTAAGAGTCAGCAGTTATCGTTGATAATAAAGTTTTGAATGTAAATGATAAAAAAATATATATGTATTTGATGCCGTTTTGCTATTGAATCGCTGAAAAGGAAGGCAATCAAATGGCCTCTGCAGAATGCTTTGGGAAGGGGCCTTTGGACAGAATAACTAATTTTTTAAAAAAATATTAGCAAGAAGAGTCTGTATTTTCTCTCAGTATGCAAGCATGCCTGTCTCTGGTGTGTGCTTTCGTATAATGCACAACAGAAAAGTGCCATTTAATTGCCAGAAATCTCAGCAGAATACCCACACCATTGCTATATGAACCAGTAACTGATTTAGCAATAGCTAAATAAAGTCTCCCCTTGAGTAAAGTTTAACTCATGGCAACTTTGAGTGTTGCTTTCACCGCAACAACATAGAAAGGGTTTGCCACTGCCTTATGTTCTTTCAACGTTATCAGGGGTGGGATTCAGCCGGTTCAGACTGATTTGGGCAAACCGAATGCTAATTTTACATCTGGTTTGCTGAAACAGTAGTTACAAAATCAGCATATTGCTCCCAACAATCTATTTCCTCATTTTACAAAACTCGGAAGGATGGAAGGCTGAGTCAACCTTGAGCCGGTCAGGATCCAACTGCTGAGAATCAGAAGAATTAGCCTGCAATGCTGCAATTTAACCATTGCCTGTTATCTACAGGTCTACCACTGACATAAATATTGTAAAGACTGAATGCTATAACTTTTCTAATATTCAAAAAGTAATAATATTTACAATGGTGCCTTGATACTCAACTACTTTGAAACTCATCATATTTGGTCCTCAATGTATTTTGAGCCAAACATTTTGTCCCAGTACTCATCATTTGTTTAGTAGGCTTCCTGCAGGCTACAACTTGTCACTGTCAGCTGCTTACTACATTATTCTTTGTGGGGTTAAATTGTTTGGTACGGATCATTTTTGGTACTCATCGCACCTCCCTGAACTAATTAATGATGAGTACCAAGGTTCCACTCTACTTTAAAAATGAGAACAGCCTAAATTCAATCATTCCATGAAAGGTATATAAAGAAACAAGTCAAACTCCTGAAATTTATTATTATTTGTTTGTTTAAATTGATTGGCTGCCAAACTCTAGTGGACTGGTTTACTTTTTATTTGGTTAGTTTTCGCTTTTTGTTTGTATACATAAACTATACAAACATGTGCTAAGCATCATTTATCATTTATTTATGCTCCGAAACATATGCCATGTTTAAACCTTTCTTTTGAATAACAGCTCTCTAGATTCAAAGCAGCTGATGAATTTTCGTTGGTAATCAGATTATAAAATGGTAAAAACCTTGTGTCAAGGTGTGGTTAGAATTCCATTTAATGTAGAGATTAAACCCAAAATTTAAATTTACTGTGCATTTAATTGGCATAGCGATCATCCCATAGTCTTTAGGATTAGTTGACTGATAAGAGAGGATCCCTCCTGATGACTTTCAGTAAAGTTATTTACCTACCACATAAATCAATATATTGTAAAGGACACCAAATGCAACAGAGCAATTGTGCCGTATTGCCACAGTTGCTCATCCATGCACGAATGATCATAATCTAGCCTTCAAGTAAAAACAGTTGAACTGTTTCAAAACAGCAATTAATATTCAAGGGGAGACACAGCAGTTCTCTTGGATCAGGAAATGTG
Source organism: Natrix helvetica (assembly GCF_964273705.1). Taxonomy (NCBI): domain Eukaryota; kingdom Metazoa; phylum Chordata; class Lepidosauria; order Squamata; family Natricidae; genus Natrix; species Natrix helvetica. The sequence continues at coordinate 13,461,541 of NC_138558.1, forward strand.
GAAGACAGATGTTTGGCAGCCTTGCACAAAGTTCACTGCTGATGTCAGACAATTTCAAAAGAACAAACAAAGCATCCTTTCTTGTCACCATAGAAGCAGAATGTGTACTATGGGGAAGAGTGGTGGATACTAAAAAGAAATAAAGAATAAGGCAGGCTAATTCTCCTAGCAAGATGCCCATCGTAAAAGTATGTGTTTGTGTGTATCTCATATCATACCATCTCATTCATTCTTTTATATGCATATGTTATAATAACATAATATTATACAATATAATACAATAACATGGTGCTGGAGAAGACTCCTGCGAGTCCCTTAGACTGCAAGGCGATCAAACCGGTCAGTCCTAGAGATCAACCCTGACTGATCTTTAGAAGGCCAGATCCTGAAGAGGAAGCTTAAATACTTTAGCCACCTAATAAGGAAGGACTCAAGGAGAAGAGCCTAATGCTAGGAAAGATGGAGGGCAAAAGAAGAAGAAGGGGACGACAGAGAATAAGGTGGCTGGATGGAGTCACCAAAGCAGTAGGAGTGATCTTAGATGAACTCCAGAGGATGGTAGAGAACAGGAAGGCCTGTGGGGCCTTCTTGTCTGTGGGGTCGCGATGGGTCGGACATGACTTTGCAACTAACAACAAATAATAACATAACACCACAACATAACATAACATATAATATTAAGTAGAGCAGTTCTCAACCTGTGATTTGAGCCAAACAAATAAATTAGGTATAAATCTTACAATGTCACACGCTACATAATAAATAGATTGGGAGAACCCTAGGTTCATGCATTCCCAAAATAAAAAATGGACACGCCATTCTTCTTCTTTTCCTTTCCCTTCCTATTTCCATGTCTATTTTCTGTTCCTTAATTAAAGGAAAATTATAAAGAAAGAAAGAGACGAAGTTTCCAGTTGAAGTAGGGCATGGGCTCCTTTGGAGAATCAGTGAAAGGTCTATTGGTAAGCATACAAACACATAAAGGTATAATTAAATGGGAAAATCGGGACTCAATTGGTTGGAGGATTAATTTTCCCTTGGTAGGTTGAAACTATGGGGATTTGCACACCAGTCAAATAATAAACAGCCTTGTATACCATATCATTTATATACCCCAAGATTGTGTCACTTTGATTTGTTGACTTCTTTTGAAATTATCAGTGGCTTCCATGGGCTTAGGCAGAGATATCATGACTTCTCACATCTTTTGCACACAATGAACTGGTGTACGATGTAGATGAAAGCCTATGGTAATAATTTCCGATTATCACCTAGGTTTCATGGGATCCTGCTGCTGAAGCTGGCATAAAGGGAAAAAAACCCATTAGTTCCTTAGTCTGTCCAGTTGTCCGGCACCAAGGTGTGAGGGAGAAAACTCACATCTCACTAAGATGTTGCCTTAAATTCAGTGACAAAAAAATATATCTTTTTGCACAAATGTGACACCTTGGTTTGCTGCTGCAATCTTGTTTTTTCAGCCTGCTGGTACTTTCCTCTGCAGTGTCAGATAAGACAGTTTGCCTTCCCAAATTCTGAAATTGCCTTGTCCACTCAGTGTGAGAGACTTTTTCATTGCCATCATTTTCAGCACAGCCAGCTGCATTTTATTGGTAAATGAAGCATTCCATCTGCAGTTTGTAACACACCTCAGCTCATTAGGCGTGAAAAGCTTTCTTTATAAAAATGCGAAATATTAATCACAGCCATTTGCCTTCCAATCTCAAGAGGCTGTTACCGCAGTTAAATTTCTTCCTCTAGCATAGTTTCAGAATGAGACAAGATACAAATAATATACATCCTTCCAATCAAACACTGGTCCAGTCACGTCGCAGCATCCTAAATTCCCAATAAAGCATCTGTTTATCACATCTTTTCTCCAAGATGCTTATGAGAGTACATACGTGAGTGTTATCTCACTTATCACAATCAGGGAAGTGAGCGAAGAATGAACCACAGTGATTTCAGCAAGAATTCATGACTCAGAATTTCTCAGTCCAACCAACCAACTCTCCCAGGGGATACTTTCAAAGATTGAATGACGGATTCTCAAAGCAATTAGAAAAGAACATTGCTGCCTACTTTTTAGGTGCTTCCACATCTGTTAATTTAATAAAGCTAGCATAGTCAGGAACTTAGTGCATTCTTAATTATCACATTAATATTTTTTTTATAATTTTACTCAATTTATATAGCCATCTCAGCTAACTGCACAACTCTAAGTGACGTACATAACATTAAAATATTTTAAAAGGCTCATGGAATTCATAAGATTAAGTCGTAAACATGACAAATAATAACTTGAACCAGGTTTTTTTGCCAGAATATCAGAGTGAAAGAGTTGGAAGAGACCTTGGAGGCAGGGGTAGGATTCAGCCGGTTTAGACCGGTTCAGGTGAACTGGATGCTAATTTTACATCTGGTTCGCTGAACCAGTAGTTGCAAGGACTGGCTGGCCCTGCCCACCTCACCCCTCCCAGGAGTCTCCACGCGGCCCATTTTGATGCTAGGTAAGTGCAGGGCCTGTATGGAGGCTCTGGGGGGGCAAAAAACTGGCCTCCATTTCTTTGTAAAAATGTGAAATATTAATCACAGCCATTTGCCTTCTGGTCTCAAGAGGCTGTTACCGCAGTTAAACTTGAGAAAAGCCTCCAGAGCCTGGGGAGGGTAAAAACACCCCCCTCCCGCCATGGTCTAGGAGGCCAAGTAGGCCATGCCCACCATGGCCGTGGCCACCTAACAACAACCAGGCAGAGAACCGGTTGCTAAAATTTTTGAATCTCACCCCTGCTTGGAGGTCTTCTAGTCCAACCTCCTGCTCAAATAGAAAACCCCATACCATTTCAGAAAATATTCTTTAAAACCTCCAATGTTGGAGCACCCGCAATTTCTGGAGATTAGTCTTTCCACAGATTAATTGTTTTAACTGTCAGGAACTTTCTCCTTATTTCTAGTTAGGTTCTCTCCTTGATTAGTTTCCACCCATTGCTTCTTGCCCTTCCTTCAGGTACTTTGGAGAATCGGTTGACCCATTCCTCTTTGCGGAAGCTCCTTTACAGGGCTATAACTTCTGGAGGAGGAGTCACGATACTTCCCAAACATTACCTATATGCCTTGTATGCTATTACTTAAGTCCATTATAGCCTATCAAATTTTGATAATTTGCTAACTAGCCAATATTAACTCTTAGTCACCACATAGATCAGGGATGTCAAACTCAATTTCATTGAGGGCCGCCTCAGGGTTGTGTTTGACCTTGGGGGTGTGTGGCCAGGGTAGGCATGGCCAACTCAAAGTCACTCGTATCGGGGCACCTGTGGTGGCCAGAGCACTCTGCCAGCAAAAACGGACTCCTGAGCTCTGTTTCCGGCTGCGATGGCCTCCTGCAACCCTCTGACAGCAAAAATGGAGCTTGGGAGGGCCGCACACGCACACGGCCCTCCCAAGCACCTTTTTTGCTGGCAGAAGCACCATTTCCAGGGCAGCCCCATGGTCCAGACCTAAGTACCCCACAGGCCGTATCCAGCCCCCGCATCTTGAGCTTGACACCCCTAACATAGATGGTGACTAAGCTGAGATGATCTGCCCTCATAAAGCTTTCAGATATTCCCACCGATAGCATCCATCACAGCTATACGCTCCATGACAGCATTCTTCATTTGGTAGCCTGCAATAGCCAGAGTGAATAAAAATTCTGAACAAAAAACATCTGAACAGCATCAAACATACCTATTTGCTGCATTAATTTACCTAATTGCGAATCTAGTGATATATTTTTTTTATTCTAGAAACAGTCACTAGATCATTGATTACCCCACATTATAATACTAATAATAATCTAAGTCCATATACTAGTAGGATACATTTTTTGGTTGCAGAAATGTGTCCGGCTGTGGCTAATTATTGTATGCAATACATTTAGCTGAACTTGCACCAGCAGCCATGTTGTCACCTGCTACTATGAATGCTGGCATAACCAAGGGTGGGCTTCAGAAGTTTCAGCAACGGGTTCTCTGCCCAGTTGCTGGGTAGACGTGGCCATGGTCAGCATGGCCTAGTCGGCCTCCTGCACCACGGCGTGTGTGTGTGTGTGTGTGTTTACCTTCCCCAGGGTCCAGAGGCTTTCCTCGAGCCTCTGGGAGGGCAAAAACTGTTTCCCCAGGCTCCAGAGGGCCTCCAAAGGCCAGAAACAGACCAATTTCCAGCCTTCTGAAAGGCCCATTTTCCCCCTCCCTGAGACTCTGCGCGGGCCCTGCACTTACCTTGCATCCAAAACGGGCCGTGTGGAGACTCCTGGGAGGGGAGGGGAGGGTTGGGAGGAGCCAGCCAGGGGTGGGATTTGGAGGTTCTCCAAACTGGCCATAGCGTTAGCTAAAACCAGCCCGTAGCAGCCCACCCCTGGGCATAACTCCTCTCATTAGATTGTAAAACACAGTGAAGACATTACATTTATCACTTTGACTGCTAAATTTCTACTTGCAGATTTCCCAATGGCAGACACAGGGATTGCTCATCAAACATAAAGGAGAAATAAGGATTGTTTTTTGCGTCCATACATTATTGTCAATCTTCTAAATGAAACAAATAATGAACCAGGACAGATTTTAGTAGGCTAAAACCCCAACGAACTGCAGAGGTTGAATTTTTAGCATCTAGTAAATTAAAATGCTTTGGTAGTAATCGAACTTCCTGTTTGATATTTGTAATGTCATTCAACACGATGGTTTCATCTGATCTTAAGTTAAACATTGCATTTGGTGTTTTTCTACAGATGATCAGAAATGCCTTGAGATATTAAAAGGTGGGGAAGAGAGGATTGAGTTTTGATTCCACATTTTAAAAAACCAAGTATTTCCTCTTTAAAAACGTGAGATTTCATTTATGAAATGTACAAGAAAGATGCATGAAAAACTTTCTGAATCTCCCTCTTCATACCTGTTGAATTACTATATCAGAAATAAAGAGTATGAGCAACAGCTTGCTATGAGCATGAATATAGTAGGTATGTTGCTGATTGCACATATTATTCAATATGAAGGTTATTTATATGTATGCAAAGAGTCAAAATGTCAAACACTTGCATGGTTAATGGTTAAGCTTTTTACTCTTTCCAGGCATATCATTTTAGCTGGCAACGAAAACACTTACGCTTTCCAGTAATCCCAGATATTCTCTCACATCAGATCTAGTTTTCTCTATCAAAATGCTGAGTGAATTGAAAAATCAAATATCGTAGGAATGAAGTAAAAACCTGCAGTTGTTGAACCCTTTTGATTATTCCAGTACATTTATTAATTACAGTCCCATTTCTATAGTACAGAGATGGTGAACCTTTTAGACAGAGTGCCCAAACCGTGTCCGCATGCAAGCTGAAAGGTGTGGATATGCGCGAATGTGTGCATGCGTTGATAAGCGCATACATGGATATGTGCATGCACGGACATACACGCATGTGCAGCAGAGACCCGAAGACCAGCTGGCCAGCGGGAGGCGGGGCATCCCAGCACCAGCAGCATGGCAAGAGGTAAGGTCTTTTTCTTTCATGAGCTTCTGTTTCATTATTTGCAGGGAAACAGAAGCTCACAAAGAAACACCCAAAAACAGACGTACACGCCAGTGCTGGGTTGCAGGCGGTACGCCCTGGTACGGGCTTACATGAGCCTGCCCGGAGCACTGGGTACCATTCCGGTACAGTGCTCCGGAGGGCCCACCCGCCCGAGCTCCTTACCTGTCCTTTAAGCCTTTGGTGCTTCCGTGCATGGTGTCTACGGCGCCTGCGTGACGTTTCGCCGAGCAGCTGGAGCATCACAGAGGCTTGCGGAGGTGTCGCAGGTAGGTATGATGCATGCATGCGCTGCACGTTTGCGCGCACCCCGCACGTATCCATGTGGCTGACGCCGGGCCCGTTCCAACCGTACCAGTTGGAACGGGATCCGGAACCCACCACTGGTGCATGCCGACCAATGTCTTTGGGCTTCCAGTGCTCTGGCACGTGCACATGCATATGCATGCACATGCATTCCAGTTTGGGAACTCGGTGCTGAAAAGGTTCATCATCACTGCCCTACCCTATCCTACCATGCCTCACTATGGGACATTATAGGTTTTGTGTCAAAGAAGGTTCTTTACTCCTTTCCTTATGCTTTAAACATATTGTTCACATAGGCAAGTGTTCTGACCCCACTCTCCATGCCTGCGAATAAACCAGAACACTGGCTTGGCTGTTTGCCACTGTTTAATTACTGAGATAACAAATCCTTTGGCTGAGGGCCCAGACAACTCACGTTCAATAGAGTAACCCAGATAATTCAAATGAAGCAACGCAGATAGTCCAAACAAGCAGACACAGCTAGAATACATAGATTTCCTTAACTACTAATTCAAACGGTTGTTTCCTGCAAATGTCCCCTCCCAACGCCTCACCTATAATCTGTCTTGGGAGGGGCCAATCCACAACCACCTGTGCTTAATCATCTTCTGTGAGTCTGCCTACGGAGTTGCTGCTTCCGTTTCTCAGCCCTTCTCAATCTAGCATCAGGGACATACTGCCTTTGATCCTCCCCACTACTCCATGCCTCAGGCGCCTCCTGGTGGCCAATCAGCCTCTCTGGTCCCTGCTCTGAGTCTGAACCCCGCACAGAGTCCTCCACATCGTCCAGGGCAAACTCATATGGTTCCTCGCTATCCGAGTCCATCAGAAGCTCAACCGGATCCTGCTGGGCCACAACAGGCAAGTTTCATTATTTACTCTGCACTTTCCTTTGCAGCACAAGTTCAATCATGTTTCTAGCAGTGCTTGGTGAAAGACCCTTTCTGCTTACCAACTCCAGAGGAGTTTAATTTTTATCTTTTACATATAGACAGGTTTAACTGTGGTTTAGTGGTAGCATTTGAATATTGCCTGTACTCCTTCCTGGCCTTTTTATCAATAATATATAAATCCTGGAAGGACTCAGAAAAAAAAAGCACCAATCTATTTTTTCAATCTTCCCTTTTTTGCATTGAAAAGTTTGATTGCTCCACTTATTCACTTACTTCCCAGGAAATAAAATTGAATATGGACAGGATTGATCTGTCATCTTCAAGATGGTTTTCACACAGAGATAATTTAGATAATAAAAGCATGGCCAGAGCTGCCATCTTTCTATAAATCTTGGTGAGGGGGTGTGGAGTGCTGGCTTAGTTTCAGTATGTGGATTGAAAGGCTGTGTGGTTGTATCATGATTGGTAGATTGGTGCTGATTGGTGCTGGCTGTGTGTCCGTTGTTGTTTTGTGTTGTAATGGCCTGGGTGGTGGTGAAACAAAGCCAGCACTCCACACACCCCCACCAAGATTTATAGAAAGACAGCAGCTCCGACCGCGCTTTAAGCCAAAAACACCAGCCTGAAGACGGCGAGTGAGACCTCACCGAAACATTACCAAGACAATCTCAATCTTACACGGGAAAAGACCCGAATGCACAAGACTAGCATATACATATACATGTACACATATACATACACACACACACACACACACACACACACACACACACACTGTATATAAAATAAAATGTGCATATACATATAAAGGTATGAGTATACTGTGTAAATTATAAACTTGAACTTCATGTTATTGTCTTGGCAACAATAGAGAGCTTTCTTCAGCGATGCCCTTCATTTTTGCTATTAATCTTTAGAATTACTGCTTTAAAATTTGAAAGGAAGATATCTCCAAGCCCTCCCTGTAGAATCTTCTGTGTGGGTTTCAAAAACGGTTGATGGACAATTTCAAGGTCTTTGTTCTCCCTTCCTTTTTAATACTGAATTGGATTTAAATTGGAAAATTCTTCAAACAGATGATGCCTCCTAATCAAGATGTTTTAGAAAAAATAATGCCGGCTTGGCTAATGTAAAGGGCATTCATAAAATGAGAGAGAGAATTTATGTATTAGGCAAGAGACTCTCACTCCATAATGAAGGTGGTTTTAAAGAACCTAGATTATTGAAGGAAGTTACAAGCAAGACTAAATTTACAACAGGGTGACTCGAAATCTAAAGACAGAAGGGAAAGGGAAGTAGGAAGGATGGAATATATTAGGGGAACTGTGTGTAGTTAATTAATTACAGAAGACTATTCCAACTCAAAGTATCGGATTTTTTTATATAGCTATTCCTCTTTTGATAAAAGAAAAAGAAAGAGAAAAGGCAAGTGATACGCCTGCTATGGAAATAAAGTACTTGACTTTCTGATCTGAAAGAACAGAACACGGTAATTGTACGAATTTTATTTGAAAGGAAGGCCACACTGATGAAATCCCTCCACCTCAAGAAAGATTAGATGGAAAAATAAATTACAACCCACCCAAAACTTCTATATGCTAGCTGCCTGTACCTTGTCAACTAAGGTACCAACTTTCAGTAAAATGAACCCTGGAAAGATTTTTCCTCAACAAATAATATACAAATTTGGTGCAGATCTATACAGGGGTGGGCTTGAAAAAATTTACCAACCAGTTCTCTGCCCAGTTGCTGGGTGGAGGTGGCCATCCAGTCCTTGCAACTACCAGTTTGGCGAACCAGATGTAAAATTGGTATCCAGTTCACCCGAACTGGTCTGAACTGGCTGAATCCCACCCCTTGATCTATATGTGTATAAACATTTTACTGACTGCTATAACAATGATGAAGATATTATATATACACATACCGAAAAGAGATCAAGCTCCAAAAAGGAATAAGACCCAATTTTTAAAAAATTCAATCAATATTAAGTGAGTGAATGAATACAAAATAAATTGCTTTTAAAGTACCTCATTTGTAAATTTAATTATGTAAAATGTTTCACACGTATACAATTTGCATATACATTCAGAAGATTTTCCTAAGTTGCTGCCTTCCAGAATTGTTGGCTTTTAACTCCCCAAATCCCTAACAAGTCTGTCAATTGGGAGAAATAAGATACCAGAGATTGTGGAAAGCTCAAAATAAAATTTCTTAGAAAATAAAATCTATTTATTTAAAAGTATTTATTTGTGCATCTAGAGTGGATGTTAAGTATTTTCTCCTCTTATCTATATTACCTTTATTATTCTCTGAAGATCTTGCCTCCCCTCTTTTCTTGTCCTAATTCATATTCGTGTCTTCTGAACCTATAATTACATCCATATAAGACACATCACCAGTCCATCACAGTTTTCATAACACCTTCTGAATTTGGATGCACTAAGTCTTGGAGCAAATAGCAAAAACCAGCTGGTTATTTGTAGCTTAAAATAGCAGGAGGATCTGATCTTCTCTGCAAGGTGTTATGTGTAGGTATCTATGCCATAGAAGCAGATAAAAAGAGCATCTGGAGAAGAGGTACACAGTGCCCTTGGCAACCAAATGGATTGGAGCTTAGTGTCCAACTGTTAACACAGATATATTTGAAAGATGAAACAGTTGTGAGCCATTTGTACTTCAAAACCAGCAGAAGATCTGGAAAAAAATCATTTCTTCCCATGATTGTGTGTTCTGAATCTCAGTTTGTCTTCTTTCTACCCTCTCAATTTTTTGAATCTTGAAAAAAAATGTGGGTCCTGATTTTAAGTAAAAGGATGACTCAAATCGTATTATACTGTAGAGCCGTGATGGCAAACCTATGGCAGACGTGCTGGAAGTCACACACAGAGCCATCTCTCCGGGCACACCAGCCGTTGCGCATTGCTCTTCCGGGTTCCGGTGCTGGTCTTCATGCGCAGGGCAGTGCCAGAAACGGAAAGAACAGCTCCCCGCTGCGCACATGGGAGCGCCAGAAACGGGAAACTCAGCTTCCCCGTGCATACGTGCGCGGTGCGCCAGGGAACTGCTCTTCTGGTTTCTGGCACTCCCACACATGCGCGCCAGGGAACTGCTCTTCCGGTTCCCAGCGCTCCTGTGCATGTGCGCCAGAGAGCTGCTCTTTCCGTTTGTGGCGCTGCCCCACTCGTGAGCGCACAATCCCGTTTCGGCACTCAGTGTCAAAAAGGTTCACCAACACTGCTATAGAGCCTTGTCTCCCAGCATTCTGGCCAATTAATGTGACAAATCACCACTGGACCACTGCAAGTCAATGAGGAAGTTGTGTGCCATGCAGCTAGCTCCTTAAGCATACACTGAAATACATTAAAATGACAATATAGGTGCCAGAAAGATTTTTTTCTTGGGAAAGAAATTTATGAGTGGCTGTCATCACTGACAAGCTGCTCTCGCAGGTCATTGATTGCCTTAACAGACACTCATATCCTTTCTCCCTTCCATGGATAAGATTTCTGAACACCTTCTGGGAAGAGCCTTTGTGGTACCCGAAGCAGAACATCCAGATTCAGTCACAATTTTGTTCCATATAGCATCAATCTTGTGAATTCTCAAGTTTCCTCTTTCCCCTACGTATTCAAAATGGACAGTGATTAATGTTTATGTGTATGTACTGTATGTATGTATGTGGTTATGTATATGTATGTGTGTATGCATATATCAGTGGTGGGTCCCTACTGGTTCGGACTGGTTTGGCCAAACCAGTAGTGGTTTGGCAGCCTGGATCACTGGAATCGGCAGCTGCCATGGGTATGCCATGCCCTGAACTGGTTCCTTGGTCAGCACCATCAGTGCCGCCATTTTGTTTTTTGCTTCTGCTCATGCGCAGAACAATTTTAATTGCACTGTGCATTGCGTGCACACAAGAGTAAACAGGCAGTAGTGCCTGCTGGAACCCACCCCTGGCATATATATATGCTGGTCTTGTTGTATTCGGGTCTTTTCCTGTATAAGATTGAAATTGTCTTGGCAACGTTTCAGCGAGGTCTCACTCGTCATCTTCATCTTTTGGGCTCAAAGGCCAAAATCTAGCGTGAAGATGGCGAGTGAGACCTCGCTGAAACATTGCCAAGACAATCTCAATCTTACACGGGAAAAGACCCGAATACAACAATATATATATATATATATATATATATATATATATGAACACACACACACATATATGGTGCAGGTATATATTTATGTATTTATACAGCATGTGTATATGTGGGTTATGTACCGTGTTTCCCCGAAAATAAGGCAGGGTCTTATTTTCTTTTGAACCCCAAAATAAGTGTTTGACCTTATTTTCAGGGAGGTCTTATTATTTTTGAGGCGCAGGTGGTGGTGAGCGTGGTCACCTCATGGCTGCTGCTGTGTTGCAATATTTTGGGGGAGGGCTTATTTTAGCGCATGCGCTCAAAAGCCCGATTGGGATTATTATCTAGGGAGGTCTTGTTTTCAGGGAAACAGAGTATGTGTTTGGATAGATATACACTTTCTCTTGAAGAGCCGGCAACATAATTTCATTTTTTAATGTGGGCCAGTATGCTCACAGTAAAAAAATGACAATAAAGGCTTATCTTATCTTACCTTATCTTATCTTATCTTATCATCTTATCTTAACAGTATTCAGGCTAGGGAAAGCAAGAAAAGCAACAACTCTTCTTTGCTAAAATGTATTTTATCTCTTTTCCCAGCTGCAAAGTAAACCCCAAAGAGTTGAACAATGAGCCTCAAAAAGCTGGACAGGTAGTAGGTACTATGGTAGCTAAATCTACCCATAGAGGAGATAATTAACAATAGTTTCTCCAACCTGAAACACTCCAGATAGCAGCAACCAGAATACTTTGGACATGCTGGCTAAGTGTTCTGGGATTTACAGTCCCAAAACATTTAACTGGTCAGATTGGGAAAGGTTAATTAAAATGGTATCTTTTAATACTTCCTGAAGACCTTAACAGAACATACGGGAAAAATTGTTCTTGAGTTCTGGAGGTGGACCTTTAATCTTATCATAAATATTGAATCCTCATTGTGCACTAATTGAAATAATAGCAAGATTCTCCTTCCCTTTCACTTCACTAAAATCAATGGGTTGAATTCAAGAGAAAAAGGAAAAGGAAAAGTTTTGCCAAAAGAAATATTTACTTCAGGATTGTGCCTTAATAAAGGAATTAAAATATGGGTAGCAATTCCGACAAAAGACAAATCTCTTCAAATACTGATGGTTCCATAGTTCTCATCAAATAGGCTTTTAAAAATAAACTTCTATCAAAAGGAACACAAATGCACATAAAACATCATTCTTTGCACAATAGAAATATTCTCCATTTTATTGTCTATAGTACATCTTGCTGAAGCTTCCCGAAAAGCTAAATCACTGTGAAATCTGCTTACGTGATGCTTGATCATAAATGGTCCTAAAATAGAAAAAATATCTAAGAGCCAAATCTGTATTCCTTTTAAGACAAAGGACAGGATAAAATCAGTCTGGATAAACGCTTTTTCTACTTCTTCATATTTGTCTTGCACCCCAGGGGAGATGATGAAGAGAACAAATGAACAGACAATATTTTCTTAAACGCCACAAAAATTGTTGCTCCGTAATGACTGCTGAAAAAAATAAATATCAACATTTGGCAATGGTATTTCTGGGGAACCAAAAAAGTAATGTTTCAATCGAAATCTGGAGAGATTGGAGACTGACAAGCGAGGTCCAAATTTAGAGCATGAATCACCTTTATCTATAGCCCTAAAGAGCATAGTCAAATGATTTAGAGAACATTTCTAGGTAAGCAAAGGCTGCACCATCTGTGACTCTTCTAGATACACTCTGATCTGTTTAGATCAGTGATGGCTAACCTTTTTGTCGTCATGTGCTGAAAGTGTGTGCGTGCCCACACCCATAATGCAATGCATGTGCGCCCACCGTGCATGTGACCCACCCTGCACTCCCCCCCACATGCACATGCGACCCCCCTGTGGCCCATTTTGGGCTTAGTAGGCCTCCTTGCAGCCTCCTGGGACCAAAAATGGGCCCCCAGTACCCCACGCATACGTGCACGTCTCCCACATGTGCCCCACTTCCACACATGTGCAGCAGAGACTCGAAAATCAGCTGGCCGGCAGGAGGAACACACGCATGAGCGGTGGAGCTGAGCTGGGGTGATGGCTCCCATGCCTACAGAGCGGGCTCTGGGTGCCACCTGTGGCATGCATGCCATAGGTTCGCCATCACGGGGTTAGATAATTAGGAGATGCAAGAGAAATACCAGTAAACTCTCACAGCCTTCTTATAAGAAATACTTTTCCATACTAGAAAGGGGGGGGGGTTCAGAGGTGGTATTCAGCCGGTTCGGACCTGTTCGCCCAAGCTGGTAGCAGAAATTGATGTCTGAAGACGTCTCCGTGGTCATGTGGCTGGCATGACTAAATGCTGAAGGCACATGGGACCCTGTTACCTTCCCACCAAAGGTGGTTCCTATTTTTTCTACTTGCATTTTTACGTGCTTTCAAACCGCTAGGTTGGCAGAAGCTGGGACAAGTAACGGGAGCTCACTCCATTAGCCCTAGCAGCGCTAGGGATTCGAACCGCCGAACTGCCGACCGTTCTGATCGACAAGCTCAGTGTCTTAGCCACTGAGCCACAGCGTCCCTGTTTATGTATATGTATATAATTGTGATATTAGCTGTTTTTGTTATGATCCTGAAGATTTTTGTATCTTATAAATTTCAACTACAATGAACTTAGAAATAACAGGCATAAGGCTTGGATGCAAAACTTAGCAGATGTCATCAACTGTAAAATCAATGAAACTGACCCAAATAATTTTCTATGGTTATTTTCTATGGTTGTATTTTACATAGATAAAACTATTGCCTATTGAACGGAACTCTGTAACTTTGCAGGACTGTTCACAGGAGACTACATTGGGCCATAGACCAGCAAATACATAAAAACAAACTCTGAAATTCAGTTTTTGTATATGGATGTATTAAAAGTTAGCACCAGTCATAACAGGAAATTGGGGCACACATCCATTATTTTTATAAGTAGTTTCTGTATCTCTCTTTCTGAGTTCCTATTATATTTCATAGTAATTGTATTCATAGCTTTACAGCATTTTCTTCATTCCCTATTTGATGATCATAGAATTATTAAGGAAATGCGGGTATTTGTTGCATTGCACTCCTGGATATCAGGAAATGTGTTTCCTTGATTTTGAATGAGCTTCTCTCTTTTTTCTGTTGGTTTACTTTTCCATATTTTTCCAGGCCAGAGTTAGAATAAATTAATGTGAAAAAAATCTACCATGCTCATGAGATATATTTTTCTTCCTAAGGTCTTCTATTCTACTGCTGAACTGTTTTAATGGCAAGGACTTAGGATATTAGCAACAGTTTTACTTTATTACATAAAACATGTTAAACCAGTTCCTTGGGAGAACTGCAGGAGAGCATATGATAAATGATATCTCTGGGTCAAGGCTAGCCTCAACTGACATATAAATATAAAAACATTTTTTAAAAAAAACACCTTAATGTCACAGTATACCCAAATGCTTCATTTTCCAGGAGCAATGGAGCAAGGATAGTTCATCAACTCAGGCAATAACTGTTACCTTACCATAATAATTACTACTGACCTTCTGCGGTGTTGAGAGACTCATACTCAACACTAGCAAGAAGCCGAAATGTCCTACTGAGTCAAACATTTGAAGATTATCTACTAACTACACCTTCCAAGATTATCTTAGGACAGGGGTGTCAAACTTGATTTCATTGAGGGCCGCATCAGGGGTTGTGTTTGACCTCGGGGGGGCAGAGTGGGCGTGGCCAGGGTGGGCATGACTAGCTCAACATCACTCATGTCAGGGGCGCCTGTGGTGGCTTGAGCACTCTGCCAAAGAAAACAGGCTCCCGAGCTCCGTTTTCAGCTACAACTGCCTCTTGCAACCCTCTGCCAGAGAAACAGAGCTTGTGAAAGCCACAGGCGGCCCTCCCGAGATCCGTTTTCACTGGCCGAGGCACTAAGGGCCAATCCTTTGGCCTGCAGTGCCTCGTTTCTAGGGCGGCCCCGTGGGCCAGATCTAAGCACCCAGTGGGCCGGATCCAGCCCCTGGGCCTTGAGTTTGACACCCCTGCCTTAGGACCCATAACTCCTGTTTTTGACCTTGGAATGCTTTCTCTTCCTTCTATTTTTCACTTTCCTTTTTATGGTCACTTTGGTCATTTTCTAAAATTGCTGACTTATGACAACTTTTCAACACCCAAGGGAGGAGCTCAGCAAGGCACCTGCTTAGGAATTAGTTGCTTTGGGCTCCCCCAAACTATGTCCTAGCCAGCAGTCACTTAGCTAATGATAGCGACAGCAATAGCACTTATATAGTGCCCCATCGTGCTTTACAGCATTCTCTGGGTGGTTTAGAATTATTCAGCATTATTTACATATTGCCCCCAACAATCTGGATCCTCGTTTTATTGACCTCAGAAGGACGGAAGGCTGAGTCAACTTGAAGCCCATCAGGATCGAACCCCAGTCTGTGGGGTAGAGTTTACCTGCAATACTGCACTTTAACCAACGTGACTCCAGGGCTCCTATGATCCTAATGATACTGACTGATTATGTAAGAACTGCAGTGTTAAGAAAATTATGATAAAAATTGTCCTTTTCTTCCCACTTTCTCCCACCCCAAAATAAGTCTTTCCTGTATGTCATTTCTGTTAGAACATAATCTTAAAGAAAAAGAGTAAATTACAAATATCACCAGTGAGACAATCTGGAGCCTTTTCAGCTAAAGGCCTGGATGGAAATGCTTTAAACAAATTATAAAAAGTAATCATAGTTTACTCTTCGGATTTATGCCGTTATTGAGATTGTCAGCAGTCATTTGTAATTTTTTTCTCAGTTGAACCTCCCAGAAATTACACTACACAGTTTATAATCCCCTCTTGGGCTTGCTTTCTAATTTTTTGGGGAGGAGTTCATTTATTTAATCAAACAGAAGAGAGAGCATAAAAATGGAACAGAATGAAAAAGGAATCTTTCACGTGTATGTGAGTTTCTCATACACATATGTACGTAAAGCTACATAAGAGCATCAATCAAAGTTACTATATTTCATTTTATTCAGCCATATAATCTATAACCTGTAAGTAACTAATTCATACATTGCAAGTAACTTCAACCTTGGAAAGATAAAATTATGGTCCCATCCGATATTAGCTAATATCAGATAATTGTATATGTAAAATTGCATTTCTGAGACACTTTAAAACTTGTGGGAAAAGTCACAATTAAAAAACTTACTTAGGAGTTTTTAAGATATCTGCTGCTTAAGATCTACGCTACACTCTTTCTTAAAAATATCACCAGATAGACATAATTTGTCATGTGAGAATCTAATGTATGGAGTTTTATTTCTTTCCATTTGCCAACTTTTAATAATATCATTAAAGGTGGCTCAGTGGCTAAGACGCTGAGCTTGTCAATCAGAAAGGTTGGCAGTTCGAATCCCTAGCACCGTGTAACAGAGTGAGCTCCCGTTACTTGTCCCAGCTTCTGCCAACCTAGCAGTTTGAAAGCAGGTAAAAATGCAAGTAGAAAAATAGGAACCACCTTTGGTGGGAAGGTAACAGCGCTGTGCTCCTTCAGCGTTTAGTCATGCCGGCCACATGACCACGGAGACGTCTTCAGACAGCACTGTCTCTGTGGCTTTGAATCTGAGATGAGCATCGCCCCCTAGAGTTGGGAAAGACTAGCACATATGTGCGAGGGGAACCTTTACCTTTAATAATATCTTTGACATAAAAGGCCTACAATGATGCCCCAATATCACTCAAAGGTTTGCACAAGGCTTTCAAAATATTGAAGTTGGGGCTTCTCCATGGACACTTTGTCTGGAACCACTGACATTTATATTATCTGAGGATCCCATATGCTAAGGACAGATTATTCTCACAGTTCTGGCCAAAGATCTTGCTGCAGGTGAATTAATCTTTTGGATTGCATGCTGAGCAAAGGCGTACTTCTAAAATGGCAACGGGTTCCACCTATCCAAATAGGATATGAGCAACCAGCAGGGCCCACCAACTAGATCTCCTTTAATATCTCTACCTAAAGTATAAAGGCCTTCAGGGAGAGACTATTAATATGTACCTCTGTACGCATGAAAGACTCCTCACAAAAGGCAACCTCAGTGGTGCAGAGCCTGGGTACAGCTTTGCATGCAAATGAATCCCCCATCCCTGCTTTACACACAGTTGCCAGCTAGTTAGCGCACAACTCCAAAAATTTCTCTTCTACTAATTGAATGCATAGGTGCCAATCCTGGTGTAATGTGAAACTGGATTGTTGTTTCTCTAAAATGGTTCATTAGCATGCCATCCTAAATACAACTTCCCTTGGCAACTTTCCTCTTTACAGGGTCTTCTCTTTTGCTGTGTGGAAGAATGACATAGGGGATCAGAAGAGAGTAGAATATTCATCAGGAAGTAGTGGAGAGGGAGTTTTAGAAATGTCTGCCAAACAACCCCATTGTCTGCAATAGAATCTCAGTGTTGTATATTTTTTTAAAAGGCTTGGGGAAAAATGCTATGCTCAGCAACTCACACCAGTTAAAGAAGTTGAGCAGCCTTCCACTTCACTGAGTTAATATGTAAAGATCAGCACAAAACATTATTCAGGCGTCTTTACCGAATAGCTTTTTGTTTTTGTAAATAACTACACTATGAATCATTTGCTTCTTTCTTGAAAGTTCCCATATGTAACCTTAACACAAAATTATCTGCAAATTAATAATGACTCTTCCTGATTTAAATATAAATAATTCCACAATATTAAACCACATACTTACTATCTGTTATAAACCTGTTGTAAAGTCTATACTCATAATTAGGAATGCATTCTTGTTTTGTAGGTCACTAGGATTTGAAAAAAGTCTTGATGGCACGTAATCAGACTTGTTTTTTATTTATTATTTATCAAATTTAAAAGCCACTCATCGTACTTGTTTAACTACCATAAGGCCAGACAAACTGAGAGGAAAATTTCATACCAGGATTTCAACTTATCAAATTTCCATACCCAAATATAAACATTATCAGATTTCCATACCTGACTATAAACATCAAAAGCATGATAGTTTGAATGAGAGCATTGATCACGTGGTCATTCACTGCTCAACCATCTATAATGCTTTAGTTTCAAAGATTATTCAAAGATTTAGGGAACTATCTTCCCATATGATGGCATTTATTTATTTATTTATTTATTTATTTATTTATTTATTTATTTATTTATTTATTTATTTATTTATTTATTATTTATTTATTTATTTATTTATTATTTATTTATTTATTTATTTATTTATTTATTTATTTATTTATTTATTTATTTATTTATTTATTTATTTAAACTTATTAGTCGCCCCCTCTCCCCACAGGGACTCGTAGTGGTAGTGTTCAAATGAATAAAACTAGTTGCTGACAGATGTCCTAGACCAGGACTGTCAAACTCATGGCCCACAGGCCGATGCGTCACCCCCCACGCCCGGTTTAGCGGATGGGGAAAAAGTCCCAATATGTCATGTGACACCGCCGTGATGATGTGTGCTTGACATCCTTGTCCTACACAGATCCTTCCCCAAATTATTTGACTTCCACTCTGGAAATTTCCCTGATACTGATAACAAAGCTCCTGGAATAGATTGCTTAAAGCAAACTTCTCATAACTTGGAGGGATCCAAGTTAAAAGGAAACCACGGAAATAACTTTTATCGAAGTTTCATGGTAGCCTATCAAAGGCATTTTTGTTTTTTATTGGCTCTGATGGAATATTTTATGGTGGAATATATTTCTTTTAACTCCTGATTTTCAAAGGTTTTAAGATGATTTAATACAATGGTTCCTTACATATGACCAAATAGTAGAACTGCTTGGATGTAGAACTGCTACTCATCCAATTGTGATAAAGTAATGCAACCAGATATCTCATACAAACCCTAAGCATGAAGTTTCTGAGTTAATAATAATAATAATAAATATTTATTTCTTAGCCGCACCCTCTCCCGAAGGACTCGGGGCGGCGTACAACAAAACATAGGAAATAAATATATCGACATACATATAACAAAACATATACCAAGACATATATACGACATATACAAGGAGGAGGTGAACTGATAGATAAAAACAAGTAAAAACACAATGTTTAAAAACCCCTAAATAAATTGAATGCAATTAAAATACCCCAAATAAAAAACCCGTCAGGAGCGATATAGTTGGATCAAAGTTGAGCCAGGCCAGCAACTTGAAAAAGGTGGGTCTTGAGCATTACACGAAAGGAGCGGAGGTCAGAGGTATTCCTAATATCCGGGGGGAGGTCATTCCACAGGGCTGGGCCCGCCACAGAGAAGGCTCTACAGAGAAGGCTTATACTTATATTTTGCCCCAACACCTGTAGGATAGGATGCAATTCTCTGAAGATAATTTTAATCAGTACAACAGTGCAAAGGGAAGCTGTCACTACTAACTTCTAGCATCTGCTCTATGGATGCACATACATATTCTCATTTAAGAGTACAAATTGGTCCCTTAACATACATCCTGCACTTTCATAGATAACTATTTTTCAATGGTGCAATTTTACTACAACCTGAGGATTATATGAAATGAAGTCAATAGATCCGGAGGGCACCAGCTGGAGGCAGCTACTCTAAGAACATTATGGCTCTTAAAGAAGAAAACTAGCAGACTATTAAAGAATGTGCTGCTTAATCAGCAGATCGCGCAAGGATATAGAAAGAAAGGGTTTTCTTCTTGTTTGGCATAAAAGAGCAGCATAGACAATTCTACTCTTGTTAGGCAAAGGACAAAGCTCCGTTTTTTAAAAGAGGAGACTCTAGATTAGTATTGCGGGGGGAAGGGGGGATTTTATTACATTGCTACCAATGTGACTATGAACAGGTTACAAGTTGGAGCGCCTGTCTCTGCTATTGGTGAACAGGTTCTACTGCAAGGGGAGTTCAAACTCACAGGCCACGGGCCAGATGCGTCACATGCTGGCCACACCCACCATTTTAGCGAAGGGGGGAAGTCATGGTACATCACGTGACAATGACCCCTGTTCTACTGGTATGAATAAAAGTAACGTTCTTCCAGAGCAACTAAAAAGGATTAGGGACCAGTCTCAAAATGTAGTCTCAAAATGCAGACCAAGTCGAATGAATTGAAAATGTAATAATGTTTACTTTACTGAGAAACAAAAAAGAGACTTAACAGAGTTGATGGAACAGAAAACCTTGACTTTTTTTTTTTTTTTGCATTCAGCAATTTGAGCAATGCAATAGAGATCTGAAAGTAACACATAATTTACATCCAAAATACCAAAACCCCAGTTAGACCCTTCTTTCACTCCAGTGGTTAAGGTTCAGGGTTAATGAAAATTTCTGACTGAGAGGAAAAACTCATGACACTGTAATATATTTTAAAGTCCTATGAAAATTAAGCCTTACTTTACTTCTGGGGATCTTCTACCATGTGTTATTCCAAAAATTCAGGCCTGGACCTCAGTAGGGAGCAAGGGGATCATGCTACCTTAATCTACTGTTGTGTCCACAAACTGTGGAATGTGCTTAGAAAAATGGGACTCCTAGAACATTTTGTTGTTCTCACGTAAAACCAATACGTAGCCCAAGAAGCCATACTACCAATAAAGATAGTATCTATCTCTTTCTATTTCTCTCTATCCCTCTACCTACCTACCTACACACTCTCTCTCCCTACCTACCTACTGTATTTCTCTATCTATCTCTATTTCTCTGTGTATATATCCCTTTATCTACCTACTTACCTACTCTACCTACCTACTGTATTTCTCTTTCTTTCTCTCCCTCTATCTACCTACCTACTTTTTTTAAAAAAATTGCCTCTTCAAAACCTTGGTGCGTCTTATACTCAGGTGCACGTTATGCTCCGAAAAATACGGTATTTCTGGCTCAGGGTTAAAATGAAGGGTCCTTGGTGCTGTCTGTGTTTGGTTGTTTTCTTGGAGATGTTTCATTACCCAAACTAGGTAACATCATCAGTATTAGGGTTTATTTATTTATTTTATTTATATATAGCCATCCATCTTATAACCAACCCAAATGGCTCCCAATCAAATATGCTGAATATATAATGAGGGAATCTACTTTGGAAGAAAGTGAGTGTCATTTTAGAGGAAGAAACATCTCCTAAACATAAATTATCTACGCTGATTTGACTACTTTAACAGCTACAAATGATCTACAACTCTAGTAGTGAAAATCAAGAATCCCAGTTAAAAATGGGATTAAGTATAAAGAACAAGTTAATGACAATAGGTACTGCAAACAGCCCGAGAATTGATGTTGTTGTTGTTGATGATGATATTGAAGTGATGGACAAGCTCTCCTTCTCAGGTCAATTATCAACAGAAAGGTGTCAACAATGAAAGCTCCAATCAAGAAATACATGGGTATTTCTTGATTGGAGTAGAGTCCATGGGTAGAGTCTTTATATCACTAAAACAATTTTACCAGCAATGTTAACTCTGTTGTGCTAAGACCTGAGTTATTTCTCTATGCATCTAGTCCTATCGCATCTGATAGAATATTTATTGGCCACTCCAACTGATATGCAGCAACAACCTTGATTCCTTAGATGATGAACCTTTTATGCATGTCATTTTTCTGTTATATTGCTTAAATTTCTATTACAGTGCTGCACTCTGCTATATTGTGTTTGCCCCAACACAATATAGTTTCTTGTTTCTAAAACAAAAGGGAAGAAACTTGTGACAGATGGTATTTTTAACCTTTTTGTAAGTATGAAATGGAACTAAATCTTCCGAATGAATCTGCTTATATGCGTGTTGTGAATATATACATTGAGATAGCCAGCACTCTAAGGGTAAATATCCATTTGTTCTTGATACTTCAGAAACACACACAAAATGAATCGGCAACCAAAGTTTCTAGCAAAAATAGAACTGTGTTATGAATGAAGGCAAATGAATGTGTCCGAGGATAATGATGCGAGATCAAATTTGGGTTAGTCACCCACATAGACCAGAGATCTAGTCTTCCAAGCTTTCAAGATTCATGCTGAAACCCATCTTCAGGGAATTTCTCTCTACTGAAATATGCACTTTGAGCTGTTCTGTGAGTCATGTTTATATAGTGCCTTAATATTAGCTGATTGATGTGTTGATGGCTGGAATCATAAACTGTGTTAGTTTAGTTGAGAAGCTAATGCAATCCTAAGTTGCATCGATAAATGTCTAGTTTCAAAATCATATGAAATGATAGTAAAGTTTTGTACTGCACTGATGAGACCACACTTGGGAGTACTAAATCCAATTCTGGTCCCCATTTTTCTTTATGTACCCTGAGAGTATATGCATCAAAGACAAATTCCTTGTGTGTCCAATCACATATGGCCAATAAAGAATTCTATTCTATATATATAAAAAACGTTCAGATCGTAGAAAGAGTTTAGAAAAGAGCAACAAAGATTATAAGGAGTTTGGAGGCTAAAACATATGATGAATGATTGTAGGAACTGGATATGTCTAGTCTAATGAAAAGAAGGACGAGGGATGACATGATAGGAGTCTTCCAATATTTGAGGGACTGCAGATGGGGACTGCAGGCAAGAAATTAAAAGACGCTAGCTCCTGGGGAAGAAAGCTATGGCAAATCTAGACAGCATATTAAAAAGCAGAGACATCACCCTGCCAACAAAAGTGTGTATAGTCAAGGCTATGGTTTTTCCAGTTGCAATGTATGACTGTGAAAATTGTACCACAAGAAAGGCTGAGCGCCAAAGAATCAAGGCCTTTGAACTATGGTGCTGGAGAAGACTCCGGCGAGTCCACTGAACTGCAAGGCGATCAAATCGGTCAGTCCTAGAGGAGATCAACCCTGACTACTCTTTAAAAGGCAAGATCCTGAAGATGAAACTTAAATACTTTGGCCACCTAATGAGAAGGACAGACTCACTGGAGAAGAGCCAAAAGCTGGGAACGATGGAGGGCAAAAGAAGAAGGGGACGACAGAGAAGGAGGTGGCTAGATGGAGTCACCGAAGCAGTAGGCATGAGCTTAATGGACTCCAGAGAATGGTAGAGGACAGGAAGGCCTGGAGGAATGTTGTCCATGGGGTCGCGATGGGTCGAACCCGACTTCACAACAAACAACAACAACAGAGAGAAGAGGCGGTCAATCACTCACCCTGAAGGTTCACCATAATACATTTACATACGTGTCCCACGTAGTATGCCCAACATGAATCTTTTAAATACATCTATGTTTAAATAACAATATACTTCATCCTAGTGGGGGAAACTAGGGTTGTCTTCTCATTCTGTAGTTAGAAGTCAATTGTAGGTCAGCAGCTTCAAAGTTCTCATTGTCTTATTATTATTATCAACATTTAAAACAGTTTTAATCTGGGCATCCATTCAAAACAGAGAATTATTTTACATTCATGACAGCTGTCTGACAGCTCTTCGGAGAACTATTGTACTGTATACGCAGCCAGAATTATTCATATGATTTGGAAAAGTGTGATGAATTATAAAGGTCTCCTATTGCCAAAACAAATTAATCCATTAATGCTATATTTGGTTTTAGGATTTGAGCATTAGATTTGCTGTGATTATAGAAATAGAAGTATTTTTATTGTTATTAAGTACATAAATTGTATATTTTTTAAGGTTTATACTTACATTTAGCATGCAATTATTTTGTACTACGATTTTAGTTTTTATTATTATTATTATTTAGTATGCATACTGTTTATATGTTTTTGTTTTAATTTAGAGCAAACATTTATTCTATTATATATTTGTAACTATACTGGGAAGTCATTCTTTTTCTTTTCTTTTTCTTTTTTTCTTTTGTCACTTTTTAACTTTTTCCCCCTTTGATCCCTTCCCCCATTAAATCTTTGTTAAATCAGCACTATGCAAGCAAAGAATCATTTTCAAAATCCAAACAGCAGGTTAAATCTAAGCAGGTTAAAGTCTGAACAGGCTATAAAACACAGAGATAATTCCCTGGCCTGAATAGGGTAAAGATGAAATTGATGGATTATCAAATAGATAGGTTCCAGATAGGTTCCAGGCGGAGCTTGGGCCACCTCCTGCAGACCTGCCCCGCCCCCGGGCAGAGGACCTGGTAGCCGAGTGGAATAATGCGGCCGCCGGTGCCTTGGACCGGGTGGCGCCTTTGCGGCCTCTCCGACGGCCACGATCGACCCGGGCCCCCTGGTTTAACGGGGAGCTAAGGGCGATGAAACGCCTTAGGAGACGCCTAGAGAGCAAGTGGAGGTCCTCCCGCTCCGAATCCGACCGAGCACAGGTAAGAGCCTATGTAAGGACTTACCTTGTGGCAATAAGAGTGGCTAAACGTCAGTATTGTGCCACCCTTATAGCGTCCGCAGAGAACCGCCCTGCCGCCCTGTTTCGGGTGACCCGCTCCCTTTTGTCACAGGGGCAGCGGGACCCCCCATTGCTGGGCCGGGCAGAGGAATTTGGAGAGTTCCTGCAGGATAAAATCGATCGGATCCGAAGGGGATGGACCCACCTCAGTGCTCCAGTGGGGACGTCCGAGGCTAGTCTTGAGAGACCATGCTGGGAGGAGTTTGACCCTGTTGTCACCGAAGATTTGGACAGGTTGCGCGGGCGACTGCGAGCCACCACATGTTTATTGGACCCGTGTCCCTCCTGGTTGGTACTGGCCTCCTGGGAGGGCTCACGAGGCTGGCTACTGGGGCTGGTGAACGCTTCGCTGGGTGAGGGCCTTTTACCAACCGCCTTGAAAGAGGCGGTGGTGAGGCCCCTGCTCAAGAAGCCTTCTCTGGACCCAACGGAGCTAGCAAATTACCGTCCTGTCTCCAACCTTCCTTTCTTAGCGAAGGTTGTTGAGAGTGTGGTGGCTCAGCAGTTTCCGCGCCACCTGGAGGAAGCTGATTATCTAGACCCGCGCCAGTCCGGCTTCCGACCCGGTCACAGCACGGAGACAGCCTTGGTCGCGTTGGTGGATGATCTCTGGAGGGCAAAGGATGGGGGTTGTTCCTCCATCCTTGTCCTATTAGACCTCTCGGCGGCCTTCGATACCATCAACCATGGTATCCTATTGCGCCGTCTGGAGGGGTTGGGGGTCGGGGGCACCGTATTATGATGGTTCCGCTCCTACCTCTCTGGCCGGACGCAATGTGTGTTGGCAGGAGAGGAGAGGTCGACCGCGAGGCCCCTTATCTGTGGGGTCCCACAGGGGTCGATCCTCTCGCCTCTCCTGTTCAACATATATATGAAGCCGCTGGGCGAGATCATCCGTGGTTTTGGGGTGGGATACCATCTGTACGCTGATGACACTCAGCTGTACATTTCCACCCCAAACCACCCCAACGAGGCTGTTGAAGTGATGTCCCGGTGTCTGGAAGCCGTACGGGTCTGGATGGATGACAACAGGCTCAGGCTCAACCCCTCCAAGACAGAGTGGCTGTGGCTTCCAGCTTCCCGGTTCAACCAGCATATGCCATCGCTGGCCATCGGGGACGATCAATTAGCCCCGGTGGAAGGGGCGCGCAATTTGGGCGTCCTCCTTGATGCCCGGCTGTCTATGGAAGATCACGTGGCAGCCGTGGCGAGGGGGGCGTTCCACCAGGTTCGCCTGGTGCGCCAATTGCGGCCCCTTTTGGACCGGGAGGCCTTGCGCACAGTCACTCACGCGCTGGTGACGTCTCGCCTGGACTACTGTAACGCTCTCTACATGGGGCTCCCCTTGAGGTGCACCCGGAGACTGCAGTTGGTCCAGAATGCAGCCGCGTGGGTAATTATGGGGAGATCGAGGTTCTCCCATATAACACCCATCCTGCGCGAGCTGCACTGGCTTCCTGTGGCCTACCGGGTGCGCTTCAAGGTGCTGGTTACCACCTTCAAAGCGCTCCATGGCACAGGGCCTAGTTACCTGCGGGATCGCGTCCTGCCCCATACATCCCTGCGACCCGTCCGCTCACACAGAGAGGGACTACTCCGGGTGCCGTCCTCCAGAGAGTGCCAGAGGGCGACGCCCAGGAGTAGGGCCTTCTCTGTAGTGGGCCCCACCCTTTGGAATGACCTCCCCCCAGACATCAGGACAACAACCGACCTTCGCTCCTTCCGTATGAAGCTGAAAACCTACCTGTTTCGACTAGCTGACCTGGCATAATACTACAATCTCTCCAGCCCAGGGCATTTTTAATTGGTAATTTTAGTTTTTAAGGGTTAATTTCACTGGGGTTTTAACTTTTTTAGGTATTGTAACTTATTTATTTATTCTTACCTCCTCTGTACGCTATATAATACTTTTGTATGTCGCCCCGAGTCCCTGTGGGGAGAGGGGGCGACTAATAAGTTCAAGTAATAAATAAATAAATAAATAAATTACAAATATGTCTTCTAAGGGATATCTAAAATCAAATATAGCCGTGATTGTAAATTTTAGCAAATTTTTTAGCAAAGAAGAATACATAAAGCATTAAAACATAACCTACAAATGGTTAGGTCTTCATATCATTTCACATAATTTACTGGGGAGACTACTGTTAATGGAAGTTAGGATTTGGAATAGAAGTCAGTACTAATATTTGTAGATTTTTAAACAACACTAAAATTATTCTAAAATTTCACAAGCAATTAGAACATCCATCACTCTAGTTAGCCTAGTTTTAGCTCATAAAGATGTTTGATCTAAATCTGGAACATGGTAGAAATATCTGAAACCTCATTAAGGAACATGGAATATTTTAACTCATACAAACTCTACAAAATTTGGAATTCCTGTAGAATAAGATCTATATTACTGAAAAAGAGCGAATTATTTGCTTTTTAAGCACATTTTCCCTCTATTCATTTAGGTACAAATGGGAGTTCTTGGTAGGTTTCACACCCATTTGCACTACACAGGTGACCCTGAAGACAAAGATAAACCTCCAGGGGGTCTCATCTTCTCTCTAAAATAATGCAAATGACCAGCTGTCTGCAAGGAATATAAACCCTTCCATTCCCTACCATTCAGTCAGAGCTGAAGAAGCTTCTGATGGATGAGAAGCAAATGTCTTCAAAGGAAAACAAGAAACTCCAGTTGCCTCTTGAAAAAAGTACCACTGGAATCCCCCATAGCTGGATGTTATTGACAAATTTGCTGAGTATTTCTTCTATGTCATCAGGGCTGCATCAGAGCTGTGATTGATCTCAGGGGGCCGGGTGGGTGTAGCCGACTGGATGGAAGTGGGTGACTGGGTGGGCGTGGCCAGCTTGACACCACTCCCCAAACTACTGGCCCGATATTTCCTCTTCACATTGAGTAGACTGAAGCAGCGTGGGCCAGCCCCTTGCATTTTCCAGGAGGGCCCCGCAGGCCGGATCTGACCACATTGCTGCCCGCATCCGGCCCGCGGGTCTTGAGTTTGACACCCCTGATCTAGATCAATTATAAAAATGTTTTAAATTTTAAAAATGTTGAAGAGCACAAGGTCCAGGATAGAATCTTGAGGTGACACATTGCATACCCGTTTCCATGTAAACCTACAGTACATCCATTAAGAGCCATATGTTGGATGCTCTTGCTCAACCAACTGTGAATCTATCAGGTGGCAGGACCATCTGTCCCATATTGTCCATTTTATCAAGAAGGAGGTTGTGGTCAGCTGTATTAAATGTTTACTGAACTCTTAAGTGGGCTACATCTGTAGCATTCCCATGGCTTACTAATCTTGTTGGTTTGTAAAAAAAAAAAAATCAATAAAGTTTGCCTGGCATAATGTATTTTTAAAAAACCCATGCCAGCTTCTAGTAACTTTGTCCTTTCCTAAGTGTTTGTAACTGTTTTCAACAGTCACCTAGAAAAATGGAGGTTAAAATTTTATTTGCCATAAATGTTATGATGTTACATTTGCGTAACAAATGTTCTTCATACATGCTAATTCACTAGTGTATTGGTTCTTCCTTGCTCCCTTCGCCTTATGTTTCTAAGGGGAAATGTTGCAGTTGCCATGGGTAATCATGGTTTTTCCTTGGGAATTACAACCCAGCTGTCCCTGTTCTTTAGAGAAGTTTGCAAATAAGATTTCTTGAAAGACAGAAGGTAGTTTATTTCAACACTGAGAAAAAATATGCATGAAGGTACATATAGGTATGTGTTCGTAAAGGAGAGCTTTTCCCGGATCCCTAAAGAAACGTGGAGCAATTCTATATTCTTTTGGTGAAAAGGCACGTGCAACATTACGAAAAAGAGATCTACATGCTACATTAATTGCCAGTAATCAGAAATAGACCCAGTTAGGGAACAAACAATGCAAGGACAATATTGAGACTCTTCATTATTGTTATAGGATATAATAAAATAATTTTGAAAGTTTGCCAGAGTATTTTTATTGCAAAAAAGAATCAAGGGAAGGTTGCCTTCCCTTACTTAGGATTGAATTGCCATCTACTTAATGGTTGTTGCATTTTTCCATAACACTATCTGATAGAATATTGGTGCTCCCTCAGGTTGTTGGTTTCCTTGTAGATCTGGGGTACCGAGCTGTGGTACCGTTGGGAACAGGGCTGCACAAGCAGTGGGTGAGCATCAGAGAGAAGCTCCATTTGTGCGAATGGAAAATGCACATGCAAAACCATTCCTTCTCCACCCCCAACCCCACTACATTGTGAAACCACTGTTATAAACCTTTTATTATCAAACTAGTTGTTGTATTCGGGTCTTTTGGCTTTGTTGTATTGTTGTATTGTGAAAATTACAAAAGAAAAAAAGCTCAATTGGAAGAGAAAATGAAAGTGGAAAGGAGGAGTTGCGGACAACTGTCTCAGCTGTTTTCATCAGTTGGTTTGATTAACATACATCACATGAATAAATATAAACATTCCAAAACGGCCTATACATTTTGACAATCCCATTTTTAAAACATTCCACTATATTGAAATAACAGTTCGTCTCTAAAAGCACTTTCAACCCATTCACTGCATGAACTGGTTCCCAACCCAAACCCTCCCCGTGCTACTGGCTACTTCCTGCTGTGATCAAGACCTAATTATGGCTTTTCTTCATCAATAAGAATATCCCACCTGTTGCAACAGTACTACTGCAGTTTCAACCTGATGTAAAGTATTTCACAACTGTGATCTTAGAACTGTTTTTATAGGAAAACATCTTCCAAGGGTCAGTCATAAAATTACTATTTCAGGGCTGCCCTAACTTTGAGCAGTTGCTAAATAGAGCAATCATTACCTGAGGATACTACTGTATCAGGGGTCAACAACCTTAAACACTCAAAGAGCCACAAAGGTCCTAACCGGAAGCCCCCCCCCTCCACCATTCCATCCTGAAGCCAACCGGAAGTCCAGTTCCCCCACCATAGAGTCTCCTCCTAACGCGGCGTCCTTTTTCCTCTACCTATCCTAACTGAAAGCCCTGTCAATTGTGGAGCTGACTGGCGACAGGGAGCCGCAGCAGAGGGATGAAAGAGCCACATGCGGCTCCAAAGCTGCAAGTTGCTGACCCCTGTACTATATCAAGAAAAGTCATCATAAGAATTGTTGCAATCCATATGATTTTTATAATGACCGGCATTTCTTCACATCTTCTAGAAGACTAATTCAAACTAAACATAAGATGAAAACTGCCTGAATAGCATAATCCCAAGAAGCAATTTACTTGCCAAAAGGAAAATGATGAATTTGAGACAATTCCCACCCCATTTCCAAAAATGAAACTTCGATAGACAAATACAAAGATGCCTCCAGTATAGTATTGCCAGTGAATTTAACATCCTCTTATCTGGAGACAAAAAACAAAATCTTTCTTATGTAGTCTTATCAGGGTGGATTTGATTTAAATCAAGCCAATTTAAATCATGATTTAAATCACTAGTAAAACAGTAAGTAATTTTTAAAGAGCAACTGTCATCTCTGTCCCATAGCGGCTCCTCCTCTGACTCACTGTTGATTCACTGACAGTCCCCTTCACTTTAATCGGACGGCTGGTGATGCGGCAGTGACACAACAAGGTGAGGGACGTCGCAGGCGGCAGGTGAGTGGATGCCCGCTAACAGGCACTGGCATGATGGTTTTGAAATGACAGGTGCTTTTTAAATGCAAGGACTCATTCTTAGAATCTTTAATATTATTATTTGCAAACAAAATGAAGCCTTCCTATTTAGCTTGCAGAATTTGGATTCATTGAATGAGTTTACTAAAAATGTAAATATTGCAGAATATATAGCCTCATGCTACATAACTAAGCTCCATTTCATGCTGAATAAACTAAATTATTAATGTATCTTAAATAGAAAGCTATGTTTAGATAGATTTCCCCCCCCCCAAAAGCATTCTATTAAAATAAATGTAATAAAAATTTTAAAAATCCAATTTAAAATTTAAAAATATCTATTTTTTTTTATTTTAAAAAGCATCAGTTTTTGTCCACCTTGTAGTCTATACATTTGTCCACACTGACTGTACATATGCCTCTCGAAGCTGTAGAGCAGGGGTGTCAAACTCAAGACCCATGGGCCAGATCCAGCCCATGGGACTGCCCTGGAAACATCAAAGGACCGACCCATGGTGCCTCTGCCCGTGAAAACAGAGCTCAGGAGGGCTGTGCGCAAGCTCTGTTTTCACTGGCAGAGTGCTAACAAAACAAACTACTAGCAAAAGTGTAATTTGATCACACGAGTGACATCAAGCTGGCCACGCCCCCTGGTCACATCCTCCTCCCCCGGTCAAACTCAATCTTGGTGCGGCCCCTCAATGAAAGCGAGTTTGACACCCTGCTGTAGATAGACTAAGAAGGGATACCTCACTGATTCCCTCCAGCTGTTGATTACCAGAAATAATCTCAATAAGGAGGATGCACTTAGTTGTCATGGCAAACAATTTATGATAATTCCAGATTCATAGATCTAATTTCCGCAGAATGAACTCACTCTTTGTGCATCTATTCTTCTGTAACTGAAACAAACCATATCCTATCTTACTGTAAATGCATATCTTGTCATTACTTCAATTAAACCATGAACAGGGGCTATTATACATACTAAGGCAAATAAACCATATTATAGTTTGGAACAGAGGTAGGATTCACTTACCTTCCCTACTGGTTCACAAATGTGAGCGCACTCATCCGCACGCTCGCTTCGCACACACCTTGTCTCCCGCATTATGTTGGGGTGGGTGGGCAGAGCCTCCTGCCGCTACTAGTTCACCCAAACCAGAGAGAACCGGCTGAATAACACCTCTGGTTTGGAATAATTGAACTCAATTTATGTATTAGATATGTGCCCAAAGCAGTATTGTTTTCTTTGTAAAGGCTTCGGCCTACTTGCCTATCAGATTCTTGTTCATTGACTCTAAAGTAGAAAAGCCTGTTTTGTTTTGTTTTTAAAGAAGATTTTCCATTACGGAAGATGCTACCTCTCTTGATCATTGTACTGTGTGACACTGAAATGATCAGAGAGATCCTAAATGGCTGCCTTACTTTAACACAAGGGTCATTAAAAACTGCTTTTGAAAAGATATTTCCAATAGGATCTACCAAGACTACAGCAGAGCAGAGCATTAGCTTAGCTTCTCTGGAGCAAATGACGGTTTGTCGTATTCAGCTACAGGAAGGGTTGGGGGGTTTAAAGGGATATATTCTGTAGTTGCACTCAGAACAACTACAGGTTATTATATATATAAAACTAAGCCTGAATCACAAAGAAAATAGTGTGGCTTTATCTGTTAAAACCTAAATTTAGCTAACTAGCAAAACAAACTCGTCATTTGGAGAAGAGAACAGAGGTTAACAAAATTCTCTCCATTAATAAAATGCAGCCATACTACAGGACAGGTTTTTTTTTTTAAAAAAAAGGGCTACAGAAGTGCATTAAAGACCCTTAAAGTGCAGCAAGTACATTAAAATACAGTCTATATTTTTTGCTAGCTGTCAGAGGCATTTGCTTACGTTGAGACTTCTTAACAGAATGTTCCATACAAGCAATATTCTGTTTACCACTCTGGATATATAAAACAATATCCCAATTCTCCTCAATGTGTACGGATAATATAATGTATCATGTATGAATCTAATCAATCTCTCTGGTTAGAACAGAACAGGTCAGAACAGAACAGAATAACAGAGTTGGAAGGAACCTTGGAGGTTATTTTACAAGGAAGAAATTAAATATATAGGTTCTTGTCTCAAGATATTTAACACCTAAAAATCTATCCAGGCAATGCTAAAGGAAAAGATTGCAAAATTGAAACTTGGGCTCATGTATTGGGTTAAGCTGTAATGACATTTCTTTGGATTGAGTCCAATATATTGCATGAATTCAGGCCTTAAAACTAATAAACTATTGGACGAATGGTTTCTAATGTAGAAACCATTATCTTATTCACCAAACCATGATTAAATAAATTGGATTAGCACCATGTCCAAAAGCAATTCTGAAGCACAGTAAAAGTAGGAAGCCTACAGTAGTCTAAGCATTGATGGACTTCAGTTCCCATTAGGCTCAGTCAACATGGTCCATGGTCAACCATGGTCATGAGGGATGAAATTCAACAAGACTTGGAAGGTCATATTTCTCCCTACCCCATAATTGCTTAAAATTTAAAACATTTATTTATAGTGTACAAAAAATTCATATTTGGTATTTTTAAGGCACTCTATGCATAGCGTCATGCTGCTATACATGTACAACCTAGTTCCTGAGCTGATTCATTCTATGGATTACCAGTACAATGAATCATAAATTAGCCAAATTGGACATGCTTGCAAAACAGGTAGTCCTCAACTTACAATCACAAGCGAGCCCAAGATTTCCTAAGCAGAACAGTTGTTAAGTGAGTTTTGCCCCACTTTATGACCTTTCTTGTCACAGTTGCTAAGTGAACCACTGCAGATTTTAAGTTAGTAACACGGTTGTTAAATGAATCGGGCTTCCCCATGGACTTGGCTTGTCAGAAGGTCGCAAAAGGTGAATATGTGAACCCGGAACACTGCAACCGCCATAAATATGGGCCAGTTAACAAGCTCTCAAATTTTGATCACATTGCCACAGTCGTAATTGTGAAAAACAGTCATAAGTCACCACTGAAACTTCGAACGGTGACTAAACAAATGGTTTTAAGTTGAGGACTGCCTGTTTTGTCCTATTAGCTGACAAGCCAGAGTTTAAACCTGGGAAGCCAGTGTTGTACTACCGAATAATAAGGTCTCCCCCAAAACGTACTCTATTTTGTCTTAGTTCAAATGGAGCCAAAAGTCTGCATCATGTCAATGAGGAAAATAAGTCACCGTTTCTGTTCCTAATATATTCTAATCTGGCCCTTGGACTTTGTACTTATTTCATTACTGAACAATTTGGCTCAACCATGCAAAAGGATTGATTTCCCTGATACAGCTTCTCCTGCTTTCACTTTGAAAGGAATAATATTCCACAATGATAGCATCACCAGTACTAAATTGTCTTGGGACAACGTCTATGGAGATTCTCAATCATCCAGGTCATGGTTGTCCCAAAGGTGTTTTTTCAAAAGGCAGCTGGATTTTCTTCAAGGGGGGGGGGGTGTTTCCTTGAAAATGTTCCCCTTCTCATCCCAGTAGGTTCTTCAGTTCTGCCTTGTCTTGGGACACAATGGCTACATTGCACTTCTCAATTGCTGACTTAAGTGGAACCCCAACAATCATAATCAGCCAGAACAATTTATAAGCGTTTAGTAATGCCTTCTTTATCTGAATCTGAATATCCGGTTAGAGATTTATAAACGTGATGTAAAAGCTACATGTGGGAGAGAATCCCTAATGCAAGAATGGTTTTCATTGAGATTACCAGACGGCACATAAACTTATTCACAATATGACGCCTTGGAAATCCTAAGGGTGCTTTTCAAAAGGCAACTGGACTTTTCTCATTTTTTTTTCCTTGAAAACATTTCACTTCTCATCCAAGAAGCTTTTTTTGTTCTCACTGAATGTTGGAGAATGGAAGGATTTATATTCTTTGCAGTCATTAGGGGACTGGAGGCTAAAACATATGATGAATGGTTGCAGGAACTGGGCATGGCTAGTCTAGTGAAGAGAAGGACCAGGGGAGACAGGATAGCAGTCTTCCAGTATTTGAGAGGCTGCCACAGAGAGGAAGCGGGGGGTCAAACTATTTTCCAAAGCACCTGAAAGCAAGACAAGGAATAATGGATGGAAACTAAACAAGGAAAGATTCAATCTAGGAATTTCCTGACATCAAGAACAACCAACCTGTAGAATAGAATTTGCCTTCAGAAGTTGTGGTAACTTCATCACTGGAAGCTTTCAAGAAGAGAGTGGACTGCCATCTGTCAGAAATGGTGCAGGGTCTCCTACTTGGGCGGGGGATTGGACTAGATGACCTACAAGGTCCCTTCCAACTCTATTAATCTGTAAATTGGTCCTTGGTACTCTGAAGTTCAGCCATTACCTCTGAGAGGCTTTGAAGCCACTTGGTGTGGCACCTTTTGGGATTGCTGAAAGGGCTGTATTGTAGATGATCTTCACTAGACCATCTCACCATATGATCAGTTTTCCACTCATGATCACAATTGGGACAACAATTTTCATTGTAAAGCTACTCATCATTTGTTTTTTTACCCAATTATACAACTATTTTTTACCATGGTCATTAAATCCATAATATGCTCATTATATGAGTCATGGGGTTGTTAAGAGACTCCAACCTCCCCAATTAATTTTGCTTGTTGAAAGTTGGCTGGGAACATTGCAAATCCCAATCATGTGACCACAAGACAACCATCATAAATGCAAGCTTGTTTGCCAAGTGGCTGAATTGCAATCATGTGATCACAGGGCTCATGCAACAGTCATAACTTTGAGGATGGGTCATAAGTCATTTTTTTACGAGGCCATTGTAACTTGGAACTGTTGTTAAGCAGTCATCCGTTGAGGAATACCCAAAACTGAAGAAGCTTCTTGGATGAGAAGCTAAACATTTTCAAAAGGAAAATAACCCCAAGAAAATCATTGCCTTTTAGAAAAAGCACTTTTAAGATAAAGCCTAACTTATTATTTAAGAAAGATGTTTTTACTTGCTAATTTTAACACATTCTAATGCATGTTTATTAACAAACAAGTTCCTCTATGATCAAATGGGATTTATTTCCTAATGAATGCAGGCCAAATTCATACATTGCATAAAACCATTGTAAAACTTGTTTGGTTTTGGTTTAGCATGTTTTGTGAATCTAACTATAATTGTAAGCCAAATTTTATATTTTAGTGCATTCTGCCAAGTTGCTCACTGTAACAACAAACCACTACTAAACAAGCTGTAACTCACCATAAGTGAATCAAATCACAGTATGACTTAGTTCCACTAAACCTGCCTAAATTTCTACTCTAAACAGATATAGGAAATATTGTTCTGCACCTGTTAAGTGGTCTGGTTAGCTCCAGCACAAACTGCTACGAGCCCTTTTGCCTGATTCTAACAATGATCTATTTAATCCTTCAAATAACCAACATAACATTGTTGTTTTTTTTCTTCCATACAATTATGTCGGATTCTCACAGACTGCCTGAACAAGTCACTGCATTTTTCTTGGAAAGATTTTTCAGAAGTGGTTTGCCATTGCTTCTTTCCTAGAACTGAAAGTGACAAGCTCCAGTGTGCAAAAGACTTGTCAGTGTGGAGGATAGAATTCTTGCTAGAGATATATTACGTTTGTATGCTTTCTTTCTTACTCCTATGATGGCTTCGCTGCTAAAAATCCATAGCCCACTAGATGGCAGAAAAGAATTATAGCTTCAGTATCTCTCTGCTACCATCTAATGATCATCTAGATTATTGCAGCCCAGATGTGGCATCACTATTCTTTCTGTATTCAGGGCATAATCCTTATTTCAATTTTATTCTGCAAAATATTTTGGTACGTTCAGCTGAGCAGCTGAATTCCATTTCAGAATTCCATGGGAGAAGATCTGTCTTCTGATCATAATACCACACTGGCTGTTGCATTTGTTGTTCTGCACATCTATTATTCTGTGCTATTCTATGGTTGGAGCTCTTTCCAGTGCAGAATACTAAGTAGATGACCTCGGAGTGCCATTGCAACTCCATCATGGTTTGAAAGTATACAAACATTTCCGTAAGGTAGCAACCTCCCCTGCCAAAACGAAAGCCTTTGATCTCCCCTCCCCCTCTACCTATCCAAGCTAGGAAACCATTAAATAACAAGTTATAGATAAGCCAGCAAAACACACACTCATCCCCTCTGGGAGTCTTTCATAAACAGCCTTTCTCACTGAGCACACTCACACGCCTATAAACACATCCTCACACACATCTCAAACAAGAGGAGGAAACAGTCATTTTCCCAACAGTCAGCATGAAGCAGAGACAGCCGAGGGTGGCTTGTATTCCAATACAACATTATTCCCCCCTTCCCTTATGATTCCAGCATTGTGCATGACAACAATAAACAAGAGGTTTTAGAGAAAAGATTGGATGCTCCAAAACGCTGGTTTAAGGAAAAAAAAAAAAACGGAAGAGGAGCCCATCATCCTGAAGAGACAAAAAAGAGGGGGCATGTCCTAATTTAACAGCTCAGATCACACCATCTCAGTCATTCATTTCATAATAGGGAGAGGGGGAGGGACGGGAGAAGAGAAAGAAGTGCAAATATAATTTAGGGTTGTCAGGTGTCCCTTGCTTTCACGTCATATGATAAAGAAGGCATCGCTTGAAGCACTCCCTAGCATTCCTTTGTTTTGAAATTTTTAATCCCAGCAACATGGTGCACGTTGCTATCTTTGGGGGGGGGGGAGAGAGAGAAATGAAATATTACATGGAAAAAGCAAATGCTAAGGAAAAGAACTGCCAAATTCAAGTAGGAATGGTGGCTTCCTCCTGCTACCCCCCCAGTAAATCAAGAATATTCTCCAAAGAGCTCTTGCTAAACCCTTAATTCTCAGGTTGGTTGTTCTCAAACAGGAGCCCTTTCTGTCTTCCCTATCAGTAGTGCGCCCCCCCCCCCCCGCATTTAATGGCCTTGTATAAGAAGAACAAAATCAACAATCCAGATCTGGTCTGCTCATAAAAAAAATAAAAAAACCCACAGAGAAATGAGGACAGTGAATATTAACCATACCCATATTCTCCACCCTATCCCCACCGCCTTCGTTGAGATCCGGCGCTTTCGTAAGGCACCAAGTCACCCAGAACAAGAGGAGAAGGTGGAAAAAAACTGCATTGAAGAAATAGCCAGCCGATGCAGCAAAAGGAACCCATGTAAACAAGCCTATGGTTTCTTCGTGCCCCCCCCCCACCGCAACCTCCATCAATACAGTAAAGGCTGGGATTATCAAAAGGGGGAGAAAGCAAAATCCATCATTAAAGACATTTACTGGCTTTTGACCTCTAAAATAAAAACATGCAGGCAAATTCCAGGCATCTTTTTTAATTCCGTCCCGCATTGCAGAAGGGGGGGGGGATTGCTCTCTGAATATTTTTTGCCCTATTGCAATAGCTGGGCCAGGCAAAGACTATTTCGGTAGCGCTCATTGATTTCACTGCAGTCTTTAAATGTTTAGCGTCCCTTCGCAGCATGCGGCCAATCTACTTTCTTCTCCCTCCAGTTTTCTTTAAAAAGGCGGGGGGGGGAGATCCCTTCCCCTCTTCTTCTTCACCCCCACCCCCCAACAGCTGCGTTATGCAAGACCCGGCCTTTAAGCTTAAGAAATTACTTCCCCCACAAGCACTTCATATTTTCCTCCATCTTCACCTCGGGAGCATCACCTTCTAAATAGGAAATCCATATCCCACCAACATAGTTCTAAAGCGATCCAGACTTCCAATTCTGGGTTTCTTTTATTATTATTTCTTTATTTATTTTTCCTCCTCCTCCACCTGCAATCCTGCTGCTGAAGGAGTTGGGGAGAAACGAGATGGATTAAAGAGACGGAAGGTTTCAGAAATGCCAGAGCGAAATATCCTTTAGGGGAGTGGGGGGGGGGAGGGAAAAAACAACAACAACCAGAAATCTGCGATGGTCCCATTCCCACAAGGATTCAAAATAAGAGACCTCTTTTTCTTTTTTTTAAGGGAAAGAAGGAGGGAATCTTTTAAGGGAAAAGAAAAGATCGTTTAAGGGGAAAAAAGTCTCTCCTGTTCAAGAGAAAAGGATGGAGAAGAAGCAGAAGCACCACCACTGGACTTATATACTTCTATTATGGACTCCCCTCTGTTTACATCCCTTACCCGCCACCAAGACAACCGCCGCAGGTTCAAAACAAGCTCCACGACCGCCTTTAAGGAGCGGGGGGGGGGGGACACCACTACCAACTCCCCCCCCCCCCGAAATAACATGCAGATACTGACCCAAATCACAAGCTCAAAGATGTCTCGCTCTCGCTCTCCCCTTCCCAGGAGCGCAGCTACTGCCTTCCCACCTCCGACAGCAGTTTGTTTCATTCACTTGCCTCCCCCGGCCGCTCGCCCGCTCGCTCACACACATACACACGCGCACCCTCACACTCTCCTCCCTCCCCTTTATTATTTTTAACAGCAATCAATATTCATTCTCCCTCCCTCCTCCTCCTCCTCCTCCCCCGCCTCCTCGCCTTTGTGTGCGTGCCCGATGCGCCGGCGAGGGGGGGGAGAGAGATTTTGAGCTTGGCCGCGCGCGCGCGCCGCTCACCTACCATCCCGCGCTCGCGGGTGAGCCCTCCTGGGCGCTGCGAGCGACCTTTCCTCGGGGGGGGGAGCCCCCACCCACTCCCGCCCCCTTCTCTCTCTCTCTCTCTCTCCCGCGACCTCACTTGGTCTTTGGGAACCTCATTCCCAGCTGAGGAAAGGAACCGGCTGGGGGTTTGAAGGGATGGAGAGGCGCGGGAAGAGCTTGCGCTGGGAGGGAGGCGCCGGGCGGGTGATGGGCAGGTGGCAGCAGAGGCCACCTGGCTGGAGGTGATGGGTGAGCGGCGGGGAGGAGGGGGTGGGGGAGCGCGCGCCCAATAATAAAACCCCGCCGCGCAAAAGGAAAGGACGAGGACCGGAAAGGGGAGAAGGTGCCGGTCCACAAATGAGGAGGAAGGAAGAGGGGGTGAGACCTGAGGAAGATGTGCATGGGGGGGGGGGGGGCAACGGATGGGATTGTGCCTTGCTGAATCACCCTCTTTTTTTTTTTTTTAACTGGCGGGGAATTGGGGGGGGGGGGGGTACCGGGCATCGCGATACTGGCTCTCTTGTGGAGATGCTACCCGAGGAGACAGGCGGAGGGCTTGGGGGAACTGGGCTGCCATGGCAACGGAAAGGAGCACACGTGACGTCAAAGCGAAGAGAGGTCTCGGGAGGAGGGCGTGGGGGGGGGAAGGCGAGCGCCTAATCCGCAGTTCGGGCTATTGTATCTCCTTGGTGGAATCAAAGGGAGGGAGCGCGTGCAAGAGAGGCGGCCGCATCTGGAATAGCAGGGCCGCCTGTGCGTGGCAACCAGCAAAGGGCCCCCGCAGCGGTGACCTCGGCGCGCGGGCACGAGCAGTAAACGCGCCTGCGCGCCCTTGTGGGTTGTGACACGAAAGGTAGATGCGGCCTGATCAGGGTCTCCGCCACCCCACCCCCCCCACACACACCCAGGTTTGTCGAACGGACTGTGGCCTTGGAGACCTCAATGGCCTCTTTTGTCCTCTGCCATTTCTTCGCAGGTGGAATGGCGGGTAGCAAGAATTGCCCTGAAAGCCGGCAGGCCAGCGGGGCGTTTGCCCCAGTGGGGTAGCCTCCCTTTCTTTCCCTTGCCCCAAATAAAAGAAATCCCAGCGGCCTTTTTATTCCTCCCTCAGCTCTTTAGAGCTGTGATCACCTCGTCTTTTTATCTTGTCTTTTTATGTACACTGAGAGCCTATGCACCAAAGACAAATTCCTTGTGTGTCCAATCACACTTGGCCAATAAAGAATTCTAGTCTATTCTACC
Source organism: Natrix helvetica (assembly GCF_964273705.1). Lineage (NCBI taxonomy): Eukaryota > Metazoa > Chordata > Lepidosauria > Squamata > Natricidae > Natrix > Natrix helvetica. The sequence goes on from NC_138558.1 coordinate 13,501,345, forward strand.
TCTGCTCTTATTCCTCGCACCCTAATGGGGTTTATTTTATTTTTGGTCTCCTCATTTATAAAATCGCTTAGATGGGCTTCGGAGGACTGGCAGAAAACTACAGCCTTTGCTTCTTGGAGAAAGAAAGCTTAAGCTCAAACAGCAATTCTATCCAGGGATTCTCTGGCTTTTTCTCACACACACACACACCCCTCACCAAATCTCTTTCATCCAGTAGAATGGATGCAGAATAAGCATTAAGCCTTTGCTGAAACTCCCATTTCTCGTGCAAGCTGTTTACCACAGTCGGTCAGCCCCCCCCCCCCCTCCCCACAAGCCAAAGCATGTCACTCACAGATCACTTTGGACAGCCCATGCGGAGAAAAATCCTTTGGTCTCTTTGTCTTTCAAGGATTGTCCAGTAAGCAGCATGCAAATCCCAAATTAATAAGTCTCAAGGGAACGGTCGTCTTCCACTGAACTTTTTACACCATTGATTTAAGGCTTCTGCCCCATCATTCCTTCGTCAGGCATATTGCATGTGGAATTTACATATCCCTGCCAGTAAAAGGTATTTATTGTTTGGGATGCAGCAGTCAGCCATGACCTCCTCTAGAAACCAATTATCAACGGAGGTGGTGAGCTGTTCTTCACTGGATGTGCTCAAACGGAGATTGGACAGCTCTCTGGTTGGGGGGCGCCTTTAATTTAAATCCCTGTATTGTACAAGCTGTTGCACTCAATGGCCTACAATTAGCCTCTTCAAACTTTATGGGTCCTCTGGTTCTCACTTCCTGACCCACAACATTTTCGTCCGATGGTGTGTTGTTGTTTTTCTAGATCATTTGAGGCAAAAACCCAAAGAAGCCTCAGACTCGATGATTCTTTGATTCTCCATCTGCAGAGATAAAGAAGAATATCAGGGCAGTTGGCCATATCAACACAATATACAGTATAAAGCAATAGCAATAGCACTTACGACTTATATACCACTTTACAGTGCTTTACAGTCCTCTCTAAGCAGTTTACAGAGTCAGCATATTGCCCCCAACAATTCACACTCCCCCCCCCATTTTATGACCTTTCATGTCATACCTGTTAAATGGATCATTGCGGTTGTTAAGTTAGTAAACATGATTGTTAAGTGAAGCTGGCTTTCCCGTTGACTTTGCTTGTCTGTAAAAGGTGATCACATGATCCCCGGGCACTGTAACCGCCACAGCAATAGCAATAGCACTTAGATTTATATACCGCTTTACAGTGCTTTACTGCTCCTTATTTTACCAACCTCGGAAGGATGGAAGGCTAAGTCAACCTTGAGCCTGGTGAGATTTGAACTGCCAAATTGCAAGCAGCTGGCAGTCAGAAAGTAGCCTGCGGTACTGAACTCTAACGACTGTGACTCTTAAGGGAATCATCCGTGCCTTTGAAAGGGAAAATAGGTTCTTTATTTAGAGATTCTGCATGGGATTTCAACAAGATCAAAGGTATCCTGTTTCTCTGACACTAGACAGGTTATTCTCATGTTTCTAAGTAGGGATCAACACCATGGTGGCTCTATAGCCAAAGGAACCAGCTCTCAGTCTAGTAGATGTCTTCTTGGCCTCAAGACAATTGGCCATCCCCATGATCTATCATTTGTTTGATGTCCTTTTTTGATGGGACAGAACTGTGAGAAGCATCTACGCATTCTATAGGCCAGTGATAGCTAACCTTTTTGTCCTCACGTGCCGAAATCACGTGAGCACATGCAACAGCGGGTGTGTGTATGCCTACACCCATAATACAATGCCCCCTGGGCATGCACGCATGACACCTCCCTGAAGCCTAAAATGGGGCACGGGGAGGGGGGCTGCGTGGTAGAGACCCTAAAATTAGCTGGCCGGTGGGAGATGTGCGTGGATGTGTAGAAGAGCTGAGCTGGCCTGCCCACAGAGAGGGCTCCACATGGGCCATAGGTTCTCCATCACAGCTGTAGGCACAGTTGGAGTCTACAAGCTTTCGTTTAAAATTAAGGAAATTCTGTCATGAGATCTTTCATTGCCATTGACCTTGAACTTCTCAAAATGGGGAAAAACGGGGAAATTGTTGTTGTTTTTTAAAATCAATCTAAAGAACACTGTTTTCAAGCTACACTTAACGGCTAACATTTCTTTGGCCCTTGTCAGAACTACAAGAAAATCATTATGAAACACATTGATAAGTGGTCCTGAAAAAGGGCAAGAGACAAGTCTATCTCTATTGCATTCTATCTCTGCTCACTGCCAGGACTTCGATCCTGACCGGCTCAAGGTTGACTCAACCGTCCATCCTTCCGAGGTGGATAAAATGAGGACCCAAATTGCTGGCGGCAATAGGCTGACTCTGTAAACCGCTTAGAGAGTGCAGTGAAGCAGTATATAAGCGTAAGTACAATTGCTATTGCAATTTGAAATGCAGACAAAAGGATGGCACAAACAACTTAGTTTTTCCTTCTTTCCATTTTTGAGCCTAAGATTGATGGGCAATGGAACAAAGTAACCATTATTACTAATATGGAAAGGAAACAGACAGTTTATTGAAAAAATAGTCACAGTGCAGATCGTGTTTCTCCTATTCTTGATCTTTTTTATTTTTATTGATCTTGTCTATTCTCTCTTTGTGTTTCTTCTAGAGCAGGGGACTCCAACTATGGCAACTTTAAGACTTGTGGACTTCAACTCCCAGAATTCCTTAGCCAGCATGGGCCCTGCAGCCCACCCGCCCATGGCCCGTTTTTGCTCCCAGGAGGCTGAAGGGAGGCCTACTAGACCCAAAATGGGGCACGGGGGGGGTGCAGCCCACCACCACATGGCAGGTACACTTTTGCAAATGGAAACTGCACTTATTGTACAAGCTTGCAGCCTGCAGAAGGTATGATGGTGATGTGATTAGAATGGAAAGCGACAAACATTTTCAACCCGTTTTTTAAAACAAAAATCAAAATAATGTAAAGTTTCTTCAGGGTTGAATGTGTCTATTTTAGCCTGTATTTCATTCGTTTTTAAATGACTAAAATCCAGTGACGTTTTGCTGAATTTCTTTGGTATTTCATTCATTCATTGAATTTCGAGGCTCCAGAGCTTTTAAAAAAAAGGGTTGGAGTCAGGGGTGGGCTGCTGTGGGTTCGCCCGGGTTCAGGAGTACCCGTAGCTAACGTTATGGCCATTTCAGAAAACCCCCAAATCCCACCCCTGTATGGCCCCCGCCCCTCCCGCCCCATACCTCCCAGGAGTCTCCACGCGGCCTGTTTTGGATGCAAGGTAAGTGCAGGGCCCGTGCAGAGGCTCAGGGGAGGGGGGGGAAATTGGGCCTCCTGGAAGATCTGGAAGACTGAAAACAGGCCCATTTCCAGCCTCCAGCGGGTCTCCGGAACCCAGAGCTTCCCGGAGGCTCAAGGAAAGCCTCTGGCGCCTGGGGAAGGTGAAAACATCACCCCACCCTGCCATGGTGCAGGAGGCCAACTAGGCCATGACCACCATGGCCACGCCCACCCAGGAACCCGGCAGAGAACCTGTTGCCGAAATTTTTGAAGCAAACTCCTGGTTGGAGTCCATAGGTAGCCACCGGTTATCTAATCTTCTTCTACAGCGGTGTTTCTCAAACTTAGCAACTTTAAGACCTGAGGACTTCAACTCCCAGAATTCCCCAGCCAGCCATGCTGGCTGGGGAATTCTGGAAGTTGAAGTCCACAGGTCTTAAAGTTGCCAAGATTGAGAAACACTGTTCTACAGCATTTGACATCCTAAATTGTGATACCTCCATTTTATTTGGATTGGCCTCCACCATCCCAAACTCACATGGAAGGACACAAATTCAGCTAAAAGGATTTTTGACACTTTCCACCGATGTACAGAGATCGGTGTGTTAATGCCAGGAGTTGATGTCACAGTTGTGCAGAGCGCATCCTTCCTCCAAATGTCATCTGCATACCTGGCCCAGGATTCTTTGTGTTGGCCAAATAATAGCCACTCAAGGCCCTTCTATTGAAAACTCTGAAATAAATAGAAGAAACCAAATTGCCCTACTGTTGGCCAGTGAGGTTGGATGCCTCTGTCCAGTTATGCAGCTCAATGGATTATATTTGGAAGCTCACTTATAAGCCATGAAAGAAAGGAAAAATGCTTAGGAGAGGACAAAGCCAATGTTCTTTCAAAGTGGTAGCAAAAGGTCCCAAAAGTAATTACAGCATTTGTCTTCTGAACAAACAAGCTAAGAGAAAATTGCATCTTCCCAGTAGCTGTCTTTTATGATAAAGGAATTTGTGCTCCATGCAGACCTTATCTGCATTGAGTTCTTACACAGTTTGTTTTATTCGGTTTCTTATGATATGTAATAAGGTGACCATACAGTCTAAGAAAGAAACTTGGAACTGCCTCATTTATTGTGCATATTTATACAATAAAGGCTGCCTCTAAATTTCTTTATAAATTTTAAAGAGTAGAGACTCATAATAGACATAAGAGAAAAGACCATCCATAACGAAGAGCAACAAAAAGGATTAGGGGACTGGAGGCTAAAACATATGAAGAACGGTTGCAGGAACTGGGTATGTCTAGTTTAATGAAAAGAAGGACTAGGGGAGACATGATAGCAATGTTCTAATATCTCAGGGGTTCCCCCAAAGAAGAGGGAGTCAAGCTATTCTCCAAGGCACCTGAGGGTAGAACAAGAAGCGATGGGTGGAAACTAATCAAGGAGAGAAGCAACTTAGAACTGAGGAGAAACTTCCTGACAGTTAGAACAATGAATCAGTGGAACAGAAGTTGCCTCCAGAAGTTGTGAATGCCCCAACACTGGAAGTCTTTAAGAAGATGCTGGATAGCCATTTGTCTGAAGTGGTGTAGGGGTTCCTGCCTAAGCAGGGGATTGGACTAGAAGACCTCCAAGGTCCCTTCCAACTCTGTTATTCTATTTCTACATGTCTATTCTATGAGTAGGGACATGGTGGATCAGTGGCTAAGACGCTGAGCTTGTCTATCAGAAATGCCAGCAGTTCGGCAGTTCAAATCCCTAGCACCATGCAAAGGAATGAGCTCCCATTACTTGTCCCAGCTTCTGCCAACCTAGCAGTTCGAAAGCACGTAAAAAAATGCAAGTAGAAAAATAGGGACCATCTTTGGTGGGAAGGCAACAGCATCTATTCTGTTCTATTCTAACCACGCCCCCTAGGATAAATAAATATATAACCTGCTTTTCTTTGTTTAGCTACAGGTACTGTAATCCCTACAGAACAAAACAGAAACAATCAAAGCAAACTACTAACAAGTTTCACTACTGTTTTAGAGGGCATCCTTTAACCATGAGAATAATAATTTGGAGGTACAGGTAGTCCTTGAGTTACAATAGTTCATTTAGTGACCGTTCAAAGTTACAACAGTACCGAAAAAAGTGACTTATGACCATTTTTCTACTGTTGCAGCATCCCCGGGGTCACATGATCAAAATTGAATGGTTCATATTTATGACAGATACACTGAGCCATGGTGGCGCAGTGGTTAGAGTGCAGTACTGCAAGCTACTTCTTCTGGCTGCCTGCAGTTTGGCAGTTCAAATCTCACCAGGCTCAAGGTTGACTCAGGTTTCCATCCTTCCGAGGTGGGTAAAATGAGGACCCAAATTGTTGGGGGCAATAGGCTGACTCTGTAAACTGCTTAGAGAGGGCGGTAAAAACACTGTAAAGCGGTATATAAATCTAAGTGCTATTGCTATGACGGTTACAATGACTGGGACCATGTGATCACCTTTTGCAGACAAGCAAAGACAATGGGAAAGCCAGCTTCACTTAACAACCGTGTTATTAATTTAACAACAGCAATGATCCACTTAACAAGTGTGGCAGGAAAGGTCATAAAATGGGGGGAAGGTGTGAATTTTATGCCTCGCCTAGCAACATGAATTTTGGGCTCAATTCTGATTGTGAGTCAAGGACCACTTGCATATTCCATTGGAATTAGTAATGTTCACTTCTGACTTTGTCAATGCAGTTTATAAAAACACACTGACATTTAATGAAATATCCTCAGCCTCCTAAAATACAATGTTTCATTTTTAATTGGAAATGTGTGCAGCCTTGCAACAAAATATTATTGGGTTGAAATAATACTTTTTGGCAGAAAAGGGATAAATTAATCGACTCTTCAGTTTGATTTCATTCATCCATCAACTCCCTTTGGTATACTGTTCTACAAACAGGAATAGAAGTTAAAAGCCATGTTAACATCTTATACATTTGCTAGGAAAAAGGTAGCACAAGGGAGGGGGGACTTGGCACTCGCAGATGATGTCATCACTCACACTGTATTTTGGGGGGGGGTATAAGCTTACATTGGTCAATAAATCATTGGTTTGTTAATAATAAGTTATTAAAATAGAAAACGGGGAGATAGAAAATAGCACACACACACAGACACACAAACATGTCTATAACTGTCTATACATACACACACACACACACACACATCATCTTCAAATACATTACTTTTGAGTAAGTCTTTAACTCCTGACAACTGCCTGCACAAGGTCTTGGCAAGGTTTTTTGGAAGTGGGTTGCCTCCTTAACGCAAAGATGCACTCCTAGTATCACTGGCCCATGATCACCCAGCTGGCTTCAGGTCTAAAATGGAACTAGAACTCCCAGTCTCCCAGTCTCTAGCATGATATCTTAACCATTACACCAAACTGGTGCTCTATTCTATGTCGCCAACTTGTTCTCCATTTAAACAATTTCATAAATCCACAGAGCCCTAAAGTCTTGAGAACAGCTAACAAATAAGACATATAGCAAGTCTATGTTGGCTGAGGATGATGGGAGTTCTACTCCAAACCATTTAAAGGACACCACACTGGGAATTCTCTTACATGCAATGGCTATATTTTGTCCCACATATATGGTTTTCAAAATTATGGTGGCCAGAGACATTGGTTTTGTGAAGTAAATGCGTTATGAATTCTGGAAAGCTTAATGTGCAGGAAAAAAAATAAGATAAAAATGAGAAGATAACGAAGAATGAAAGAATTGGCATTGAAGAAGTCATCCCTTTTTATCCACTGTTCAGAAATTATTCACATGTTATTAAAGGGTAATGAAACAAATAAAAAATTAATTTAGTCTGATAAAGATATGCAAAATATATTTTTTTAAATGAAGAAACGGAAGATGAAATCTGGTTCTCTTTTTCCTCTGAAGGAAATGGGTGGAATTGGAAGGAGCAATTCCCTCTAGTCCTTAATTCTTCTGAAGTTTTGTTGGATGAAATGTCCTTCTGGGTTCAGCTCCAAGTGGGGAAAAAGACACTGGAAACATGGAGGCTGCTTGGAAAGATGGTTTAATGGTGGACAGGATCACATGGCTTGAGCTCCTGAACAGAAGGGGGGGTCACATGCTTCCAGATGTTGGGTGGAGAAGAAGAAAGAGAGCAGAAGGGGCTTGCTGGGTTGTTATACTCTATTCGGCCCCACCTTTCTGTTTCCTGTTCCCGTGTAAGAAATGTATTCTGATTGATTGTCAGACTCCCATGGGGCCATGCAGGGGCAACTCTCTAGGCTGTGTTTTGAGTCCAAGTTTGATTGAGTTTCCAGATGCCATGTGGTGAGTTTCTGTAGAAGACGAATCCTACCTTTGTTATGTAAAGTAGACTAGCCCAGGCCCTAATGGCTCATTGACAAAAGCGGGGCGGGCAGGAAGCTGCAGGGAGCTACTCTGTCTTTAAAAACACGTTTCTCCCTTTTCACATCCAGGGAAATATAATATTCTGCCTTCTTAATATTTCCCAGGATATTTCAGTTTTCTAGCAGAGTTTTAACGTCTTACAGTTTCACAAAACTAGGGGCTTTCTGGAGGAGCTTCCTGGAGCATAGGTTATTTTTACTCGGGGGGGGGGATGCAAGGCTAAAATGATTTTTGAGGTCACTTCTAACTCTATAATTCTTTGGTCCTGGTATCTAAATCTTTATCCTTCCTGGATGAATTAAGGAATACTCATACAATAATTATTCAGGACTACAAAAACCTTAGCAGGCTCTGCTAAGACTCTAAACCAGAGGTAGGAGTTCTGACCCAGACTTCCTTAACAAGCAAGAAGCGGGGTCGTGGTCCTGGCAAAACCCCTTTTATTTACACGACTGTGGATTCTTTTCATTCACAGTCCACGAGGCTTAGCAAACAGTCTTTCCAAGGAATGTTTATCAACACGAACCTTATCTCATTTGGAGAGCTGCCAAACAAATGCAGGGCAAGACAAAACGTGCCACAGAGTCTCTTATAGCTACAAACAGAATTTTTCTCTCTTGACACGACCCAATGAAGTTATTGTTTCCTGCAAAAGCCCACTCCCTGTTTGCTCCTGTTTTGTTTTCTGTGGGAGGGGCCAATCACCTCCAAGGTGTGGCTTTACTCCTAAGTCGACCCTGCTTTCTGAGTTGTTCTTGTCTTCTGGCAGCTCTGCACACGTGCACACTGGGAACAGGCTCCATCTGTTCCTCTGCCTCACTCCTCTCTAGCTCCCTCTCTGCCTCTGACACAGAACCCTCATCTGAGCTTTCCTCAGCCCTCAGGACTGGCCCCTATTCAGTAGTGGGTTCCAGATCCTGTTGCAACCGGTACTTACCGCCTGCGATGCTCCAGCTGCTCAGTGCAGCGTTGCATAGGCGCCATACGCTCCATTTGCATGCACAAAAGCCCCAATCGGCTCAAATAGTGGCAAGGAGAGTGGGTGGGCCCTCCGGAGCACTGTACCGGAATGGTGCCTGGTGCCCCCAGCAGGCACCAGTATGCCCGTACTGGGGCATACCGGTCGTATCCCACCACTGCCCCTGTTCCTCCCCAACCTCCTCACTGTCCAATTCTGCTACCAGCTCCAGCAGGCCACAACAGTAGGGAAGTGTGGCCCCTTTATGGCTTGTGGACTTCAACTTCCAGAATTCTTGAACCAGCCATACTGGCTTAGGAATTCTGGGAGTTGAAGTCGGCAAGTAAGTCATAAAGAGTCCATAGTTCCCCACCTCTGCCCTGAATAGGTACCTTCTTACTAGGAGCTATAAAAGAGAAGGAAAAACCTAGGATGGGGAAAGGGTGGGGAAGCCTTCACATATAAATTCATAATTCATGCATTCATAACACATTTTCAGACTTGGGGGGAGAGATTTAAACTTATATTGTGTGAACCCAACTAATAGCTTAATAAAGAAATCAAGATTAAAACATGATAAGCATAGAGCAGGGGTGTCAAACTCGATTTCATTGAGGGTCGCATCAGGGTTGTGGTTGACCTCGGGGGGCGGAGCATGGCCCGGATGGGTGTGGCCAGCTCGACATCAGTCATGTCAGGGGGCACCTGTGGTGTCTCCAGTGGAGGAAGGTGAGACCAGGGAGAACGTCAAACCCTTGTCCTCCAGAGGAGCCTCACTGTCCCTTTCAGGCCACGCGGAGGACCCCCAGACGGTGGTGCAGGCTGTCCATTGCCCTAGGCAGGAGAGGGCAAGTGCCCAGCCCAGCCCTTGAACTCCCAGGGGACTGGGACCCCACAGCCCACCTCAGCCCCGCTTCCCTGAGGAGGTGCCCGGCTGCGCTTACCTCCTCCGCGAGGCAGCTGCTGCTGTTCTTGCTCTCCTTGGCCAGGTTGCTCATAGTGTGTGTATGAGGGCAAAGTGTGTCAGTCAGAAGGAGGCCCACTCCCTCTCCATGTAAGGAGACCCAGCCTTGTAACCAAAGCATTCTCAGCAATAGGATGGGAGACCACCACTTACTTACAAACTTACTTCTGTCACCTTCCTTTTGACACATTCCTTCCTTACTTTTCTTCTTTTTCCTTCTCTCTTCGTTCTCCTTTCTTCTTCCTTCCCCTCTTTCCTTCTTTTTCCTTCCTTGCTCTCTTCCCATCTTTCCTTCTTTTTCTCTGTCTTTTCTCTTTCCTGACCCTTCTTGGATGCTCAAATGCAAAAGGAGAAACATTTCTCCTTATTTTTTGTTTTTTGTTTTGTTTTGATAACCCTCTGCCAATGAAAGTGGAACCCAGGGGGCTGCCCACAGTGTCCTTGGACTTCATTTTTGGGTTGCGATGGCATCCTGCAGCCCTCTGCCATGGAAAATGGAGCTCAGGGGGACGTGCAGGCCCCCTTGGCCCCCATTTCCACTGGCAGAGGTTAGCAAAACAAACTAAAAGCAAAACAAAACAAAAGGAGAAATGTTTCCCCTTTTGCATTTGAGCATCCAAGAAGGGACAAGAAAGGAGAAAGATAGTGAGTTTTCTAGTAATAATAATAATAATAATAATAATTTGGATTTATTAGCCGCTCCCTTTCCAAGTAGGACTCGGGGCGGCGTACAATGGAGCATAAAACATAAAAGATATATAACAGCACATAAACATACATAAATACAAAACACACATACACGCATACACGGAGGAGGTAACAAATTTCATCATTTAGACAGCTAAAAATCAGCATTAAAATACCCCAAATTGTAAAAACCCAATATGCAATTAAGAATTAATATTTAAAGACAATTTAAAAAACAGTTAGGAGGAATAAGAGAAATTACGATTGAGCCAGGCCAGATAATTGAAAGAGGTGGGTCTTCAGCTGTACACGGAAGGAGCGGAGATCGGAAGTAATCCTGATGTCACGGGGGCGGTCATTCCACAGGGCTGGGCCCATCACAGAGAAGGCTCTGCTCCTGGGTGTCGCCCCCCGGCACTGTTTGGCGGACGGCACCCGGAGAAGTCCCTCTCTGTGTGAGCGAATTGGTCGTAGGGATGTGTGGGGCAGGATGCGATCCTGCATATAACTAGGCCCTGTGCCATGAAGCGCTTTAAAGATCATAATCAAAACCTTGAAACGCACTCGGTAGACCACAGGAAGCCAGTGCAGCTCGCGCAGGAGAGGTGTTACAGGGGAGTATCTAGTCCTCCCCATAATCACCCGCGCGGCCGCGTTCTGGACCAACTGTAGTCTCCGAGTGCATCTCAAGGGAAGCCCCATGTAGAGAGCATTGCAGTAGTCCAGGCGAGACGTCACTAGCGCATGGGTGACTGTGCGTAGGGCATCCCGGTCCAAAAAGGGGCGCAATTGGCGCATCAGGCGAACCTGATGGAACGCCCCCCTAGCCACGGCTGTTACATGATCATCCATGGACAACCGGGCATCCAGGAGGACGCCCAAATTGCGCACCTGTTCCATGGGGGCTAGTTGGACGCCCCCGATGGCCAGAGATGGAAGCACCTGGTTGAACCGGGAGGCCGGAAGCCACAGCCACTCCGTCTTGGCAGGGTTGAGTTTTAGTCGGTTGCCATCCATCCAGACCCGTACGGCCTCCAGACACCGGGACATCATTTCGACGGCCTCATTGGGGTGGTTCGGGGTGGAAATGTATAGCTGAGTATCATCAGCATACAGATGATATCCCACCCCAAAACCACGGATGATCTCGCCCAGCGGTTTCATATATGTGTTGAACAGGAGAGGCGAGAGCACCGATCCCTGTGGCACTCCACATGTGAGTGGCCTCCGGGTCGAGCTCTGCTCCCCTGCCAACATACGTTGCGTCCGATCAGAGAGGTAGGAGCCAAACCACCGTAACACGGTGCCCCTGACTCCTAGCCCCTCTAGCCGGTGCAACAGGATACCATGGTCGATGGTATCGAACGCTGCCGAGAGATCTAATAGGACCAGGATAGAGGAACAACCCCTATCTCTGGCCCTCCAGAGATCATCAACCAATGCGACCAAGGCCGTCTCCGTGCTGTGCCCGGGTCGGAAGCCGGACTGGCGCGGGTCTAAATAATCATTTTCCTCCAGGTGACGTGGGAACTGCTCTACCACCACACTCTCTACAACCTTCGCTAAAAAAGGAAGGTTGGAGACAGGACGATAATTGACTAGGTCCGTCGGATCCAGGGAAGGCTTCTTGAGCAGGGGCCTCACCACCGCCTCTTTCAAGGCGGCCGGTAGAGACCCCTCACCCAGCGAGGCGTTCACCAGGCCAAGGAGCCAGTCGCGCGTAACCTCCCAGGATGCCAGTACAAGCCAGGAGGGACACGGGTCCAATACACATGTGGTGGGTCGCAGACGTCCACGTAACCTGTCCAAATCCTCGATGGCAACCGAGTCAAACTCCTCCCAAAGCGGTCCCTCAAGACTCGCCACGGGCGTCTCTACTGAACCACTGAAAGGGGCCCATCCCATCCGGATTTGAGCGACTTTGTCCTGTAGATATTTCCCAAACTCCTCTGCTCTGCCCTGTAATGGGGCTTCCCGTGGTCTCTCAAACAAGAGAGAGCGGGTCACCCGAAACAGGGCGGCAGGGCGGCTATCTGCAGACGCAATAAGAGCGGCACAATGTTGACGTTTGGCCACTCTTAATGCCACAAGGTACGTCTTCAAAAAGGCTCGTGCCTGTGCTCGGTCAAGTTCGGAACGGGAGGATCTCCAACGACTCTCTAGGCGTCTCTTGTGGCGTTTCATCACCCTTAGCTCCTCGGTGAACCAAGGTGCCAGGGTGGTTCGTCGCCGCAGGAGAGGCCGCAAAGGCGCCACCCGGTCTAGGACCCCGGTAGTCGCACTATTCCATGCGTCTACCAGGTCCTCCACTCGGGGGCGGGTCAGGTCCACAGGGGGTGGCCCAAGTTCCGTCTGGAACCTATCCGGTTCCATCAGGCGCTTGGGGCGGAACCATCTAATACCTTCCAGTTCCGCCTAGTGAGTTATCTAGTGAGTTTTCCCAGTCAAGATGGTTTGAACTTGGGCATGCTGGCTGGGGAAATCTGATAGTTGACATCCATTCATGTTAAAATTGTCACAGTTGAGTGTGAGAAATTTTATTTATATATAGCAACACAGAGTAAATGAAGAGTACAGTCACCATGTGTTTTACTGCTCAACTATTTAACTGTAATAGGAAACAGGAAACTCTTCTTAGTACAAAAGGACATAGGGTATATACCATAGATCCAAATTTGTAAACACTGCCATCTATTGACTGAATACTACTGTAGTACTACTGTACAATGTATACAAAATACATTCCAACTTATATTCCAACTTCGAGAAACACCATTTGGCAGTCATTCCTCCTGGATTTTAAGTAATCTGAAAAATTTAATCACATTGCTCTCTCAGTTTCCTATTTTTCTTCTACAACAGGCAATGGTGTCCCTTATTATACAGAAGAGAACCCTGCAACAGATTAGTTCTGCATCACACCTGCTCCTTGTGTCAGTAGAAATTACAGGCAGGTTGGAAAGGGTGATATTTTTTTTCAACTTCATGTCAGATTAGCACAGAACCATATGTTGATATTGATTCTGGCAGGAATCAGTGCTCAGATGATGTATGACTCTATGCAAAAATTGACCTTATTTGGAAAGGCGCTTCACTTCCTACAACATTACACTCCGAGGTTTTGAATGAAATTTGTTTTCCAAAGAAGAAAATGATGACTTGATCACATTGTTCTGCAGTAATACAAAATCCATATCATTAGAATTTAGTTCCTAATGATTACACTACAGTTCTTTAGGCGTAGCAGACCTAACATAACAGGGAGGCTACTGGGAACAATTTGCTTGTTGGATTTTAGGCTCCAAATTGAAATAAGTGATAATGGGCAGAAATAGTTTAGCAAGCAGAAAATACAATAAGTCAGAGATAAAGGAGAGAGGGAAGAGAGAGGGGGAGGGAGGGAGGGAGAGAGGGGGGAAACAGTAAGAACATTTAATTGACACTGCAAAGAATCTCCTTCCAATTTGATGTAGCCCAACAAACCAAAGGTTACTGCCAATCAGATTTCCATCCCAGTTCCAACCTTATTTATGTTTAGCTGAACCCCAAATACAGAATTATAGAAATAGAATCTTCAATGTCAAACCTTCAAAGAGATCGATTAATTTTGACAGGAAACACATTTATTTCCATCCATTTGGGCATGCCTGCCACTTACCTTTTCTACTTTGCACTTGAAAGTTCAGAAACTTTATATGGTAAACTGTTCTCTACGGATACCTTTTTTTTTTAAATTGTACTTTGAAAGGATGACTTCTTCCCCTATAGTCTTTGAAAGTTTGGTAAAATTGATCTGGTGCATCTACACCAGATCAATACGCATACAATACAATATCATCTATATGCGGTGGCTCAGTGGCTAAGACGCTGAGCTTGTCGATAAGAAGGTTGGCACTTCAGCGGTTCAAATCCCTAGCACCGCGTAATGGAGTGAGCTCCCATTACTTGTCCCAGCGTCTGCCAACCTAGCCATTCAAAAGCACATAAAAATGCAAGTAGAAAAACAGAGAGCACCTTTGGTGGGAAGGTAACAGCATTTAGTCATGAGGCCACATGACCATGGAGATGTCTTCGGACAGCGCTGGCTCTTCGCCTTTGAAGCGGAGATGAGCACTGCCCCCTAGAGCCGGGAATGACAAGCACATATGTGTGAGGGGAACCTTTACCTTTATCTACATAATACTTCTGAGTTAGACTCACAAATCCTCAGCCTTAGAAAACCCAGCCCTCGAATATTTTTTTAACAAACATGAAGTGGATATTTTTAAAATCCATGCCGTGTTCTTCACCTTATCGACTTGCCGTCAGCTTCAAGCTGACAATCATTGGGACTATAAATAGATCCCATATTTTTAGCTGATGAAGCAATGTAATTAAGCTGTGTCCGGTTCTTCATACTGCAATTTAAGACAGATATTTGTGTCCCAGCTGGGCCACATGTGGGGGCAAATCTTCCTGCCTGAAAACTCTCAATAAAAACCCAGACTGACATCTTGGTGCCCTTGATGGTTGGGATATAGGGGCTACCTATATCACAGATGTTCACAGGAAGAAAGGTATCAAGGTAAGATACAACTATGCAACTGTTGCCTCATTCTCCTTCATCGTTTTTTCTTTTGCTGGCTATGAATGGACTGGTCCAAGATCTCACCTATTGTACCTTTGGAAGTAAGCCCCTTTCTCCTTCTGCATTCTCTTCCATCCTTGAATTCAGACAAGCTTCCAAGACCATTCTCACCAACATTGATAGGGCAAGCCAGTAGAATATAAACTGAAAGCAAACCTCACTCCTTATTAGCACTGATAATGTTACCTAGTTTTGGTCATGAAACACCTGTAAGAAAACAACCATGCTCAGAGGTGTAACTGGTGTATAAAAAGGGGACAGGGTTTAAATGTGCAGTTGTGTCTACCATCTTATTTTTTTATCTTCTTGATCCAGTCCACAGGCATCTAGATGGCATTGATGCGAGGATGAATATGGTGACAGTTGCAACAGCAGGAGCCCTCCACCTCTGTCTCCTTTCACTGACAATGTTGGCCACTCTATAGAAGAAGGGAACAGTGGCCAGCAGCAGGGATACACAATCCAACTTGTGATTGGCAGAGGTTGCCAAGAAAGGAGAATATTTGTAGCTTGGGGTTGAAATGAAGGTCCTTGGTGCTCTGTGAGAATAGAATAGAATGAATGGGATGGGATAGAATAGAATAGAATAGATGGGATATGGATGGAATGGAATGGAATGGAATGGAATGGAATGGAATAGAATAGAATAGAATAGAATAGAATAGAATAGAATAGATGGAACGGAACAGAATAGAATAAATGGGATAGGAATGGAATGGAATGGAATGGAATAGAATAGAATAGAATAGAATAGAATAGAATAGAATAGAATAGAATAGAATAGAATAGAATAGATGGAACGGAACGGAACGGAACAGAATAGAATAAATGGGATATGAATGGAATGGAATGGAATAGAATAGATTTTTTTATTGGCCAACTGTGATTGGATACACAAGGAATTTGTCTTTGGTGCATATCCTCTCAGTGTACATAAAAAGACAAGATACATTCATAAAGAATCATAAGGTACAGCACTTAATGATAGTCATAGGGTACAAATAAGCAATCAGGGAACAATCAATATCAATATAAATCTTAAGAATACAAGCAACGAAGTTCAGTCATAAGTGGGAGGAGATGGGTGATAGGAACAATGAGAAGACTAATAGTAATATTAACAGCTTGCAGATGTTTCATTAGGCAAACTAGGTAATATGATCAGTGAGGATAAAGGTTCGTTGTCCGAGCTTGTGGGTTGGTTTCCAAACATTTTATTAGCAGGCTAGGTAACATCTTCAGAGGAGTTTAGGGGATGTTAGCGTTCTGTTTTTAAGGGCTCATCTATGGGTGTTTCAGGTGAAGAAGGTCTTGTGACAGTCTTGTGATGAGTTATCTGTGAGCCTTGTGATGGATCTTGTGAGAAGGAGATTGTTCTGACCTAGGCTTCCCCAAACCACGAAGCAGGCTCCTTGTCCTGACAAAAAAACCTTTTTATTAAGTTACTGTGAATTCCTTTCATTCACATCCAGCAAAGCCTTTCAAGGGTGAATTTACAGTCACAGACCTTATCTGGCTTGGAGAGCTGCCAGACCGATATCTGCAAAACTTGGCAAGGAGTTCGGAGTGTCACGAACCAATTAAGCGAACTCATTGTCTCCTGCAAACTCCCCTCCCCTTTCGCTCCTCTTTTATTTCCTCTGGGAGGGGCCATTCATCGTCCACCTGTGGCTTTACTCCCAAGTCGAGCCTTGTTCCTTAGCTGTTCCCTTTGTCTGGCAACTTTACGCATGTACACACTGGGAACTGGCTCCAGCTGTTTCTCTGCCTCACTGATGTCTGACTCTGAAGGCAGCTGATAACTGTCAGACGGCCATGGCCCCCTCTCTGCCGCCGACACAGCCCTCGTCAGAAATTTCCCCAGACTCCAGGATTGGCCCATGTTCCTCCCCAACCTCTTCACTGTCCGAATCTGCTGCCAGCTCCCCTGGCCGCTGGTGGGCCACAACAGAGATTACCTCAGGTCAGGGTCCTTGGGAGGTGAACTGCTGGTGTGTGTGAGTTGGGGTGGGGGGGATTGCATGATTTGGTTGAGGGCCGGTGCTGTCTCTGGTTGGCTGTGCGGTTGATTTGGATTCTGAGGGGTTTGTAGGCTGGTTGTAGGTCAATGTGTCTGTTGATGGAATTGCTTGTGGAGTGTCAGTATAGCAATATCATCACTGCTAGTAAGGAATGGGATTGGCTCTCTGTTTATATTCTAGTGCAGTGATGCCCAAACCGGAACATGCTTGCATGTGTGTGCGCCCCACAGTGCCGGAAACTCAAAGACCAGCTAGCCAGCACGTGCATGCCTATTTTCAGGCTGCTTTTGGGGTCATTTTTCAGGCCATTTTTCAGGCTGGTTTTGGCCAATAAATGGCCTGAAAACAACATGGAAAATGGCATGGAAAATGGCCCATTTTTTGGTTGATTTAGGGGGTATTTTCCAGCCGTTTTCCGGTGCCCACAAAGACCAGCTGTGCATGTGCATGCCGGAAACCAGAAGAGCAGTTGGCGATGGTTTGCGTGCCCACAGAGGGGGCTCTGCGTGCCACCTCTGCCACGCAGGCCAAAGGTTCGCCATCACCGTTCTAGTGGCTTGCCCTGTCAGTGTTGCTGAGAGTGGTCTTCGGAGGTTGTCTGAATTCAAGGATTTAAAGAGAATGAAGAAGGAGAAAAGGGTTTAAAATTCTTCTGAAGACAGGTGAGATCTTGGACCAGTCCATCCATAGTCAGCAAGAGAAAAAATAATGAAGGAGATATTGGGATTTTATTCTTGGTTGTTGTTTTTTTAAACTGCAGCGCCGTTACCGATTATCTGTGGCAAGTGACAGTTTTAGTAAATTGATACGCAGAGTGTTTTCAGATAGGGAAATAACTAAAAGATATGAATCTGATGGTAAAAGCAAAGCAACTTATATTTGCATGGGAAAAGAAACTTGTGTGCCATCAAGTGGTGGGTTGAAGGCTGTACGCCCCAGTACGGGCGTACCGGAGCCAGCCCGGAGCACCGGATAGTGATCCGGTAGGGTGCTCCGGAGGGCCCACCCACCCGCCCGAGCTTCTTACCGGTCTTTTAAGTCTTCAGCGTTTCCGCACACATGCACGGCGTGTAGAGCACCTGCGCAATGCTCTGCTGAGCAACTGGAGCATCGTGGAGGCTCGCGGAACTGTTAAGACGTATGAGCGCAATGCGCGTGGGTGCACACACGCTGCGCACGTCCATGTGGACGCCGTTGGGCCCGTTCCAACTGTACCGGTTGGAACAGGATCCGGAACCCACCACTGGTGCCATCCCAAAGCACTGAGCGCATATTTCTGGTATTTTTTAAAAAAATACAGAATTTTCTTTCTAGATACAGGTAGCAATTTAATAAACGCAGCATACAAAAAATCTTTGATTTATGACTTTAATTGAGTCTGGCAATTATGGCCGTAATTTGTGACAGCATGTGACCAACCCGATTTTATGACCATTTTTGCTAGTTTGGCTTTTTTGTTTATTAGGCAAATGTGACAGTCATAAAGCAAATGCCATTACCATTAAGCAAAACCATTGCTTGCTCTGGACCAGTTTTTATCACAAACGGGAAGGCAATGCTGGTTTCTGGCAAAATAAACCATCATAAATTATGTCACAGGACCATAGTACACTGCAAATGACTGTAAATACAGTCCAGTTGCTGAATGCCCAAATGAGGTCTTGTAACTGGGACTGGGTGGCCATCAGAACTAGGTCGTAGGTACCTTTTGGGAGTCCATCATAACTTCAAACAGTCACTAAGCAACTAGTCCTAACATGAGGACTAGCTGCGTTCTTTCCAGGATATTTTTTATTGTCCCCAGAGGACTGGGCAGGTTATTGTTTTTCTTTTTTTATTGTTTTTATATTAGGCTGTTATCCTTGTAAAGTGCCCAGACTCACTAAGCTGTATAATTTTCATAAATAAATATGTCTCCTCTGAAAATATGCAATGCTCCCTTTCTGGATTTGCCCATAGTAAACTTATGCCGCTATATAACCACAGCAATTACGAAATGCCATTTAGCACTCTCTCACTGTTTCAATTCATTTCTTCGTTTGGCTTTACGAGAAATCTTCCCACCCAAGTAGTTAAATGTGGCTTCAAGCCCCAATTACTAATCTATTATTTAGAACTGGGTCTGTAGAACTTGAGAAAAACAATTTATACCGGGCAGAAAAGGAGCTAAAAAACAAACAAACACACACACACACACACACATGCACCAGTGGTGGGTTGCAGGTGGTACGCCCTGGTACAGGCGTACCGGTGCCTGTCGGGAGCACCAGGTACCATTCCGGTACCGCCTTACCTGTATTTGAGCTCTTCGGCTCTTCCGCGCACGTAGCATACAGCACCTGCGTGATGCACCACTGAGCAACTGGAACGTCGTGGAGGCGTCACGGGAGGTAAGGATGAATGCATGCACTGCACGAGTGTGCGCTCATGCTGTGCACATTCATGTAGTGGATGCCGGGCCCTGTTGCACCATACCGGTTGCACTGGGATCCGGAACCCACCACTGGCATATGCACCTGCACACACACACACACACACACACACACACACACACACACACACACCTGGGGTGTGTTGCTGCCAGTTTTATTACCAGTTCACAACCCGCGTGCATGTGCAGTTCAATGTAAATTGTTCTTCGCGCATGCTCAGAACAATTTACAGTGAACTTCGCATGCGCAGTCACTAAAATCCAAAATGGCAGCGGCCCAGTGGGAACCAGTTTGGGTGTGTTGCAGGCCTGGATCGCTTCCGGTTCTGCGACCCAGGCCTGAATTCCACGATGAGTTTGGCCAAACCGGACCAAACCGGGAGCAATCCACCTCTCTCTCTCTCTCTCTCTCACACACACACACACACACACACACACATACACACATATACACACACACACACACGAAAGCAATTCAATAATGTGTTATGCTACCTATGGTGCATTCAATAAACGTTGTCTCTAGCTCTGATCCTTATTATTATTATTATTATTATTATTATTATTATTATTATTATTATTATTATTATTATTATTATTATTATTATTATTATTATTATTATTATTATTATTATTTCTTGGATTTCTAAACCGCCCCCTCTCCCAAAAAGGGACTTCCTGACCAATTGACAGGAATATCTTCAATAATAAACAGAAGAAATATCAAGATTTACCATGGAAAGTTGAGGACGATGATTTTGTTAGCCAAGAGAGAAGCAATGATGGAGAGGCAGTATGATGGTTTGTTGCTAGGGTGTAAGCATATTTGCTTTCTAGTGCTCCAGAGGGTACCATAAAATAAACACAACCAGCAGGAATTGGGTGTGAATGCTTGGAGGAGGGGCAAGAAATGAAGAGGCTGTGTACGTTGCTGGAATGACAAAGAGGGAACAGCAAGAATTGTTCCATTTAAAAAAAAAAAGAAAAATGTATACACGTTATTTTAATAAAACACTGGCTTGCTTTCTTTTATAATTTGGGAATTGCCTCAATTATTAACCAACTAGTTACATGAACTACAAAATGCAATTAATTTGGTTTTGGATTAGTAGTCCTAGCCACCGTAGCTTTTAAAAATATGTTTTAGGGCTTGATGCAAAATTTGAATATAATTAATTAGGATTTGTTCAGTAAACTATAATTTTAAAAAGTGTAAAACCCACTATGTTTACCAAAAACATATCTTTCCTTCTTTTGGAATTAGCCTTTGTTTTATTAACACGCTAGTTTCTTCTTTCATAATTTGGAATTGACTCCATTATTATTAACTAAGTAGTTTACATGCATTACAAAATCCAATTAATTTGGTTTTGGATTAGGATAACCTGTAGTCCTAGCCACTGTTACCTTTTAAAAATATATTTTAGGGCTTGATGCAAAATTTGAATATAAGTAGTTATGATTGAAAATAAATTATATTTGATTTACATATAAATAAATATTATGATTTGTTCAATAAACAAATAATTCTAAAAAAGTAGAAACCCACCATGTTTCTCAAAAATGTATCTTCCCTTCTTTTGGAATTAGGCTTCGTTTGGGGAGGTAGATTAGAAATATTGCAAATAAAAATATTATTATGAGGCCTTGATTGAATCGGCATGGGACACACACCTGTTAGAAGCCATATTAATTATTAATAAATAGCCTTAGCGTCAGCAGGAAATTCAAAGTATGCCAATTATAGACCTCTAAGTCCTTAAGAACTAAAATAGTTTTTAATAGAATATCCAATATACATTTACTTTTTTTTAATTGACGAAGGTTAAAACCGCTCACTTGTATTCTGTGGTTACAGGTAATCCCCAATTTATAACCAGTTGCTTAGGAGCCATTCAAAGTTACAACAGACCCTCCCCAAAAGGTACTTATGACTTGGATTGGATGTCCTGATGGTTGCCCCTCCTCCACCATATAAGTAGTTCTCAACTTACAACAGTCCACTTAATAACCGTTCTAAGCTACAACTGCACTGAAAAAAGTGACTTATGACCGTTTTTCATACTTCCAATTGTTGCAGCATCTCACCGTTCGTGTGATCAAAATTCTCGCCGCTTGATAACTGACTCATATTTATGACAGTTATAGTGTCCTGGGTCAGGTGATCATCATTTGAGGCCTTCTGACAAGAGAAGTCAATGGGTAAGCCCGATTCACTTAATAACCATGTTACTAATTTAACAACTGCAGTGATTCACTTAACGGCAACGGAAGAAGGTTCGTAGAATGGGGCAAAACTGACTTAAACAATGTCTCGCTTAACAATGGAAATTTTGGGCTCAATTGTGGTTGTCGACCCCACCCCGCAAGGGATTATGGGACCATTAAAATATGATGATGATGTCACTGCGTTAATTGGTTTGCCAGCTTGTGCTTATATTCTGAGCTATACAGCAGAATGAACTATTTCTTATCTGACAATGATTAGTGCGCATGTCACATAATACGTCACACATTCCTTACTTTCTTTTCTGATCTTCCGTTCGCCTGCCAAGAGGGTGGGCAACATAACTCTGCAGAGATGTAGTTAGTTGAGTTAGCAAAGTTTTGTATTTTTATTTTATTTTGCATTAAAAGTGTTTTTATTAGAATATGCTTCGAGTTTTATTTTGCTTGTCTTCAAAAGTATGCTACTAGGAGAAGCCACGGTCCTGACCTCATTAATTCAAGGGTGGAACTCCCCCTTGACAGATGATGATCTGATTCACTCAACAACTGCAGTGATCGGCTTAACAACGGTGGGTAAAAAAGACCATAAAATTGGGCATGATTCACATAACAAGCACTTTACTTAGAAGTGCAAATTCTGGACCCGCTTGTTGCTGTAAGTCAAGGACTACCAGCAGAGGTGGGCGCCACATACTGTAACAACCGTTTCGCCCAGCACCGGAAATGTGAGCGCACGCATGTGTGCGCGGCATTAAAACACATGGCAATTTGCTCGTGCACGCCTTCCGCACATGCATGCATCATCAAAAACACAGCAATATAGAATGGGATTGTGCCCGGGCGGGTGGGCACACCTCCAGGTCACAACTACCACTTCACCTGAACCGGTCCGAACCGCTGGCAGCCCACCAACAACTATCAGTATTTAATACAAGATAAGTTTTTTTTTTAATTTTGCTGGAAAAGAATTAGCCAGGGCCATCACCATGTAATGTAAAGCAGAGGTCCCCAACCCCCAGGCTTATTTGGAAGTTGTGCCACATGAGCGGCTGGACAGTGCCCGCGCACATGCAGCTCGACTGGCGCGAGCGGCAGACTGGCATGCGCATACACACATCTCAATTTGCACAAGTGGTGGGCCAGCACACATGCATGCAGCTTGATCTGCTTGAGTTTGAGGACGGCGCACAGCTCAATTTTGCACAAACAGCAGGCCGGTTCCCCTCTTGTCCCCACCCCCACACACCCTGTCAGGCAGCCAAGCCGTTAAGGTTGGGGACTGCTGATCTAAAGGGTTTGTGATGGTTGTGCTACCATTTTACTGGGACAGTAAATGAAGACTCCTGTGAATCCCTTGGACTGCAAGGCAATCCAACCGGTCAGTCCTAGATCAACCCTAACTGCTCTTTAGAAGGCCAGATCCTGAAGAGGAAACTCAAGTACTTTGGCCACCTAATGAGAAGGAAGAAGGACTCCCTGCAGAAGAGAATATGCTGGGAAAGATTGAGGGCAAAAGAAGAAGGGGACGACAGAGAATGAGGTGGCTGGATGATGTCACTGAAGCAGTCAGTGTGAGCTTAAATGGACTCCAGGGGATGGTGGAGGACAGGAAGGTCTGGGAGAATGTTGTCCATGGGGTCGCGATGGGTCGGACATGACTTCGCAACTAACAACAACAACAAACTTGAAAACAAAATAAAACCTCTAAGCAGCATATAGAATGTTTGGCATGAAATGCTTACATTGGGCAGGGTTAAAACCAATCCTCCCATATGCGTACCATTTCGTGATTAGTGTACTAGCTACTTGTTAGAAGGGGTCCTGGAAGGGAGATGAGATCAACCAAACGATCCTCCCATTCACGACACAGTGACCTGGGAGGAATAGGTTGAAGACCATGAAATGCAAGCCAGTGGCGTAGCGTGGGGGGTGCAGGGGGGGCCGGCCGCACCGGGCGCAACATCTGAGAGGGGCGCGCTCGCACTCGCCTGCCTACACCTGCGGCTCGTAGCTCTCACGGTACTGCCCGCTCCTCCGCCGCCGGTTCGGCAGGAGGAAGGCGGGGTGTCCAGCAGTCTGAAAACGGGGCGGGGACAGCGCCTTAAAGACACCGCCAGCGCCTCCCTACGCCAGACATTTGCCCCTTGTCGGTCCTTCGTGGCCGCTCTTGGCCTTCCCCCCTCTCCCCCCCCCCCCGACGGACCTCCTGCGCCTTTAAGGCGATTGCAGAGCTGCTACTTTTGGGGCCAACTTAGATCTGCTGGGGGGGGGCTGAAATCCGCTCGGTAGAGCTTTGCCCTCCCGTTCACGCAGCTCTTCGAAGAATAGAAGTCGTGCCAGGGTGAAACATGTCTGTCCCGGCTGACCTTTTTCTCTGATACTAACATAATTTGGGTTCCGCTAAATGTTTGTGTGGGACATCAAAAGTCTCTTGCATCCCTCAAGTAATCTGGAAGAAACCAAAGTGGGCGAACATATTTATGCAGCTGTGTAAAACAGGTGGTGGTTTGCTTACTTGTGGCTTGTAAATCAAGATGTGCATTTAAGTCACACGTTATGTGTGAGCGGAGACAGGTCGGGCTTAGCGAAATAATTAGGAGTAAGCAAACTATGGATTTACCTGGGGGGGGGGGTTGAAATCTGTTTCCATGAAAAGCCATAGTTGGCTTAGCTGTGGTTTGTTGACTAAATTGCATTCATACAAATTCATGCCTAATTAAAGAATAAGACGTGTGCAATCTGTGGATTCAGGAGTAAAGCAGTATGATTCTAATAAAAGAGAAATATTTGTACCTCAGGGTTGATATGAGGGGTCCTTGGTGCTCCCTGAAGTTGCTTGCGTTTCATTACCCAAGCTAGGTAACATCAGTGCTAGTGACGCCACACTCCTTACTAGCACTGATGATGTTACCTAGTTTGGGTAATGAAACCTCTGCAAGAAAACAAGCAAGCTCAAAGAGCACCAAAGACCCCTCATAATATGATTCTTCTGCAAGCAGGCATGTTTGACCAATCTTGGCAATCCAGTTTCTGTTCTTGGGAATTTAAATCAATAGTAAGCAAAATAAAGTGTTTGGACATTAGGATGGTCTTGTGAAAGTCTCTGTGTTTGGGAGTACATAAAACACAGCTGCCATTGAGTAATATAATCCTAAAGTTGCAGACACAATAACTGGAGCATATTAAATTCCCTTGCATTTATTTCTGCTGTTATTTTCTGAATCTGTCTAAATCCTTCTTAGTGTGATGCTCTAAATTGTACACAATAATTCAGCATGCGATTTGGCCAACACAGAATGAAAGGGAACACTTCCTTCCTGTGATTTGAAAAGTATACAAATTGTGCTTGCCTTTTTTGCAGCCACATTGCAACATTCACTCATATATTGTATGCAATTATTTTATCTTTTCAAAATACTTGCATAAGTTCTATTACCAAGACATCACCATGTCCTCCATCCTATACCTGTAGATTTGATTTATGATTTCTAAGGGAAGAAATGTGCATTTGATTCTGTTAAATATCATTACGTTATTTTCAGGAAGAAAGTATTCAAGCAAGGAATATAATTATGTAATTATACAAAATACTAGATAATTGCAATAGAAAATACCTAACTTTGATGACTAAAAAGCAGAGGCTGACATCTTAATTAGATGCAATACTCTTAAATAATAAATTCTTCCTAGCCAAGTGCAAGGTAGAATGTAGGAAATGACTAAAGAGATTCAAATTAAGCACTCTCTGTTAATTGTGACTGTATACAGAACTCCCTCAAAGGTCATTATGAAAATATTAACAAATATCTATACCTAGTGAGACAGACTGAAGTCCTTGACTTACAACAGTTCATTTAGTGACTGTTTGACGTTACAACATCACTTTAAAAAGTGACTTATGACCATTTTTCACACTTATGACTGTTGCAATATCCTCACGGTCACATGATCAAAATTCAGATGCTTGGCAACTGACTCGTGTTTATGACTTGCAGTATTGTGGGATCATGTGATCCCCTTTTACGACCTTCTGACAAGCAAAGTCAATGTGGAATCCAGATTCACTTAACAACCGTGCTGCTACAGTGATTCACTTAACAATTGTGGCAAGAAACTGGCCGCAATTTCTTAACATAGGACAAAACTCACTTAACAAATGTCTCACTTAGCAACATAAATTTTGGGCTCAATTGTGGTTGTAAGTCAAGGACTATCTGTAATACTTATAAAAGGTAAAGGTTATGTCTGATTCTAGGGGCCAGTGCTCATCTCCCTTTCTTAGCCGAGCGAGCCATCATTGTCCAAAGATGCTTCTGTGGCAGTGGCGTAGCGTGGGGGGTGCAGGGGGCCCCGGCCGCATTGAAAGGAGGCACGCTGGTCATTCTGCATTGAAAGGGGGCACGCTGGTCTCTCTGCATTGAAAGGGGGCACGCTGGTCTCTCTCTGCATTGAAAGGGGGCATGCTGGTCATTCCGCATTGAAAGGGGGCACGCTGGTCATTCCGCATTGAAAGGGGGCACGCTGGACACTTAGCAGGGCATAGGCAGGATCACTAAACTCAATAAAGTGTTTGAAAATAAACTTGTATTTAGATGCATTTTACTTTAATTACATCAGTATTTTCATAACAAACAATACATGTGCTTAGGGGTAAGGGTTTCTTTAACTAATCTAGTGGAAGAGACTCGAGTGCTAAAATCCACGGGTTAGGGGGCGCAAATTATTTGCCTTGCCCCGGGTGCTGATAACCCACGCTACGCCACTGATGCAAGCCCTATATGCCATCCGCTTCTGTCAACATGTCAACAGGCCTGGTTCTTGCTGAGAGATTTCTGCATCTATTGAACTGTTTAAAAATATATTTATGGCTCGGTGTACAGGGCAATAATCTTGTTAAATATGTTTTCCAGAACTTAGAGATATAATCTGTTTACTCAGAAGATATTCCTGCTGTGTTCTGTTGAGTTTACTCCTTAAATATATACAAAGGAGATTGCAAGATACATTTTTCTGCTTCCTGGGCATAAAGAAATTATGTTTTTGGATGATAATTCATGTAAAATGCAAACTTATTATAAACCATAGCTGTATTTTTTATAAGTAAAGGTAATGGGCTGGAAAAAGTATATAATAAAATTCTGGTTTTATTTGATCATAAATTAAGCACTTCTGTTTTCAATATTAGTCATGTAGTATCTAAGCTATATTGTACTCTTCCTTTGTTTACTATCAGCAAAATTTACTTAGGCACTTACTCCAAGAAAAAAATGCACGTAGTCCTTCACTCAACAAGCACAACTGAGCCCCAAGTTTCCATTGTTAAATAAGACTGTTGTTAAGTGAGTTTTGCCCAATTTAATGACCTGTCTTGCCACAGTTGTTAAGTGGATCATTCAGTCATTAGGAGACTCGGGCTTCCCCATTGGCAGAGGGTCACAAAATATATACATGAGGGAAGGAGATGAGGACATGAAATGCAAGCACATGTCAACAGGCCTGGTTCTTGCAGAGAGATTTCTGCATCTATTGTACTGTTTAAAAATATATTTACAGCTCAGTGTACACGGCCAGCTGGGGAATTCTGGGAGTTGAAGTCCACACATCTTATAATTAACCAAGTTTGAAAAATACTATTGTTGGAAGAAATACCCATCTGGTTCAGTTTCAAGCCGGGAGAAAGGCACTGGAAATATGGAGGCTGATAAGAAAGACGGTTTAATGATGAAGCAAAACCATCAAGCTCATAGTTCTGGTGCAGCTGACCACATGGAGTTGAGAGTGTGGGGCTTTTATACCTTCTCTTGGGCTTTGCACTTGAGCTTCCTGTTCCTGTGCAAGAACATGTATTCTATTGGCTGTTGAAGGAGTCATAGCTGGCTCTGTAGGTTGTCTGAGCTAAGTTTGGTTGAAGCCTGGAAGGTGATGCAATGTACTTAGGAGATTATGTGGTGAGCTCTGCTGCTAGATGGTAGTGGGCTAATCCTAGTATGTCCTGGAGAGGTGGTGGTCATGTCTTAATCCCATCATCCTGGAGCTAGAGGTCGGGGTTTTTTTGTAGATAAAAGGTAAAGGTAAAGGTTCCCCTCGCACTTATGTGCTAGTCATTCCCGACTCTAGGGGGAGGTGCTCATCTCCGTTTCAAGGCCAAAGAGCCAGCGTTGTCCAAAGACGTCTCCGTGGGCATGTGGCCGGCATGAATAAACACCGAAGGAGCATGTTACCTTCCCACCAAAGGTGGTTCCTATTTTTTCGACTTGCATTTTTATGTGCTTCCAAACTGCTAGGTTGGCAGAAGCTGGGACAAGTAACAGGAGCTCACTCCATTACGCGGCGCTAGGGATTCGAACCGCCGAACTGCCGACCTTTCTGATCAACAAGCTCAGCGTCTTAGCCACTGAGCCACCACATTTCTGTAGCTAGGCTGGCCCAATGTTTCTCAATGGGGACAAAATATCTGCTGGGAGCTATTAACAAAGAATTTGGGGCTGCTTTCTGTCTCCAGGAGCATGTTTCTCTATTTCTCCTTTAGGGAAATATAATGTTCTGCCTTTTTAAATATTTCCTAAAATATTTCATTCTTCTGGGAGGGGGTGGCTGCTAACTTTCTACACTACCTAAGAGTTAGGATCCCTCCATTCCTCCTAACATTCTGAAAACTACAGAAGACAATTTGATTGGATCATTTATGATCACTATCTTTAATTTAATGTAATAAAAATGGAGGTACTGACAGATTTTTTCCCCCGGGCTCCAAGTTCACCGCAGGCAGGGACTGCAACCAAGAAATTAAAAGACACTTGCTCCTGGGGAGGAAAGCTATGGCAAATCTAGACAGCATCCTAAAAAGCAGAGACAACCCCCTGCCAACAAAAGTGTGTTTAGTCAAGGCTATGGTTTTCCCAGTTGCAATGTATGTCTGTGAAAGTTGGACCATAATAAAGACTGAGCACCAAAGAACTGAGGCCTTTGAATTATGGTGCTGGAGGAGACTCCTACGAGTCCCTTGGACTACAAGACGATCAAACCGGTCAGTCGTAGAGGAGATCAATCCTGACTGCTCTTTAGAAGGCCAGATCCTGAAGAGGAAACTCAAATACTTTGGCCACCTAATGAGAAAGAAAGACTCACTGGAGAAGAGCCTAATGCTGGGAAAGATGGAGGGCAAAAGAAGAAGGGGACGACAGAGAAGGAGGTGGCTGGATGGAGTCACTGAAGCAGACGGCGTGAGCTTAAATGGACTCCAGAGGTTGGTAGAGGACAGGAAGGCCTGGAGGAATGTTATCCATGAGGTCACAATGGGTCGGACACAACTTCGCAAGTAACAACAACATCTTTAATTTATTTTGCTTTGAATTGCTTACATTGACTTAATTGTTAATATGATTTTATTTGGATTTTTTTAGCAATTCACACAATGCGTCTTCGTTGGCATATCACACAAATATTCAGGCTTTGCTTAGTATGATATGGGAAGCAAATAATTGTGGTTAACTCATGAATGATTAAATAAACCAAGGTTTAGTGCAGTGCCAGAACCTAGACACTGAGTCTGTTTGCTGTTACAAGATTTGAAAAATGAAGTTGATTTAAAAGGGAGTCCTATTTTCCAGACAACCCCGGCAATCAAATATCGAGACAAGCAAAATACTATCCTTTCGAAACAGGCTTCTGAATAATTTGTGCAAAGATAAAAATCCTTTTCATCTCCCATCAAAATTCAAAACAATTAAATGTCCCTCACACAGAGAAGGAGCTTCGGAGCGACATAGGATTTATATTTTAAGGTAATTTGCTTCCATCCAGTCCCTTCTTTTTCCATCCAGGCCATTTTCAAAGTGACAGGTTCACTTTAAAAAAAAATAACACTAACTGGGGTGACTTTAGCTAGCGTATACAGTTGGTTGACCGTTTCAGTCCACAGCACATTTGCAGACTTGCCAGTTTAAAATAGGGCAGAATGAATAATTTATGAAGTCATACCTATGAATTATACCGAGACAGGTGTCACTGAATGATAAGTGAAACCACAGCCAAGTATTTCTTTAAGGTTGCATTTAAAATTGTTGTTTTTTTTTCCTTCCACATGGAAGGAAAACAGCCAATTCCCCCGTTCCTAATGTTTTTTTTTAATTTTTATTATTTATTATTCACATTTATAGACCGCCCCCTCTCACATTCTTATTTATTTATATGTTTAAAAGTAGATTTGCAACGCTATTGCACATGTGACCATGCCAGAATTGCAGAAAAGATCGAGGGTAATGATAAAGATGAGTCTTATCATTCGGCTGATGGTACATTAATTGATCAAAAGATGCCTAGTCCAAGATGGGCATATTGATCCTGCGTTTTGTAAACATAGCAATTGTTCTTCCCCTGCAAGGTACTGAGAATAGCCAAAAAAAAAAAAAATCCACTTCCTGACTACCCTAATAAATGCAGTCCTCGAATTACAACCGCAATTGAGCCCAAAATTTATTTTGCTAAGTAAAACAGTTGTTAAGTGAATCTTGCCCATTTGATGACCTTTCTTGCCACAATTGTTAAGTGAATAGCAATAGCACTTAAATTTATATACCGCTTTACAGCCCTCTCTAAGCGGTTGACAGAGTCAGCCTATTGTCCCCAACAATCTGGGTACTCGTTTTACCCACCTCGGAAGGATGGAAGGCTGAGTCAACCTTGAGCCTGGTGAGATTCCCACTACCAAATTGCAGGGAGCCGGCAGTCAGCAGAAGTAGCCTGCAGTACTGCATTTTTTTTTAATATATATTTTTATTTATAAGCATTTTTGAATGCAATGTATGCATGCAGAGTATGTCAGTTACACAAAGACCAGAATAGGAAAAAAACCATGGTAAATATGAACACATGAACTCATAGCAGTAACCATAATGTGATAACACTTACATTAACTATAATTGTAATAGGTATAACCGAATAGTTTAAACTGGGTTTTCTTGTATCTTGGCCTATTTACATTTTGTAGATTATCATACTTATACCGTATTTTTGGAGTATAAGACGCACCTTTCCCTGCCCTCCCACCCTAAAAGAGCATGGAAATGTTGGTGCATCTTATACCCCAAATACAGCCATTTTTGGCCTCCTGAAGCCCCCCCCTCCCTGGTTCCCCCCATTTTTGAAAAAAAACCAGGCCGTTTTTTGCAAAAACAGAGTTTTTTGCCTTCCTTCAGCCGCCTGCAGAGGGTTTCGACAGGGCTTCGGCAAGACAAAAACAGGGCGGGAGGATGTGTAATGGTTGTAAGTGTGAAAAACGGTCATAAGTCACTTTTTTCAATGCCATTGTAACGTCGAATGGGCACTAAATGAACTGTTATAAGTCGAAGACTACTTGTGTTTTATTTTTCTCTTCCAGGCTGAGTACGTTCCTTGCATGAATGTACTTGTTGCCTGATCTATTCTCAATTTCATTCACATCGACCCTAAATTGGAGTTTGGGTTGTTTCAAAAATTGATACCATGATTTGGGATTTTTGGAGAATCATAAGGTAAAGGTAAGGTAAAAGGTTTCCCTGGCATATATGTGCTAGTTGTTCCTGACTCTAGAGCAGTGTTTCTCAACCTTGGCGACTTTAAGTCCTGTGGACTTCAACTCCCAGAATCCCCCAGCCAGCACAGCTGGCTGGGGAATTCTGGGAGTTGAAGTCCACAAGACTTAAAGTCACCAAGGTTGAGAAACACTGCTCTAGAGGACGGTGCTCATTTCCTTTTCAAAGCCGAAGAGCCAGCACTGTCCAAAGATGTCTCCGTGGTCATGTGGCCAGCATGACTAAACGCCAAAGGTGCATGGAATGCTGTTACCTTCCCACCACAGGTGGTCCCTATTTTTCTACTTGCATTTTTACATGCTTTAGAACTGCTAGCTTGGCAGCAGCTGGGACAAGTGACGGGAGCTCACTCCGTTACGCGGCGCTAGGGATTCAAACTGCCGACCTTTCTGATTGACAAGCTCAGTGTCTTAGCCACTGAGCCACCACATTTCTGTAGCTAGGCTGGCCCAATGTTTCTCAATGGGGACAAAATATCTGCTGGGAGCTATTAACAAAGACTTGGGGGCTGCTTTCTGTCTCCAGGAGCATGTTTCTCTATTTCTCTTTTAGGGAAATATAATATTCTGCCTTTTTAAATATTTCCTAAAATATTTCATTCTTCTGGGAGGGGGTGGCTGCTAACTTTCTACACTACCTAAGAGTCAAGATCCCTCCATTCCTCCTAGCATTCTGAAAACTATGAAGACAATTTGATTGGATCCTTTATGATCACTATCTTTAATTTAATTTAATAAAAATGGAGTTACTGACAGATTTTTTCCCCCGGGCTCCAAATTCACCGCAGGCAGGGACTGCAACCAAGAAATTAAAAGACACGTGCTCCTGGGGAGGAAAGCTATGGCAAATCTAGAGCATCCTAAAAAGCAGAGACAACCCCCTGCCAACAAAAGTGTGTTTAGTCAAGGCTATGGTTTTCCCACTTGCAATGTATGTCTGTGAAAGTTGGACCATAATAAAGACTGAGCACCAAAGAATTGAGGCCTTTGAATTATGGTGCTGGAGGAGACTCCTACGAATCCCTTGGACTACAAGACGATCAAACCGGTCAGTCGTAGAGGAGATCAATCCTGACTGCTCTTTAGAAGGCCAGATCCTGAAGAGGAAACTCAAATACTTTGGCCACCTAATGAGAAAGAAGGACTCACTGGAGAAGAGCCTAATGCTGGGACAAATGGAGGGCAAAAGAAGAAGAGGACGACAAGCTCAGCGTCTTGGCCACTGAGCCACCGCGTCCCTTGGAGAATCATACAGTTGTTGAAAAAGGCTATTTAGATCATCAAGTCCAGACTCCCTTTTTATTTCACCAATCCAGATTCAAGCTGGCTTGATAGATGATTGTCTAAACTTTGTTTGACCATACCCAGTGAACAAGAGCCTACCGAATCCCTGAGTAATTGGTTTCTATTGCCAAATCCATTTTCTTGTGAGGAAGGTTTTTTCCCAGACACAGAATTACAATATACCTTCCTGTAACTTAAATCTATTCTTCTCTGTCCAATCTTCTCGAATGTCATACCACCTAATCAATTTGCGATCAACTTCTATTCCAAGGTTTTTTTCACAAGTACTATTAGAGTCCACCCAATTTTACATATTTACATATGTGCTGCTATCCCGCAGACAACATTAGAATGGCCTTTCATTAACCTCATCATTCTCTTAACCGGTCTACGTTGTTCGAATTTAATTCCTTCCTTTTAGAGTCTGGTCTAACACCCAATTTTGGGTCATCTGGAGATCAGATAACTCTCCCTCGGCCTCTTCATCAAAGTCCTTAATAAGGACAAGCCCGGTAAATCACATTAATTAATGTCACTAGGAAAGCAAAAATAGTCAAAGGACGCAGAGAGCAGTGAACCTGATGGCGCTTCACTCTGGTTGAGTGAAATGAACAGAATAATTCTTCAGAGATATTACATAAAGGTTGGATATGCCTACTTCTGTATATCTTAGAACAATGTTGGTAAACCTTTTCGGCACCAAGTGTCAAAACGGGAGCGCATATGTGAAGGAGTACCAGAAACCAGAAGAGCAGTTTCCCGGTCCGCACACATGGGAGCACCAGAAACTGGAAGCTTAACTTAACTTTATTCAATTTCTAGACCGCCCCTCTCCCAAAAGAGACTCGGGGCGGTGTACAGTCATATTAAAATAATTGAACAATAAATATACATGGTATAAATAAAAAAATAAATAAATTAAATATGGGACTGGAGGAGGTAGTAATGATTCACTGTACAATTTAGTTAAGTTAGATTAAAATTTTTAAAAATTATAAAAAACATTCACCCTAAAAATTATCCCAGATGAAATATCCGCCAGGAGGTAAGAGTAGAATTATAAGTGGGCCAGGCCGGCTAATCGGAACAGGTGAGTCTTAAGTTTTTGTCGGAAGGAGCGGAAGTTGGTAGTAGTTCTAATATCGGGGGGGGGAGGCCATTCCAGAGGGTTGGGCCCATCACAGAGAAGGCTCTACTCCTAGGCACCGCCCGTTGGCATTGCTTGGTGGACGGCACCCGGAAGAGTCCCTCCCTGTGAGAGCGAATTGGTCGCAGGGATGTATGTGGTAGGATGCGATCCCGCAGGTAGCTAGGTCCTGTGCCATGGAGCGCTTTGAAGATGGTGATCAACACCTTGAAACGCACCCGAAAAACCACAGGCAGCCAGTGCAGCTCGCGCAGGAGAGGTGTTATGTGGGAGTACCTAGAACTCCCCGTGATGGCCCGCGCGGCCGCATTCTGAACTAGCTGTAGTCTTCGGGTGCATCCCAAGGGGAGCCCCATGTAGAGAGCGTTGCAGTAGTCCAGACGAGATGTCACCAGCGCATGAGTGACTGCGCGTAAGGCATCCCGGTCCAATATGGGGCGCAATTGGCGCACCAGGCGAACCTGGTGGAACGCCCCCCTTGCCACGGCTGCCACATGGTCATCCATCGACAGCCGGGCATCTAGGAGGACGCCCAAATTGCACGCCCATTCCACAGGGGGCAATTGTTCGCCCCCTATGGCCAGTGATGGAATCAACTGGTTGAACCGAGGTGGGTCACAGCCATCCGCATAACCTGTCCAAATCCTCGGGGGCAACAGAATCAAACTCCTCCCAGAATGGTCTCTCAAGACTCGTTGACGGCTCCTCCGGTCCACTGAAGGGGGCCCATCCACTCCTTGTATCTTCCAGGAAGGGCAGTTCCCCAGAGCAAATACGCGTACTGGGAAGCTGAGCTTCCAGTTTCCGGTGAGCGCATGGACGCCAGTGGTAAGTTCCGGATCCCGTCGCAACTGGTACACTGCAATGGGGCTGGGCGTCCACCTTGGGCATGTGCTCTGCGCACGCATGCGCACACACTGCCTTGCGACACTCCAGCTGCTTGGCGGAGGTCGTGGAGGTGCTGTAAGTTGGCTTAAATACAGGTAAGGAACGCGGGTGGGCGGGTAGGCCCTCCAAAACACCATTCCGGTACAGTGGCCGCTGCTTCCAGCTGCTACCGGTATGCCTGTACCGGGGCGTACCGGCCAGAACCCACCACTGATGCACGCCAGTCACCTGGTCTTTTCTGGTTTTTGGCGCTCCCGCACATGCAAAGACCAGCTGGCAAGCGCACATGTGCTTGCCAGAGCCCGGAAGAGCAACAGGCGACAGCTGGAGTGTCTAGAGAGATGGCTCTGCGTGTCACTTCCGACACGCGTTCCATAGGTTCGCCATCCCGGTCCTAGAATGCCATTCCTCTGGCGCTAGAGATGAAAACTCAGGTTCTCTCAAATCATACATCCATCAGTCTCACACTTCAGTTCCACGGCTTCAACCTGCGCTCATGCTTTCCTGGCGGAATGCATTTCTCAATTGAAAAAACTGCCAGGCATTTTATTGTGTTTCACGAGCAGCTGTGATGTTGCTTCTTTTCTTTTTACCTGAAGAAGTCCATTGTGTTGGCCTCAGCATTTTTCCCAACCTTAACTCATTGTGAACTTTGCTTCTCCTGACACCATTTCTATAGTTATGGGCTGCTTCAATGTACTCTGGTTTTGTTTGACCTGTGTTCTTTTCCCACTTTGTATGTGTGTCACGTTCTGTTTTGTTGTAGTGCCGTTTAAACCCCCACGTGCAGCTCCGTTTGCGTCTTCTGTCGTCTTCCCTTTTCCTCTCCCTCTCCTTCTTAGCTGAGTTTTTAAGTGTTTTCTACCTCCTTATTCCTCTCATTTTAGTTAGATACTGTATCTTGCTTTGTTTACTTTACGTGGAGGGAAGAATTTTCCTTGGCATGCAACGAGGAACCCAACAGTATTCCTATTTTAGACTCTGAAAGTTTGGCAGGTATGTATCGGCGTAAGGTGCCAAATCAAATCTCGTTCTAATCAGGCCTAAGCTGCCTACTCACCACTGGTGTGTCAGACATTACAGCACACTGCAATCAGCTGCCAGGCTGATTAACCTCCATTTTGGCTCTTGTCCCAACTGCCATTTTGGTTTTGGATATGCAAATGTTCTAGAAGAAACCATGACCAAGGTCAGACAGAGTCTTGGTGGCCGAGCTTTTGCCCAGCTCCTCACATCATTGTTTCGCCTTCATTGTCCAGAGATCCAAGTTGAAAATCCTTTGGATATGAACCACTTGGGAAGGCCCGTTTCAAAGGTTATAGAACTCCGTTCTAGAACTGGAAATAGCAAGATGCCGCAAATGATTTTTAAAGAGGTTTTTAGGTGAGCTTGTCGTGTGAACAAAGCCATAGATATTCTTCTCTCCCCAAGAAAGGTAAGATAAATCACAGGGGTTCGCTGCTGGGGGTTTGCAGGGGTTCGGGAGAACCTCTAGCTAAGATTCTGTGCAGTTTGGAGAACCCCCAAATCCCACACCTGGCTGGCTGCCAAAATCTCACCCTTTCCTTAAGCCATTCCACTTGGTAGAGAAATTTTTTTGTGATAGCTAAATCCTTCTCCTTAGGACTCCATCAAACTGTATTATAAGAAAATACACATGATAGTAGTTAATGCATCAGGCACCATGATTAAGGGAAAAGAGAAAGGAAGTAATAGGCATAGGGTGGGATTCAGCCGGTTCAGACCGGTTTGGGTGAACTGGATGCTAATTTTACATCTGGTTCGCCGAACCAATCGTTGCAAGGACTGGCTGCCCCCCTCCCCGCTCCGCCCCTTTCAGGAGACACCACATGGCCCGTTTTGGATGCCAGGTAAGTGCAGAGCCCGCACGGAGGCTTGGGGAGGGTGAAAAACGGGCCTCCCAAAAGTTCCAGAAGTCCAGGAACGGGCCTGTTTTCTGTCCCCGGAACCTGGGGGAGGATGTTTTTTACTTCCTGGAAGCTCACGAAATGCCTCCAGAGCCTGGGGAGGGCAAAAAACGGGTCTGTTTCTGGCATCTGGAGGGCCTCCAGTGCCCGGGGGAGGTCATTTTTGCCCTCCCGGAGGCTCAAGGAAAACCTCCGGAGCCTGGGGAGGGCAAAAATCCCCCCCGTGGTGCAGGAGGCAGAGTAGGCCACACCCACCATGGCCACACCCACCCGGCAACTGGGCAGAGAACCGGTTGCTAAAATTTTTCAATCCCACCTCTGAATAGGCTTCTAAAACTAGCTGTCCTTTTCCCGACCGAAGAGTGGAATGGGTGAACTGAATGGCAGGCCCAGCCTTCATACGTTCAGTTTAAGCAATAAAATAAACCTTACCAATAGAAAAGAACATTTGTAGCTCAGATTTGAACTGTAGAGCCCTTGGTGCTTTCTGAGCTTGGTAGTTTTGTTGAAGACATTTCATTACCCAACTACTTAACTTCATCAGTGCTGGAAGCACTGACCCAGCTCTGACGATGTTATCCAGTTGCATCTGCAAACATCTGCAAGAAAACAGCCAAGCATAGAGAGCAGCAAGGACTCTACGGAATAAATCTTAAGATGCAGATGTTTGAATTTCATCAGAATGCAACATTTTGAGGATTAAATCACAGTATATTGACCAGTGGTGGGATTCAAAAAATGTTACTACCGGTTCTGTGGCTGTGGCTGTGGCTTGGTGGGCATGGCAGCGGAAGGATACTGTAAAACCTCAATTCCCACCCCACTCCAGGGAAAGGTTACTGCAAAATCCCCATTTCCTCCTGATCAGCTGGGACTCGGGAGGCAGAGAATAGATGGGGGCGGGGCCAGTCAGAGGTGGTATTTACCAGTTCTCCAAACTACTCAAAATGTCCACTGATGGTTCTCCAGAACTGGTCAGAACCTGCTGAATACCATCTCTGATATTGACCACCACTATATGATTTTGACTTCAAAAGCAAAAGACAAATGTTTGTAACAACTCCTTGCATACTTGAAATTTTAACACTGTCAAACTATTTACTAAGGCTGCATTGCTATTATTATTAATCTTCTCATTGTTCCTATCACCCATCTCCTCCCACTTATGACCGTAGGACTGTAACTTTGATACTTGTATCCTTACAATTTATATTGATTGTTTCCTACTATGATTTGATTGCTTATTTGTACCCTATGACTATCATTAAGTGTTGTACCTTATGATTCCTGACAAATGTATCTTTTCTTTTATGTACACTGAGAGCATATATGCACCGAAGACAAATTCCTTGTGTGTCCAATCACACTTGGCCAATAAAGAATTCTATTCTATTCTATTCTATTCTATTCTATTCTATTCTACTCTACTCTACTCTACTCTACTCTACTCTACTCTACTCTAAAAAGCATAGGATCTTCAACATATAATGGCCGATTGAGAATCTCTGCTGAGGCATATAACCAGCCATGTCTTGCTGTCTTTGCATTCATTGCTGGTGTCTTTTGCCCCTTCAGCATAGTTTTGCTTATTAGATTTTTTTTCCGCTTGTACTTTGGTATATGCAGGGTTTCCCCATGAATGTGCTAATGCTTCTATCTTGCTCATCAATGTCTGTGTTTTGCCACACAGCGTTTTAAAAAAGAGCAACAGCTCCATTTTGTCTGACTATTTGTTGGCCTATTACATGAACTTAATGCCATTAACTTTAATTGGTTTAAGGATTCAGAGTCAAGATAGGAAAATATGGAGTGGTAACTACTGAGAACATTAAAAAAAAACCAAGAAATATTGCCTGTTTATAGCAAGGGGGCAATAGAATTTGGATTTGTGCTTCTTCACTTTCCAGATTCAGATTATCGACATGAAGCTGCTTTTTTAAAACTAAAACTCCACCAAGTATAAAGACGTCTACTATCTATGAAAGGAAATTTCTAATTCAGAGATATCTGGCCTTGGCAACTTTAAGACTTGGGGACTTCAACTCCCAGAATTCTGGGAGTAGAAATTTTAAATAGAATAGAATAACAGAGTTGGAAGGGACCTTGGAGGTCTTCTAGTCCAACTCCCTACACTACTTCAGACAAATGGTTATCCAACATCTCCTTAAAAACTTCCAGTGTTGCAGCATTCACAACTTCTGGAGGCAAGTTGTTCCACCGATTCATTGTTCTGTCAGGAAATTTCTCCTTAGTTCTAAGTTGCATCTCTCCTTGATTGGTTTCCACCCATTGCTTCTTGTCCTATCTTCAGGTGCTTTGGATAATAGTTTGACCCCCTCTTCTTTGTGGCAGCCCCTGAGATACTGGAACACTGCTATCATATCTCCCCTAATCCTTATTTTCATTAAACTAGACATACCCACTTCCAACAACTGTTCTCTGTATGTTTTAGCCTCCAGTCCCCTAATCAGCTTTGTTGCTCTTCTCTGCACTCTTTCTAGAATCTCCACATCTTTTCTACATCGTGGTGACCAAAACTGAATGCAGTATTCCAAGTATGGCCTTACCAAGGCATTATAAAGT
Source organism: Natrix helvetica (assembly GCF_964273705.1). Taxonomy (NCBI): domain Eukaryota; kingdom Metazoa; phylum Chordata; class Lepidosauria; order Squamata; family Natricidae; genus Natrix; species Natrix helvetica. The sequence goes on from NC_138558.1 coordinate 13,540,332, forward strand.
GGTATTAACACTTCATGTGACCTTGATTCTATCCTTCTGTTTATGCAGCCTAGAACTGTGTTGGCTTTTTTGGCAGCTGCTGCACATTGCTGGCTCATATTTAAATGGTTGTCCACTAGGACTCCAGGATACTCCCTAATTTAAGTAGAGTGACAAAGACCTCTTATTTTGAGAACAAAATATCCTCAACCACTTTTTTGGCCTTCCGAAAGGACGTGAAGACTTAACTATGTCACTTGGCCTGGAACCCTGATGGAGATTTGTGTTTCTAGATGTAGTTAATGGACTGAGATAAAACCCCACCTCCTTTCTGCGACCATCTTGTTCCCTTCTTTGCCATCTTTGTTCATTCTTAAGTCAGTTTTTCTGTTAATATTTACTGTTTTAATTTTCGTCCTGTTGTTTTATTGGCTAGCAGTTCAAATGCATGCAAATGCGAGTAGATAAATAGGTAACACTGGGGGAGAAGGTAACAATGTTACATTGTTACAATGTTACAAAGGGTGCGGTGGCTCAGTGCCTAAGATGCTGAGCTTGTTGATCAGAAGGTTGGCAGTTTAGTGGTTCAAATCTCTAGCGCCACATAACGGAGTGAGCTCCCATTACTTGTCCCAGCTTCTGCCAACCTAGCAGTTCGGAAGCATGTAAAATGCAAGTAGAAAAATAGGAACCATCTTTGGTGGGAAGGTAACAGTGTTTCATGTCCCTTCGGCATTTAGTCATGCCAGCCACATGACCACAGAGTCGCCTTTGGACAATTCTGGTTCTTCAGCTTTGAAACAGAGATGAGCACTGCCCCTAGAGCCGGAAATGACTAGCACGCATGTGCAGGGGGACCTTTACCTTTACCTTAACAATGTTCTAGGCAAATTGCATACAGTCCTACTAGCCACATGACCACGGAAGTGTCTTCAGACAAATGCTGGCTCTCTCAGCTAAGAAACTGAGATGGGCACCGTCCCCCTAGAGTTAGACACGACTGGACAGGGGAAACTTTTACCTTTTCCTTTAGACTAGAGTTACCTCCAGGTGAGATGGGCAGCATGTAAGTTTAATACATAAATAATAAGCTATTATACAACGGTTTTGCTTTTTGTGTCTTTGAATACATTTCAGATTTTGGAACAATGTTATGATTTGATTCACAAAACGAGTGTGATGTCGGGAGACTTGGCCGTCAATAAATCAATTCTTGTAGTGAGCGGAGATATCCATTTATAAGAAGACAAACTGGTATGATTTTTTTTCCTACACAGCGTCTAACCTTCACAGTGCATTCTACCAGTTTCGCTTGCCTTTCTCTTTTTTTGTTTTTCTGGGTAAATGGACACATTTCCAGCAAAGCTTTGGGACCAATCACTATTTGTGGCTCAGTGGTTAAGACGCTGAGCTTGTCAAAAGGTTGGCAGTTCAAATCCCTAGTGCCGCGTAATGGAGTGAGCTCCCGTTACTTATCCCAGCTTTTGCCAACCTATCAGTTCAAAAGCATATAAAAATGCAAGTAGAAAAATAGGAACCACCTTTGGTGGGAAAGTAACAGCGTTCCTTGCACCTTCGGCATTTAGTCACGCCGGCCACAGGACCATGGAGACGTCTTTAGAAATGCTGGCTCTTCAGCTTTGAAACGGGGGTGAGCACCGCCCCCCAAGAGTCAGGAACAACTAGCAGATACGTGCGACGGGAACTTTTACCTTTTTATAAATATTAGTAGAAAATAGTTTTGGGGGCCTCCAAAATTCCTGGAAAGAAACATAATGCTGAAGGCTGGTCTAGTTAGTTTTTGATTTACAACCATTTGTTTAGTAACTGTTCAGAGTTATAACAGCTCTGAAAAAAATGACAGATGAACATTTTCCACACTTACAACGTTGCAGAACCCCCATGCTAACACGATCAAGATTTGGATGCTTGGCAAATGGCTCATATTTTTGAAAGTCGCTGTGCCCCAGGGTCATGTAATCACCTCATGCAAACTTCTGATGAGCAAAGTCCAATAGGGAAGCCAGATTCACATAACAACTGCAGTGGTTCTCTTAACAAATGTGGCAAGAAAGGTTGCAAAATGGGGCAAAACTCACTTAACCGCTGTCCTGCTTAGCAACATAATTTTGGGGCCAATTCTTTATAAAGAATCAACTTTCATCTCCTTGTCCTTCTACTTCTTATCATTGGCTGAATCTAATGTTGGTCATCCACTCTTTAAGTTGGTTTACACCAGGGGTGTCAAACTTGATTTCATTGAGGGCCGCATCAGGGTTGTGTTTGACCTCAGGGGCCTGGGTGGGCATGGCTGGGGTATGCCTGGCCATGGGGGGGCGCAGCCAGCTCGACATCACTCGTGTCGGGGGCACCTGTGGTGGCCAATTGCTAAGGCAGGACTTCTCTCAGACCCTCCCTCGCTCTCATTATAATCTCCTTCCTTCTTTCCTTCCTTCCTTTTTCCTTCCAACTTCATTCTCCTTTCTTTCTTCTTCCATGGAAGAGGAACAGTGGCGCAGTGGTTAAAGTGGAGTACTGCAGGATACTTCTGCTGATCAGCGGCTGCCAGCAGTTTGGCAGTTCAGGTCAAATCGGCTCAAGGTTGACTCAGCCTTTCGCCCATCCTTCCAAGGCCAGATTGTTGAGGGCAATACGCTGACGCTGTAAACTGCTTAAAGAGGGCCGTAAAGCACTGTTAAGCGGTATATAAGTGCTTTTCCTATTCCTTCCCCTCTTTTCCTTATTTTCCTTCCTTGTTTGCTCTCTCTCCATCTTTCCTTCTTTGTCTTTGTCTTTCCTCTTTCCCTTCCTCCTTTCCTCTCCCTTCTTGCATGCTCATCCTCTACCAGTGAAAACGGAGCTTGGGGGGGGGGAGGTCTTTTGCTGTTTCCAGGCCAGCACCGTGGGCCAGATCTAAGCACCCTGCAGGCCAGATTTGGCCCATGGGCTTTGAGTTTGACATCCCTGGTTTACATGATACATCTCTCTAGGGGGGAATGAACCATGTGTCAGAGTTCCAAATATCACGCAGAATTAAATCAGAGTCCAAAGCAGAGCTATCCTTAAAGTTCCAATTTAATAAGACAGACATGTTGGCAACAAATTGTGGAATCCCAAATCTAAAGCTTCCTGGGATTCCACCCAGTTGAAAGTTCATGATCTTATCCCCAAGCCCATAAATCCATCACATGGTCCAATTTTCTTCGGAACCACGCTCCACCCAGCTGGTTCCGGTCAGGTGTCGAGGTGCAGAGACAAAAGATGACCTTGGGCTTCTAGAAAAGAATGACAACAGCACATTCCACAATTCTACTCCTTTCTATTCCCCCTCCCAATTACTACACTAATGAAACAGCATAATGAAATAATAGAGAGTGTGGCAGGCCAAAGATCCTAAAAGGAGCATATCTACAGTCCTGACACCATGGTTTACTCACTTAGACCAATTTTCTGGCACTGCTCTGATGAAATAGAAGTTGGAACAAACCGTTTTTAATCCGATAAATACCCAGAGGAGATTCAATGTGTTATTCACATTATCAGCTTTCAACTTTATTGGTCCTTTGTTGGTTTATTGCCTTCCTCTTAAGTAGCCTGACTCTGCCAAGTAGCTCTCTGAGAAATGAAGAACCTTGAAAGGAAGGCAAGAGATAACTAAAAGCAGGAGATAGATACTGATAACCACAATAACAACAGTAGAAAGAGGCAAGGTAGAGCACACAAGGGAGGATTTTTATGGTCTAAATTGGAAATATAAAACTATGTGAAGTAGGAGGCTTTTGTGAATAGGAAAAGAATAGGTAGGTCAGGAGCACCTGCAGATATGGATATGTTCAGTGACGTGCGGTGAGGTTTATGACTGGTGAGGCACTGACACAGTGCTGGGTTTCAAATATTTTTAGACTTGTGGACTTCAACTCCCAGAATTCCACAGCCAGGCATGCTCAGTTCCAATTTAAAGCGACAGCATTTGTTTTTCTCCTTTGCTCCTTCTTTCTTTTTCTTCTCCTTCCCCTCCTTCCTCCCTCTCTCCCTTCCTCCCCCTCTCTCAAACACACACACACACACACACACACACACACACAGAAGTTGGATTGGACTATCTCTCCTACCCCTTCCCTCTCTCACTCACTCTCAAACAACCCCCCCCACACACACAAAAGTTGGATTGGATATCTTTTCCAGTGGCTTGAAAGCAGCTCCTCTGCCATCCCCATTCCCCTGCTGCCTTTCCCAAACACCTCCACCATTGCAAATGCAGCCTGCTGTCTGGGTGGGAAATGCCTGGAACACAATAAAGCCCACCCACCACCTCCTGCTGGCAGGCTGGGGTAAGAGGAGAGGCAGAGAAGCCGGAGGGGAGCTGAGCCGAGCCTTCCAAAAGAAAGAGGCTGGGGGGAAGTGTGTGTACTACAGCATGGCTCTTTGCCTGGCTTCCTGCCTCCTCCTGTGGTCTCCTCAGTGCTCGCTTGTGCTCTCCCTCCCCAAGTGTAGTTTGATTGCAGGTGGAGCCATGTTGCCTTTTCAAACTTGTAATCAGTGAAGCTGGGCTAGATTTTTATATAGTTTTATCCAGCTGTGTGTGTGAGAGAGAGAGAAATGAATGGGGGCCTGAGGAGGAAGTCACTACACTTGGGGAGGGAGAGCACCAGTGAGGTTAAGCAGAGTCATCCACGGTGAGGCAGCAAGTAGCTCAGCTTTTTCCTTTTACTTTTTTTTTTTCATGATGAGAGTGGTGAGGCTGTGCCTCACTTGCCTCACCTGACTGCACGTCACTGGTAGGAATAGCTGACATTGCAGTAGCTGGAGAGAGAAGCATCAATTAAAAGAAGCTAGGGAAAAAATAGGAAATTACAAACATTTACAAGAAGAGATCACGGAAATGTGGGAGAAGAAAGAAACTAGTAGTAATGCCGATAGCGGTTCATGTGCTTGATGCCATACCAAAAGTTCGAGGGGGGACGGGACCCTGAGCACAATTGGAATGGATAGAATCTCAGATCATCAATGACTTAGAACAGTCCATATATTACAATACCTATAACTATTGTAGATCCTTGGGAAAAGATACAATAATCAAATCCAGAACTCGCTGGTAGATTGCATAACAATAACGACAACAATAAGGCATTATGCACAGGTTTTGTGCAGCTGTCTTGGCTTCCAGTTTGTTTCCAGATACAAGTCAAGGAGCCGGCATTGAACATTGAAGCTCAATATGGCATGAGTCTGGGATATTGGAGGGACCCTCTTCCCAATTCTATCTGCCTCTCCCACTAGAATTAATAGAGAACAAGTACCACGTTACGGATTCCATCATCTAGAGAGGTCCTAGGCAGTGGGCCTTTTCTGATGTTGTATCTGCATTGTGGTATTTTCTCTCACCACCACCACCACCACCCTGAGAGATGTGGTTGGCATGATCAACCTGAGCTTTTGAAGGATGCTGAGGAATTCCAGGTAGATGGGTGAACCTATGAGGTGGCTGATGTAGGAGATAAGCAGGCTGAGCCCAAGGGATTGGTCAAACATATCATTAGTCTGGAGTCCCTTCGTTCCCACAAGACATTTAAATCCAGCCCGCCTTGAATGCCATCGGTTCTTATTCTACCGCCAATCTGTTTTGATCATTAGTAGTTCAGATTCTTGTAGAGAGCATAAACTTGCAAAAAAAGTTTTATCATCCAAGAAGCTTCTTCAGCTCTGACTGAATCCTTCCAATTTCCCACCATCCAATCAGAACTGAAGAAGTTTCTTGGATGAGAAGCGAAACGTCTTCAAAGAAAAACCAAAAAGTCCAGATGCCCATTGAGAAAAAAGCACCTTTGGGACAACCACGACCTGGATGACTGAGAATCTCCGTAGACATTTGATTGAAGAGTACCTGTAGTTTTTAATATTTCGTCATAACTATTTATAATGGTTTTAGGTAACAATTGTTTCATATTTATTGTTGCATTGGATGGTTGTATGCCACCCAGAGTCTCTTTCAGAGTGAGGGGTGGTCTTATAAATTTTATTAATTAATACAACCAATAAATATTTTCGTGCCACTCAAACACATAGCTTCTTTACATCTATTGGTGTCACGCTTTTCTCTCAGAGAGTTTAGCCTCACCAAGGACCTTATCTGATTCAGATATGCAGAAATTCCTCAGCACTGGATGTTTTTGTCTCCTCTGTTTTAAACATGGCGGGAGGATATTAGGGAACTTTTCTAAATTCCCTGCAATCCATATAGTTTAACGGATAGGGAGGGGGCGGGGAAATCACTGTGGTTCCAGCTGATGAAAAAAAACTCATTTAAGTCTCTTATGAAAAGTCTTACAGCATTTATTCAGTCATTATTCATACAAGAACAAGTGAGGAAAGTATACACCTTGTGCCTTCTGGAGTTCTTTCCAATCAGTATATAGCTTTCTAATATAGAAATATAGAAAGTATTTAGTAGAGAGTCTACTCCAGTGATGGCAAACCTTTTTCGCCTCGGGCGCACGCATGCCCACCCCCATAATTTAATGCACTTCCTGTGCATGCGTGCATTATCCCCCGCTCCACGCATGCATGCACAGCTTTCTTAGGCCCTGGGGAGGGTGAAAACAGCCTTCCACATTCCCCCGGAGGCCGTAAACGGCCTGTTCTCCAACTTCCGGTGGGCCCAGTAAGTCCTTTCCTAGGAGCCTGGGGAGGGCGAAAAATGGCCCAACACACAAACCGGAAGTGAGGGAACGGGTTGCCTGTTGGGTCGTTTTTGTCCTTCCGGAGGCTTCAGGAGGCGAAAAAAAGCCCAACGCACCAAAAAGTCTGATGTTGCCTTCCCACCAAAGGTGGTTCCTATTTTTCTACTTGCATTTTTTACATGCTTTTGAACTGCTAGGTTGACAGAAGCTGGGACAAGTCATGGGAGCTCACTCCGTTATGCGGCGCTAGGGATTTGAACCACCGAACTGCCGACCTTTCTGATCGACAAGGTCAGCGTCTTAGCCACTGAGCCACCGTGTCCCTTTTCAATGGTTTTGATATCAAGTCCTTACACTAAATAAATGCACCTATAACAGCTATTGCTACCATTACTGCTACTTCGTGTTGTTATTGCCACTTATTTCCCTATTCATCCTACAATTAGCTCAGGTATCTTGCACAGTGGTGGGATCCTACCAGTCTGGATCAGTTCAGCCGAACTGGTAGTAGTTTGGCGGCCTGGGCCGCTGGAACTGGCAGTGACCCAGAACCTGCCATGCCCTTGAACCGGTTCCCCAGGCGCCACCGGCAGTGGCCCCATCTTGTTTTTTAGTTCTGCACATGTGCAGAACAATTTAAATTGGACTGTACATGCGCGCACATGAGCGAACCAGCAGTAGTGCCTGCCAGAACCCTCTCCTGATCGTGCATTATTCATGATTCATTTTTCCTTTAAAATAACTCTAAGGTACATTAAGTAGAATCCAATCATTTTGACTGGTAATTTCCAATTTAGATTATTTTGCAAATGGAATCCATGTGGTTCGTTCAATAAGCCGCAGTTAAATAAACCATGGCTTAACACAAGGTGCCTTATGGTTAAACAGAGAGTTTCAGAACCATGATCTCTCCATTCTGTTATGTTCATATATTATTTACTGCTAGGATTGTGAAAACACTTTGAACTGAGTCTCCAGAAGATTTTCGGAGCACACAGGAGCACAAACATCATGTCAATATGTAAGCTTTTAAAGCAGTGTCATTTTTTTTCTCTTTTCTCTTTTTTTCAATACCCTGCAATGCATCTTTTGGAGATGAACTCCAAAGCACAGCACAGCCCATTTTACTCTATCACCTTGATTCTAAATACTAGCCAAATTACAACAAAGTCTGATCAGACAGTCTGATAAGAACAAGGCGACAAGTAATAAAGGTGATTAACTTTTAAAAATGGAACCAAACTATAATTTTTCCCCGAACAGCTCCTTACTATGCTTTCATTATTGTTGCTCTGCTTTCAATTACATTTTTGCTTAATTGAATTTCCATCTCCACATACGCACAATCGGAATTTTATCTTTTGCGTTCTTCAGCCATTGATTTTTTTTCTCCCCCATTCAACTTGCGCTTGACGGAGAGCGGAACACAATTAAAATGAGATGCTTCTATCTTCTCTTGACAATCCTCATAATAAAGAGCCGATGTGTAAAGTGTTTGGTTCGAAGTTCATACCACATGGAATTGCACAGACGATACCCAAATGCTTGAACATTTAAGTGCTATGGTGAGGTACAAATTTATTTCCCCTTTATCAGAATCACACAACTGAAAGGTGCATTGAGGTCATCAAGATCTATTACTCTGTGCTGAAATCCAAATTAAAAAAAAATTGCAGACAATTATCTGCCTAGCCTCAGCGTGAACCTGTCTACTGAATGGTAGCCTACTACTTTTCGGAAGCAGAGTGGAAAAATAATAAAACATACAGACTTACAAGCACAATTGAACTCCAAATTTCCATTGCTTCCAAGACAGTTGTTAAGTGGGTTTTGCCCCCTTTCTGGCCACAGTCGTTAAGTGAATCACTGCAGTGGTTAAGTTAGTCACACAGTTGTTAAATTAATCCGGTTTCCTCCATTGACTTTGCTTGTCAGAAAGTCACAAAAGATGATCACATGATCCTGGGACACTGCAACCGTCATAAATAGGAACCAGTTGTCAAGCATCTGAATGTAAATGGTCTTAAGTGTGAAAAATGGTCATAAGTCATTTTTTTCAGTGTCATCATAACTTTGAATGGTCACTGAACAAATGGTTGTAAGTAGTTGAGGTCTACCTCTACATCAGGGGTGTCCAAACTTGGCAACTTTAAGACTTGTGGACTTCAACTCCCAGAATTCCCTCTGGGAGTTGAAGTCCACAAGTCTTAAAGTTATATATTTATATTTATATTTATTAAATTTATAGACCGCCCCCTCTCCCCGAAGGGACTCGGGGCGGTGTACAGACAACACAATAAAAAACAGTATACAAAATTAAATACTCTTAGATACCCATAAAATCAAATTAAATACTAAGCTGTACAGTATGATAAAAATTAAAAACACCTAAAAACCTACCCCTAAAAATTTAAAATACAGGCTAGAGGGACTCAGACTACGGTTAGGCCAGGCCAGCTAAGTTAAACAGGTGGGTCTTAAGCTTCTTGCGGAAGGAGCGGAGATCAGTGGTTATTCTAATATCGGGGGGGAGGTCATTCCAGAGGGTCGGGCCCATCACAGAGAAGGCCCTACTCCTGGGCGTCGCCCACTGGCACTGCCTAGTGGACGGCACCCGGAGGAGTCCCTCCCTGTGAGAGCGAATCAGCCGCAGGGATGTATGGGGCAGGATGCGATCCCGCAAATACCTAGGTCCTGTGCCATGGAGCGCTTTAAAGATGATAGTCAACACCTTGAAACGCACCCGAAAAGCAACAGGTAGCCAGTGCAGCCCGCGCAGGAGAGGTGTTACTTGAGAGTACCTAGTACCTCCCATAATTGCCCGCGCGGCCGCATTCTGGACCAACTGCAGCCTTGGGGTGCATCTCAAGGGAAGCCCCATGTAGAGGGCATTACACTAGTCCAGTCGGGACGTCACTAGCACATGGGTGACTGTGTGAATGGCGCTCCGGTCCAATAGGGGACGCAATTGGCGCACCAGGCGAACCTGGTGGAACGCCCCCCTTGCCACGGCCGTCACATGGTCATTCATTGACAGCCGGGCATCCAGGAGGATGCCCAAATTGCGTGCCCGCTCCACGGGGGCCAGCTGTTCGCCCCTGATGGCCAGTGATGGAACCCACTGGTTGAACCGGGGCGCCAGTAACCACAGCCACTCCGTCTTGGAGGGGTTGAGCTTGAGTCTGTTACTTCCCATCCAGACCCGTACGGCCTCCAGGCACCGGGACATCACTTCGACGGCATCATTGGGGTGGTTCGGGGTAGAGATGTACAGCTGAGTGTCGTCAGCGTACAGATGGTACTCGACCCCAAAACCACGAATGATCTCACCCAGCGGCTTCATATATGTGTTGAACAAGAGAGGCGAGAGGACCGACCCCTGCGGCACCCCACAAGTGAGCGGCCTCAGGGTCGACCTCTGCCCCCCTGTCAGCACACATTGCGCTCGGCCGGAGAGGTAGGAGGAGAACCACCGCAAAACGGTGCCCCTCACCCCCAACCCCTCTAGACGATGCAATAGGATACCATGGTTGATGGTATCAAAAGCAGCCGAGAGGTCTAATAGGACCAAGATGGAGGAGCAACCCCCATCTCTGGCCCTCCAGAGATCATCCACCAACGCGACCAAAGCCGTCTCCATGTTGTGGCCGGGCCGGAAACCGGACTGGCGCGGGTCTAGATAATCAATTTCCTCCAAGTGGCGTGGGAACTGTTGTGCCACCACACTCTCCACAACCTTCGCCAAAAAGCAAAGGTTGGAGACAGGACGATAGTTAGCTAACATAGCTGGGTCCAGGGAAGGCTTCTTGAGTAGGGGCCTCACCACCGCCTCTTTTAAGACAGCCGGCAAGAACCCCTCTCTCAAGGAGGCGTTGACTAACTCCTGGAGCCAGCCTCGTGTGACCTCCCAGGATGCCAGTATAAGCCAGGAGGGACACGGGTCCAATAAACATGTAGTGGCTCGCAGTCGCCCACGCAACCTGTCCATATCGTCAGCAGTAACAGAGTCAAACTCCTCCCAGAATGGTACTTCAAGACTCGCCTCCGGCGTCCCTCCTAGACCACTGAAGGGGACCCACTCGCTACGGATCTGAGCGATTTTGTCCCGCAGATATTCCCCAAATTCCTCTGCTCTACCCTGCAAGGGGGCTTCCCGCGGCCTCTGTAAAAGGAGGGAGCGGGTCACCCGAAACAGGGCGGCAGGGCAGTTTTCTGCGGACGCAATAAGAGCGGCACAAGTTTGGACGGTAAGTTGCCAAGTTTGGACACCCCTGCTCTACATTAACGTAATCTTGCAAGTTGGAAAGTACCGTTTTTCTACCGTCTCCACTACAGCCTGAGAAAATAGGCCCTCTTGCCCCACCCATTATTCAACTGAGGGCTATGTTGATTCTTATCTAACCATTCCTTAAGTAGCATCTCTTTGCATTGTCTCCCAAGATCTTTCCCACATCCAGAGAAGTCTATTTTAGGAATGAGAGCAAGAATGGACAGTTCTGAACAATGTAAAAAACAATGGTCCAAATAATGAGAGGATGCTGTATATCCCACACCCAGTCTTGCTCTCTTTAACTGGGTACAGGTGCCCATATGTCTACATTTTGATTAGATCCCATTAAGCAGATATTTATCAACCAAGCATCTTGGAACATTAACCAGCAATCCAATTAAGAAAGAAATCAACGGCAGTAACAAGGATGATCAATGGAGGGATTAAATGAGTAGATGCTTAGGACGTATCATTTCATATTAGTGCTGCTTTGTGACTCTTTAGATTGGAAATATAGTTCTACTGAAATATTTTACATTGTTTTAGGCTCCAAAGTTTTCTGGGCTGCTCAGCCATTATCCCATGCCGTGTGAACATGGTAAGAATTATAATACAACGCCGGATCAGGAAGGTTGCAAATATCTCGAGTTTTTTATTAATAGTACGTCTCTCCAAGTTTTGGAAAGAAATAGACACTGAATACAATTACTGTCTTACCCAATACATTTTGAGTGACTAATATGATAGGGTTTCTCTCCCAGAAATCTCTAAATCATATGTTTGTTTAAGGCTCTATTAAATCAGGCTTACCGTATTTCTTATGAGGACACAGGTCCATGCAAACCACTTGAGTCATATATCTTGGATATTGATATTCATGACATTTTTTTTTCTTTTGTTCCGTCGGATTCTTGGAGCCTGTCGGGACCAAACTTTTTCAACTTTGCAAGCCAGGGGAGTGGCGAGTATTGATGTCACCTCCTCCATGCCACATCTGTATATTTGTTTTGATTGTACGTCGCCCCGAGTCCCTTTGCGGAGAGGGGGCGACTGATAAGTCAAATAAATAATAAATAATAATAAAAAAGTGGTGGGCAAGCGCGCATGAGAACACACATCTACATTTGCATGAACAGTGGGCACTTCCTGTTCACACAAGTGGGGATGCGCAGTTTTGAATGACTCAAGACCCAGAGGTGGGCTACAGCCCAGGGGTTGGGGATCTTTGGCCAAGACAATTGGCCTGCAGTTTTCTTGGTAAGGTTTTTCAGAAGCGGTTTGCCATTGCTTCCTTGTTAGGGCTGAGACAAAGTGACAGGCCCAAGATCACTCAGCTGGCTTTGTGCCTAAGGTGGGACTAAGTGTTCTGACCCAGCTCCCCAAACACAACAAACCCTCTGTAGTTGACGTATTTTTCGGAGTATAAGATGCACCGGAGTGGACTTCCGGCGGATGCCACCAGGGCAAAGGACGCTCCCTTTAGAGCGTCCGATCTACAGCTGATTGTTTCACCGGGAATCGCGGACATCGGTGATTCCCAGGGGCGAAAATCCTCTGCTTCGGGCAAAGAGGCGGAGGAGAGCTTTTTCGGGCTGGGTTGAGCCCGTTTGGACCTTCCAGGAAGGAATTCCTGGAGGTAGAAGCGGTGCTCCCCAGGTAGCCCGAGAGGAAGCTCCAACAGCTGGATCCCCCTGCTTTGCAGGGCAAGCTCTGGAAGGCAGGTCTCCGTTTACATTGTTGATTGGTGCTGAATTGTAACGGACAGACTGAGACTGAAGCGGTGGCTGCAAGTATTTTTGGGTTGTTTTTTTCTGCTTTCTCTTATTATTCTACAGCTCTATAACAAAGACTTTCACTTTGGGGGGGAAAAAAACGGAGAACTTTTTCCTTTTAAAATGGCTACTTTTCTTTCTCTGCTTGTTCTCCTTAATTGACTCTTACTGAAACCTTATACAACAGTGCCATCTGGTGGTTGGAATTGAAAAAGAGGGGGGGGGAAAGAAAAGAGGATTTTCCTTTTTTTTTTTTTTTTAACTTGCTTGACGCCTTGGCAAGTTATGGCTGCACAGAGAGGTATCAAGCCCAAGGGCACCTCCCCTCCTTTACAACAATCTCAGCTGTCCTTGTTGGCACAACCTCAATCTCAATCCCAAAATCCACCACCTGCAGCAATTACCAATAAAGAAATATTGGAGATTTTGAACATTAAGTTTGGTGATATGGAGAAAAATATGTTGGATTTGAAACAACAAATGAGAAGCCAACAGGACCAAATGGATCAAATGAACCAAACTATGGAAGAGATGAGGGATCAGGCAGCTCGGGTTAATCAAGATATTAGAAATGAAGTAGTTTCTGCCCTTTCTGGACTGGTTGTAAATTTGGAATTCCTGGATGATGCGGTTAAAGAGACTCAGAAGGATGTTGGAAAATTGGAATACCGGGTAGACAAGTTGGAAGAGAGGGCGGATAGAATTGAGCTTGAGCAGTTGCTATTCCAGTACAAGCAGTTAGAGACTGTTTTGCAGGTAAGGGGTTTGCCAGAGGATAAAGACAGCGGGAAAGGAGAAGATTTGAGGGTGATTTGCGCGGAGGCTTTTGCCCCACTTCTACAAGTGGATCCAAAAGAGATTCTCCAACAGATTGAGAAAGCCTACAGAGTTAACTCCTGGTATGCAAGACAGCGAAACTTGCCAAGAGATGTGGTGGTTCATCTGGAAAGGAGATACCTGCATAATGAGATTGTACAGGCTGCATATCATCAGAGATGTACTGTGCGAGATCAGGAGGTGAAAGTCTTGAAAGAAATACCATTGAAAATGCTTAGGCTGCGCAAAGAGTTTAAATTTTTGACGGATGAGCTGAAGAAACGTAACCTGCAATTTAGATGGGAGTTGCCAATTGGCGTTACTTTGATTTACTCTGGGAAAAGATATCGACTGGATTCTACTCAGAAGGCCAGAGATTTTTATTCCAAGGTTCTGAATGCTGGCGAGCCAGGATTGGAATCGGAAAAGACCCAGCCTGTTCAGCAGGAGCCAATAGAGATAGCAGCCTCGGCACTTGCGTCAGTTGATAAACAGCTTGTGGAGAGACTGGAAGAAGCAGTAGGCTTGGGATTGGAATTTAAAGAACAGAGAATTACTAGAGCAACGGCAAAGAAAATGGAGAAGACTATACAGTAAACTTCGAGTATCTCTGTTGATGTACCTACACAATCTGAAGCCGTGGGAGGAGCAAGGCCTAAGAGATTTCCTACTGATATGAGGGCTATGCTTCAGAAGCTTCAAACTAAGCTTGACGATGGTCAGGCTGCTGACCTGGAATGTTAATGGACTCAATTCCCCACAAAAAAGAAGAAAGGTTTTCTATTATTTGAAACAGCATAAAAATGATGTAATTTGCCTTCAGGAGACGTCTCTGATACCTAAAGAAGGTCAGGAGGGATCACAACCAAAGAATTATAGACCTATTTCTTTACTTAATGTAGACTATAAGATATTTGCAAAGGTATTGGCTAATAGATTAATGCCGATACTACAGCAAATTATTCATCCAGACCAGACTGGATTTATATCAGGTAGATTTATGAAAGTTAAGGCTCTATGGATTAAAATATGGTGGATAATGCAGAAGAAGATTCTTAAAAGAAAAATTAAATTTGCTTCCCAATTTTTTCTATTGGGCATAGTACCTGACTGCACTGTTGTTGAAACTAAATTAATATTGTATATGATTACAGCAGCTAGACTGCTGGTAGCACAATATTGGAAGAAAGCAGAATTATGCTCTATAGAAGAATGGATACTTAAGGTAGCAAATCTTGCCGAAATGGATAAAATCTCTGTATATCTAAAAGATCACTCTTACGATAAGTATATTATAGATTGGTATCCCTGGATTGATTTTGTAAAATTAAGGTACGGTTCAAAGGAAGTGTCTATGGGATTTGGTTGAGAAATGTTTCATAAATATGTAGTAATGGTTTTGGAAAGGAGGTTATGATGGTTTTTTTTCCTTTTTTGTCTTTTTTGTATTATCCTGTTCTTATTCTGATATATGCATATTATTATTGGGATATTTGTTTTTCAGATTTGCTGGTAACTGTGCTTCTGTCTCTATCTGGGAAGTCAGGGGTTGGGTTAGGGAGGGTTAGGATGGGGAAACAGGGGGGTGGGTGGGGGGAGGGGGAGGGGAGGGAGAAAATGTTTAAAATTTTTTTTTTTGTTTTGTGTAAAACTTTTCAATAAAAAAAAAAAGATGCACCGGAGTATAAGACGCACAAAGATTTTGAAGAGGTAAATTTAAATTTTAAAAAAAGTTTTTGCACTATGCAGGCCTCCCAAACCCTCTGCACGACTCATTTTATGTGAAAAACAGGGCATGCAGAGAGTTTGAGAGGCCTGCAAAGTGTTCCTGGCGGCTGGGGGGGGGGCAAAAACGAGCAAAAACCAGCCACTTTTTCGGAAAAATTGCCCCGTTTTTGCCAAAAAAAAGGGCATGCATAGCCTTTAGGTTTGTAGAGTGCTGCTGGGGGCTGGAGGGGGAACACGGCCCATTTTTTGCTTGTTTTTGCCCTCCCCAGCCCCCAGCAGCACTTTGCAGGCCTCCTAAAGGCTATGCACATCAATTTTTGTGAAGGGGGCGGGGTTTCAGGAGGCCAAAAATGCTGTATTCAATGTATAAGATGCACCCAGATTTTCATCCTCTTTTTTGGGGGGGGGGGGGGGAAGGGTGCGTCTTATGGTCCGAAAAATATGGTAACTCAATGATTCCTTTATTAGGAGTGCTAGCAGTCCCGGCAGAAAGTTTCTCTCTCACTGCAGGCTAACAAGTCTGTCTGGCAGGTAGATGAATAGTTGTCTGCCACATCTGCCGGCTCACAGATTTCCACAACTCTCCTCTCCTTTGCCTTCTGTGCATCCACACATATTAGGCATTGGACCCAGCTGTTCCTTCTCTTCCTCATCAGCCACCTCCAGATCTGGGGGCTGTTGACTCTCCATCTGAGGACTAATGGATGGCCCAGGCTCCACCTCCCTCCCTCTCTCTCTCTCTCTCTCTCTCCCTCCCTCCCTCCCTCCCTCTCTCTCTCTCTCTCTCTCTCTCTCTGCCAGCTCCATTCCCTCTTCCCCCTCAGAGCTCTCAAGTTGCTTTGATGCTGACCCTGAGTCCCACACCTTCTCCTTCTCTGATTCGGCTGCTGGAGGAGCCGGTAGGCAACAGGCCCCAACACTAGGGCTCACTGTTTCCTGGGTATGTAGCTTGATGCCTTAACCACTACACTCAGGGGTGGGATTCAGCTGGTTCGGACCAGTTTGGGCATCGACAATCAGGTGTGCCCGCCCGCCAGCCCCTGCACTTTACTTACCTATATTCTCTCAGCTGATTTGCATGGTAGAACAGATTGCCCCACCTCAGCTGTGTTACTCCCCAGAAGTAATGTGGAAGGTAAGTTTTGTTAAAACTGTGCAAGCGTACAAAGCACATGATCACCGAACCAGTTGTTAAACCGGTAGGATCCCACCACTGACGACACTAAAATGGCTCCCTATTCCTGACATATTGAATCCTTAACATGTAGTGACAATGCAGGACATCAATGACTTCTGTCAAGTACGAAAAAACTATGCTGTGTCAGGATTCCAAATAGCACCCAAACTTAAACCAGGGTCCAAGGCAAAGTATTCCTCAAAGTTCCAATTTATTAAGATAGTCATCTTGGCACAACTGGGAAAACCCCAATCTGAAAGCTTCCCAGTTTTCCTTACCCAGTTGGAAGTTCAAGATCTTGCCCCACACACCCACAAGTCCATCACATGGTCCAATCTTCCACTGCCATGCTGGCAGTTCCTCTCATCCAGTTCTGATCAGGTGCAGAGGTGCAGAAACAAAGGGTGACCTTGGCTTTCTAGAAAGAATGTTGTTATGGCTATATAGCATCTCACTCCTTACAATCCCCCCTCCCATTTTCCTACAATAGAAAATGCATGGTAGGATAATAGAAAGTGTGGCAGGCCAAAGATCCAAAAGAAAAGATGGCTGCAGGCCTGACATATTGAAAGTTTTTGGTACGGCAGCTTATAAAACAAACCATGAAAAACAGTTTTCCAACTACATGAATTAGGGTGAAATTATGAATACACGCAGGTGTTCTTTTGTAGATAAAGACAAGCTGAAGCTGTCACATCACTCAAACATGGCCAAGCTGTCTCAATTTCCACATACCTCAAATTTGGAATTATGTCACTTTAATTAAGCAAAAACCCGTTCCATTTCGGCTAAGTAAGTCTTGTAAAAACAGATATGTGAAATCAAACCAATTTGAAATGCCCCCTAAAGCTTCTTTTGGGGGGGGGTAACCAATGTTCTATTCCCCCCTCCCCCCCTCTTTTTGTTTTTGTTCAGGCAATGTATCTTGAGAAAATTTATAAATATGATTCTCTTTAGCAGAACAATAAAAATGCAGCAGGAGAGGAGGAACAAATCAAACCAACTAAGGAAAATTCTGAACGGAACTTCCAGCCAGGAACCCCTTGGCACAGGGGTGTCAAACTCGATTTCATTGAGGGCCGCATCAGGGTTGTGTTTGACCTCTGGGGGGGGGCATGGCCAGCTCGACATCAATCGTCAAGGTCCCATTTTCTGCTGTAAAGGCCCTCTGCAGGGAAAACAGAGTTCAGGGGCTGTGCGCTGTCCTGCCAGGCTCCATTTTCGCTGCACAGGGCTGCAGGAGGCTGTCGCAGCCAAAAATGGAGCGGGCGGGGGCTGCGCGGAGGCCCCCCAAGTTCCATTTTTGCTGGCAGAGGCACCATGGGCTGATCCTTTGCTATTTACAGGGTGGCCCCACAGACCAGATCTAAGCACCCTGCAGGCCAGATGCGGCGCACGGGCCTTGAGTTTGACATCCCTGCCTTTGCAGAACAGAACGCTGGGTGAGGGATGGGTGTGGGCCACTTAATTATTAAGAACAGAGAGATGCTTTCCAAGGTGATGCTCACTTCAAGCAGACAGAGTAGAGGAATCAGGATCTAAAGAAGAAGAAGATGCTTCTTGTCTCTCAGGAAGCATTTCCTCAGCATGAAGAAGTTTCTCTGAGACATATAGACAGAATGTCCTCTATGAGAAGATGTTTCATCTTCCAATCAGACAAAGTTAAGGTAAAAAAAAAAGGGGGTAGATCTTGGAGGACGCATCAGAAGAAGTTGCTGCATCCTGTTGGGCAATTCTCTGTAGGTCTTCTTTGTATTGCACTGGCTACCAAAACTTAACATTTTTTAAAATTCAACATATTAGGTAAAGGTAAAGGTTCCCCTCACACCTATGTGCTAGTCGTTCCCGACTCTAGGGGGCGGTGATCATCTCCGTTTCAAAGCCAGAGAGCCAGTGCTGTCTGAAGACATCTCCGTGGTCTTGTGGTCATGACTAAATGGCGAAGGCATATGGAACGCTGTTACCTTCCCACCAAAGGTAGCCTTTATTTTTCTACTTGCATTTTTATGTGCTTTCAAACTGCTAGATTGGCAGAAGGTGGGACAAGTAACGGGAACTCACTCCATTACGCGGTGCTAGGGATTCAAACCATGGAACTGCCGACCTTTCTTATCGACAAGCTTAGCGTCTTAGCCACTGAGCCACCACATCCCTATATTCAGCATATTACTGGTGTACAATAAAATCCCCCAAGGTTGCCATGCTTAGAACTACAAAATTTTGCACACTGTTCCTATAACCAACACTTCCAGTCTACTTTCTAGCTGTACTTGGTTTCGTAAATACAGACAATGTGCAAAATGTGAAATCTGGCATGCCTTGAGAAACAGCAAATCACCCGAGAGAGCATTTCATATGTGAAAAGGAACTTAAAATGAACTATGGATAAGAACTAAGAAACCACTTCTGGACTTTGTGCTTAAGGTAAAAAAAAATGAAACTTTGATTATAGGTTTTACCAATTAGATAGGTTCGTTGTTACAGAAATGGCTAGTTCCTATTATGAAAAAATAAAACGTTGAGGGTAGATCTCAATGCCTTATTTTACTGCACCAAAAGAGTTGGAAGTCAATGCCTTTCCCCCCCACTTGTTTCCCCCGAGTATCCACTTCCCTTTTCCTTTCCTAATTTCCCTAATATTTGCTTTTGTATTTTCTTTGTATGTCATATTATAAAATAACTAGCTGGATACCCGTATAAAACCATGTGATCAGGCCAGCCCACAGGCCGGATGAGTCACGCACTGGCCATGTCCATATAAGGCAACTGGCAGTTGGAACAGAGTTCCTTTCAGGTGGGGAGGGGGAGAAGAATGTCTAACTCCTCAGCATTGACGCATGTTAATATAATACTGTATAAGGAATACTGATGATCTGATGGTCATTTGGAAAAATCCTTTCTTAGCAAGCACCTAGAAGCCAAGAGGAACATACGTGCCGAATTTCAAGTTTGTAGGCTTTACAGTCCTGGAGATTTTGTGATGAGTGGTATTTCGCAGCCGATTAGGACTGCATTAGAATCTCCTTATTGGCAAAATATTTTGAAAAGCCCATTGCTGTTTGGAAAAACTTTGCTACATAAAACCTAACATTGGGTACACTTCAAATCAGCTGGATGAGCCAAACAGCTGAGATTTCCTTTAAACCAAAGGGCTGCTGGTTGGGTTTGATGATGTAGAAAGTGGATCTAAGAATAATTGCCATCAAAGAAATTAATGGGAAAACATTTTAAAATGAGATCACATAGTTCAGTCAATCAGAAGATTGTGCCAATGGTTCTGAATGGTGTTTTTGTGCCTTCTTGTGTTTATTCTGACCCAGAGATGCTGGAGTATTTTCCCCCCCCTCATTCCAGAAGCACATTATAACAGGGACTTGCGGTCAGGGGAGGCAGGGGAGGCAGAGCCTCACTGCTCTCATCATGAAAAGAAAAAAAAAGGGGAAAGGGAAAAAGCACTGAGGAGCCTTGGGGAATGGGACCACGTGTGCAGGAGGGAGGTGCAGGAGGCTCCTCTAGCCTCAGCCTCCCTCCTGCACACGTGGTCCCATTCCCTGCCTTCTGTTGGGTTCTGACGCCGGACCTCATGGTTCCAGGGTGAATGTGCATGCGCGAGCGGCTCTCTTCCTCGCAGTGAGCAATGGCGGGTTTACGGGAAGTTGCTCGCAAAAGCGGAAAGTGCGACGGACTTTTCGGACCGGCAGCTACCATTTCCCTGCCAGCTTGTTCCGAAAGGACCCTGGAAACCGAGTCGTGGCCGGCGCCTTGTTAAGAATTGCGCTGCTGAAAGAGACAGAGAGAAAAAGCAGATGTATTTTTTTTACAATTATTATTTTGTGATACGATATTGAACATAGTGCTTAGAAGGCCATAGCTGATTCCAAGAAAACTAAGCGGGGTCAGATTTGATTAATCTTCGGGACCCAGGAAATCCTAGGCGGGGAATGGGACCATGTGTGCAGGAGGGAGGCTGAAGCAGCCTCAACCTCCTGCACCCATGGTCCCATTCCCCACCTTTCTGGTGACGTCACCAGCCTCACCAGCCATAAACCTCACCGCACGTCACTGCATTATAAAATAGGAAGTTTGAACCTGGACCTGACAATTAAAACAAATAATCAGTGGCTTGCCTTCAGAATTTGTGAGTGCTCCATCACTGGAAGTTTTGAAGAAGAGATTGAACAACCATTTGTCTGAAATGGTGTAGGGCAGGGCAGTGGTGGAATTCAAATAATTTAGCAACCGGTTCAGCCAGGGCCAGGTTAGCTGTCTGGCAGGCGTGGCCCTTCCCCTTCCTCCAGCTCCACCACATATGCAGGACAAGCCTCCCATGATGGGCAACCTGATCCTGGCCAAACCATTGTTAAATTATGCCCTCCCGCTATCAAAGTGGATCCTGGGCACTATGCTGCAATGGAAAAATGAGCAACGGAGCAACTGGCATGAGGGAAGGAGGAAGAGCAGGGAGAAGAAAGAGGGAAAGCGGCCTTCCCTCGTGCTGGCATCCATTGCAGCGCAGTGCCCAGGAACCACTTTGATAGCAGGGGGAAGGGTAATTTAACAACCAGTTCACTTGAACCAGTGTGAACCGGCTGAATCCCATCACTGAGACAGGGCTGTTAAATTTGCAGCCCATGGGCCTGATATATCACACACTGGCCATGCCCACTCCCAGTTTAGTGAAGTTTGACACCCCTGGCTTAGGAGGTTGGACTAGAAGACCTCCAAGGTCCCTTCCAATTCTGTTATTCTGTTGTTCCAAAATTGCTTCCAAATATGGTCAGGCCATGTTTGCATTTCATCAGTACCAACACTAGTGCCAGCATAAAGAACGCAGCAGGGGTTTCCAACTGATGATGATCCATTTCACTAAATCATATGGCATTTGAATACCATAAGACTGCAGCTTAAACAGTTTTTCCATATGTCTTCATTGTTATATATGGGCAATGGAGGGTTAAATGTTATTTCTATATAGATACATAGAGACACATGTTTCTTAGCAACTTGGAAGCCTAGAGCATTTGATACTGCAAATCATACTTAACCATCGCGATTAACTGCCCAGATCATCTTATCTTTCATGGATTTCTCTAATCTCTTTTTAAAACGTTCCAAGTTGTTGACCATCCCTGTGTTTTATGGCTGCAAATTTTAGAGATTTAGAGAAATGCTTTCTTCTATTTCTCCTGAATCTCCTATTTGTCGGTTTTCTTTGGTTGCCCTTGGTTTTCTCTTTCCCCGTAGAGTGAATAATTTCTGTTCTATTGCTACCTTGCTAACTCTCCCACCTCAGTTAACCAGATCCTAATACTTTTTTTTTTCCGAAAGGAAAAAATAATAGCCTGCCCACCCCCACCCACTAATCTTGAGCTGCTTGGGCTGACCAACTTTATCCTACAGTTTAATTTAATTTTTTTATCTTTCATCGTCTTTAATAAATGTTTTATGTCAATTTACTCAGCAAAAGATTAAGAGGAATAGCCTGTGCTTTCCTGGATCCTCCTGTTTCTTTAATAAGAACAATTGACACTTCCTTACCCAATTCCATAAGACTTATGAAATATCCTAATTTAAGAAACATATACTATTCCTGCAGTATACTCAACTTGTGGCTCAACCACAATTGAGCCAAAAGGCAAGACAGTTGCTAAGTGAATTTTGCTCCAGTTTACTACCTTTCTTGCCACAGCTGTTAAGTCAGGGCTGTCCAAACTTGGGAACTTTAAGACTTGTGGACTTCAACTCCCAGAATTCCCCAGCCACCATGGTGGCTGGGGAATTCTGGGAGTTGAAGTCCACAAGTCTTAAAGTTCCCAAGTTTGGACAGCCCTGTGTTAAGTGAATCACTGCAGTTGTTAGTACCATGTTTCCACAAAAATAAGACCGGATCTTATATTATTTTTTGTTCCAAAAGACACATTAGGGCTTATTTTTCGGTTAGGTCTTATTTTTTTTAGTTAGTTACTTAGTTAATTAGTTACCGTGGGTGGGGAGGAACTGGCATACCGCAGACCAGCACTGTCTCCACAGACCGGGGTTCTGTACCCCTGCTCTAAGCAGTTTCCTTTATTGTCCTTCACCTATAAAATGAAATCTTGTCAAACCAAAGCAGACTATTTGCACTATAAAAGTGATACTCTAGGAATTATTAGGGAGGAGATGACTTCACCCACTTTCTCCCACACAGCTATCTAAACTTTGTTGTCTTTTGTTTTTCTGGAATGCACTTCCTTGATTTACTATCATTTTCTACAGAGCGGGAGAAGTCAGAGTAAGCCAAATTTGCAATGAGTTTCCCAGGGGAGGGGTCCCCAACCCTTGAGCTGCAGACGTGCAATGGTCCGTCACCCGCCAGGAACTGGGCTGTGCAAGCAAGAGAAGCTCCATCAGCGCATGCGTGGGATCCAGGCAGTGCACAAAAGCAGCCTCCCCTCCCATGGAACCAGTCCCAGGTACCCAAACAGCTGGGGGCCACTGTCCTGGGGTACTAAAGGGGGTGATAAGTCACAATCTCAGCAATGTACTGCTGATAAATTGATGTACTAAGACTCCATACATGTGCAACAGCAAGCATTTTGTGAGTTTCCCAAAATTCCAAAGAAGTACAGTAGCCTAAAATGCGAAGACACATACAGTATTTTGTGCCTCCCCTCTGCATATGTTGTGAAGAATTTTGTGAACTCTTTCTGTATATGTTTTGAAAGAGTTCTCTAACTAGACAGATAACATTTTAATAGTTCAACAATTTTCATACTTCTCACTAAATCTGTGACACTATACCAGTATGGATTAAGTCTACCTTTGTATTTTCTCCAGATAATGTCATACTAACTCCTGAATTGTAAGTATTGTATATCCTATCTATGTAAAAAAAATAATTAATGTCTCCAGTATTTTCTCTGTATTTTCAGTATAGCTGAAACTTTTCTTACGTCAGTATTTTCTCTTTTAGATGCCTGCTTAATTTAATTAACCATCTCAAATTCTCTTCTCTCGCCACCCATCCTTTCCCTGCTAGAGATCAAACACAATTTTTTGATTAAGACTTTCTGAAGTACAAATCTAAGATGGTGTGTTCTGATCTAGTTGATGTTCACTTTCATACCTGCTTTGCTTTTTCCAATAAATCATTCTGCTACCTTGATTAGTTTTATGGAGATGTTCTACAAGATTCATTAGATTTGTTAATTTTCCCCGCAACCCTCTGCGAAGGAAATAAATTTTGCTCAGAACTCCAAGGTGCAATTTGTGTCACTTCTGTGAATGATTCAAAGTGTTAAACATTGGTTGTGTTTCCCCCCTCTCCCCCCCACCAAGCTTTTACATTCCCAATTGGTAGTGTCAGTTTTAATTTGGGTCCAAAGTGAACTCGGTATAAATAAATTCTTAATTAAAAATGAGATGTTGATGTTCCCAATGATCAGTCTGGACTGGTAAATAATCATGCTTCTTTCTAGTCCAATTTCCTTTTTCAAGAGCCTTGGCGATAGGAGTCTCAAAGGTTTTATATCATATTTAAATCTCTGATAAGGAAAAATCTGTGATTAAGCCATACTCTCTGCCTAATCCTGCTGTGTTGCATCATAACTGAGGTTTTGCGGAAAAGATATGAAACACACCAGGGGTATATGCCAAGAATATATATTCCCACAAGGTTCACTAAGGTGTGAAGAAAATCCCAGGTGTCCAACTAAAGCAGCTTACTCTATGACATAGGAAAGTGCTGGAAGCAGAATATTACTTTAGTGACAATGATCTTATTTCATACTGCACAGGAAGAGACACTCCTTTACAGTGGTACCTCGATACTCGACTGCTTCGAAACTCATTGAATTTGGTACTTGACACATTTTGATGCAAAAATGTTGTCCTGGTACTCTTCTTTGTTTGGTACTTGACATGTTGCAAAAGGAAGCGGGGGACAGTTGCAGAGGGCGAACGCAAAGTTGGCCATGTTAGGAAGGTCGCTGATGTAGGAAAAGGGACAAATAGGAAATTCTTCCAAGTCTAAACAAAGGATCACGTGGTAAATCACATGGTTTGGTTGCTACTCGTCCTTTTTAGTACTTGTTATGCCTCCCGGAACTAATTAAGCATGAGTACCGAGTTACCGCTATATTTTATCAAAAACCTACTACATAATAGATAAAATAAAATGACTGTTGATATAAGTAGTAAGTGGAGGCACTTACTATCAGAATTGAGCTGGGGATTATGATCTTACTATATTGTGGTTGCTAAGTGGGTCACCATGTGACTGCTCCTGATTTTAGGACTTTTTTTGCAGAGGTCATTAAGTGAATACCAGAGTTATTTTTTAAAATATTTTTTATAGAGCCGAGGTGGCGCAATGGTTAGAGTGCAGTACTGCAGGCTACTTCAGCTGACTGCTACCTGCAGTTCGGCAGTTCAATTCTCACCCGCTCAAGGTTGACTCAGCCTTCCATCTTTCCGAGGTGGGTACAATGAGGATCCAGATTGTTGGGGCAATATGCTGACTCTGTAATCTGCTTAGAGAGGGCTGTAAAAGCACTATGAAGCGGTATATACTGTATTTTTCGGAGTATAAGACGCTCCGAAGTATAAGATGCACCTAGCTTTTGGAGAGCAAAACAAGGGAAAAATATCTGCCTCTGCCTCCCAGCAATTTGTCTCCTCGCAACAGCTCCTGAAGCCTCCAGAGGGCCTCCAGGGGGGCGGGGGAGGCTGTTTTTGCCCTCCCCAGGCTCCTATAAAGCCTCTGGAGCATGGGGAGGGCGAAAAAAGCACACCAAATTTGGGGGGAGTGTGCATAGCATTATGGATGTGGCATGCCTGCGCATAACCCCCCTGCGCTCCCCCCGCTTTTGGCATGTGAGCCACAAAAGGTTCGCCATCACTGACCTAAAGTCAAATTTTCATTCTTTTCCACATCAATCATGAAGTTCAGAAGCGGTTTCCATGTGGAAACAAAAGTACTTGTGTTCTTTTCTTTACTCAAGGTAGTCAGTTTTGCCATTGCAGCCAATTCCATCAATTTCTGCAACCATTCTTCCATGTTCCGAATTCAAGTGTCCTTCCATTTTTGCACATACAATAGTCTTGCTGATATCAACATATACATAACAAAGTTCTTTTTTTTCTCCAGTTATTAATAAGTGGATCCATTGGGTGTTTTTGCTGGAAACTGGCGAAACATCCAAAATCATGATCATTTGACCATGGAGCTCTGCAAATCACCCTAATGGTAAATTGATTGCCAAATGATCAAAATGCACTTGACAGCAGTGTGTGTGTGTGTGTTGTGCGTGTGTGATCACGTGACCCTTGGAATCAGGTTGTAAGTCCCTTTTGGGAAGTTTGCTGTAACTTCCTAGGGTTAAGTGACAAGTCCTTCTATAGTGTAAAGTACCATACAAAATCTTTAATTTCACATTCTCCTAAAATAATGCTTCAGATAATCAAAAACACATCAACATAGGAAATGAAATGCCATAACTACTGTGTTTCCCTGAAAATAAGACTGGGTCTTATTTTCTTTTTAATCTGTTCCTTTAAAAGTAAGACAACCAGTTTGTTGTAGCGATTAAGACACCAGTCCAGAGATGGGGCCGATGCTGTCTGGCAGTGATCGGGTGTCTACGGAGCTAGACAGCAATGAGGCAGGCGAACAGCTAGAGCCTGTTCCCAGTGTGCCCATGTGCAGAGCTGCCAGAATAAAAGAACAACTCAGAAATCAGGGTAGACTTGGGAGTAAAGTCAGAGGTAGAAGGTTATTGGTCCCTCCCATAGGAAATAAAAGAGGAGCAAATGGGGAGTGGGCTTTTGCAGGAAACAATTCGTTCATTTGGTCGTTAGATTCGTTTCAGGAGTGTGAAGATCTGTCCGTGAATCTCAGAGACTCTGTGCCAAGTCTTCCCTTGCACAGCACCTCATTTGGAAAATATTTACATGGCAGCTTTCCAAGATAGATAAGGTCTGTGGTCATAACTTCACCTTTGAAAGACAGTTTGACAGGCCTTGCTGAATGTGAATGAGATGAATTCACATCCATTTAATAAAAGGGGTTTTGTTGGGTCTAGGACTCTGTCTCGCGCTTTTGGGGGAAGCCTAGGTCAGAAGAGAGATAGAGAGAGAGGGAGGAGGAGGAGGAGGAGGAGGAGGAGGAGGAGGAGGAGGAGGAGGAGGAGGAGGAGGAGGAAAGAACTGGTCTGGTTGGTTGGCAGGTGTAATCCAGATTCAATGATTTGTTATCTCCATGGTCCTTTCCCTGCAGTCAAGCAAATAATTGCCGGGCCCTGAATTCCTGCCAAGGAGAACATTACAAATGAAGCCATTACGATAGAGGGCTTCCTCTTCAGCCTGTCATCTGGTAAAACGGACGGTTCAACAATGTAATGGTCGTCTTCTTTCACACAACCAATTCAATTTTGTTGAGGGCCACCATTTTACTGAGGTGATAAATCTGTGATTTCCCATTCAGAAGCCAGAGAATGCAACGCCAGGTGAGGCCTATGTATTGCCGAGCGCCACTTTTTGCATTCTGCGGCTGATGTCCAACAACTGTTCATCCAGATGGCAATTATCACCAGAACAGGAAACAGATTCTTAGTTTTGCATATTCCATTACAGTCTTCAAAAGACTAAACAGTCTGGCAACGGAGCAAGAGGAGATCTGCAGGTCTTCGTTGCACCTGTCGGCGGAGCAGGATGGGCATATGTGTACATTATTAAAAGGCTCCGAAAGCCTCTGAATTCAGTTTTAATTAAAATATGCAGATGGATGATTGAAACAGAGAAGCCCCACAGCACTGGCTTCTCAACTAAGAGTCAGAATAATTGAAATCTTACTTTACTTGCATTTTTATGACGTTCAGTCTGGTCTGTTAATGAAGGCCCAAGCCCATAATCCATATTGTCTTTGGTCTCTTCTCAACATTAGCATATCTCCATCCATTACCCTTGTGGCTCTAGGAGGTTTAAATTATAAAATCCATTTTCACATTTGGTTATCTCTTATCTATATTGTACGTCTCGCTGTGTAGCCCACACACTGCACTGTTTGGTTGGAGGTTAAATCACAGGGTCAGACCTGGAAGCCATCTTTTATATTTGGGCCTTCAGGCCTGCCACATTTTCTACTGTGGGAAAATGAGAGGAGGGGATTATATGGAGTATTGGTGACATATAGTCAAAATAATATTCTTTTCTCAGAGTGTCAAGGCCATCTTGCCCGGCAGTTGCATTGAGGTGACTGGGAGGCATCTCCAGTTTTGGATGGTGCCTGATTGGACCATGTGACAGGCAGGGACTTTCACTTGGGTGGGGAAAACTTGGAAACTTTCAGATTCGGGTTTTCCCAGATGTGCCAATAGGACATCTCTAATAAAATGGAACTTTGAGGAAACTCAAGCCTCGGAGTCTTCTTTCGTTGGGGGTGTTACTTGGATCCCTGACACACAGCAGATGTAAAATGCAATTTTTTGGTAAAAGAGGCATAGTAAAAAAAAAAATCAGAACATTTCAGAATTCACAACATTTAGCCATATGTGTTTTAGGTACCAGTTATGTACCCCAGAAGTGTTTTTTTCCCCAAAAGGCAAGTGGACTTTATTTATCCTTGAAGATATTTCACTTCTCATCTAAGAAGCTTCTTCAGTTCTGACTTCAAATGCTGTTGTCTCTTCTTATCAAGTCTGCTTGCCTTTTGAAAAAACACTTTGGGGACAACCATGACCTTGATGACTGAGAAGCTCCAGAGACATTTCCCTGTTACATAGCATCCATCATTGAAATTAGGTGAAAGGTTTAAGCAGAAGGCCCAGATTATTTCAGCGGTGGATTCATAATGGCATTTTAATGAAAAATAATGCCTTCCTTATTTCTTCTACCTAAAGAGCTATGCATAATAAACAGTGCTATTTAATTGTTTGGCTTGAAGCTGAAATCCTAATCATGGTGGGCAGAATGCAGACTTAGCAGATAAGCCAAATTAGGACTTATTCTATTGATTTAAGTGGCTCTATTCTGTGTATGTATGTATGTATGTAAATGACGTGGTGGCTCAGTGGCTAAGACTGCTGAGCTTGTCAATCAGAAGATCGGTAATTCAGCGGTTCGAATTCCTAGCGCCGCATAACGGAATGAGCGCCTGTTAGTTGTCTCAGCTTCTGCCAACCTAGCAGTTCGAAAGCATGTAAAAACGCAAGTAGAAAAATAGGAACCACCTTTGGTGGGAAGGGAAAAGCGTTCTGTGCGCCTTCGGCATTTAATCATGCCGGCCACATGACCACGGAGAGGTCTTCGGATAGCGCTGGCTCTTCGGCTTTGAAACGGAGATGAGCACCGCCCCCTAGAGTCAGGAACGACTAGCTCCTATGTGCAAGGGGAATTTTTACCTTTACCTTATTTTGTGTATGATTGAGCCTAGATCCAAACATAATTATAATTCTCTTCCTCTTTCTTCTTCAGAAATGTAACTCCAGGTGCTGGCCACCTGGAACAATCATCTTCCCAAACAAGAAAGGATAAATATCCCCATCAAATGCATTCCATCGGAAACAGTGACTGATCCAAATTCAGAAGAAAATGACTGAGGTGAGTTTTTCTCCATTTAGAAGCAATAATTTGTTACACTCCCAAGAACCGAATAGACCACCGAGAATCCATCTTTTAACATGATTGCCGCCTATAAAACTATAGAAGCCACTGACTGCAGATGGTTAAATTGTTGAGATAAATGGCTTCCTGCCCAGCCTCTGCACGAGGATGATAGTGCAGTAGCAAAATAAACGGGCTTATTAGATGTTTTTCTGTAGGGGGAAGAGCTTAGTCGAATTATTAATAGACAGAGACTGATTGCCTGTAGCATAATATTCAGCCAGGAAGTCTGTTATGATATACAGTATTCCTGCTGCAACCAATCTCTCTTGATCCTGCCTGCTGCTGATCCTTTTTCTATTTCCATGCTCCAATCTGCATCCTTCTCACGATTCCCTATGGAGCATCCAGGCGTACAAAATAAGCAGAGACTCGGTTGCCCCTCATGCCCAACATTTTTTTTTATTACACTCTGGGGACACTCCTTTTTTTAAACGAATAAAACTGGGTAGGAGAAGGTAAGGATTTCGGTGAGAGTGCTTTTGTTGTTGTTGTTAGTTGCAAAGTTGTGTCCGACCCATCGCGACTCCATGGACAATGTTCCTCCAGGCCTTCCTGTCCTCTACCATCCTCTGTAGTCCATTTAAGCTCACGCCGACTGCTTCGGTGACTCCATCTAGCCACCTCATTCTCTGTCGTTCTCTTCTTCTTCTTTTGACCTCGATCTTTCCCAGCATGAGGCTCTTCTCCAGTGAGTCCTTCCTTCTCATTAGGTGGCCAAAGTATTTGAGTTTCATCTTCAGGATCTGGCCTTCTAAAGAGCAGTCAAGGTTGATCTCCTCTAGGACTCACCAGTTTGATCGCCTTGCAGTCCAAGGGATTTTAGAGAGTGCTAGGTAAACATAATTACCTACAGATAGCATTTTCTATCTGCATTAAACCAGTGGTATGTAAAATACATTTTAGAATGGTATTCAACAACCTTATTTTGACCTCATTTAAAGGCAGCGTGTAATTTCTGCTGGGCATCCTAATTAGGAGTGAACTAATCTGGAGTGAACAATAATGGCCTCCTTAGCAGAAAACATATTCTAAAGATCTGCAAGCTGGAATTTTACTGGACATAAGAATTCACTATTTTAAACTAATTGGGGAAAAGGGAGATAAATTTGCATAAGGTTAATTAATCCTCTTCTCTTCCCTCTCTCATCTTCAGTTACAGTTCAGAAAGTGCCTGGTTTTTAAATTAGCTTCTTATCCTAACAATGGAGAAGCAAATTTGCTTTAGAGCATCCGGTACAGACCGTGTTTCAAGAGAGCAAATTGTCTTACAATTTTAACTCACCATGTCCTTTGCTAGCTGGAAGAACAGATGCTATACATTCATTGGGAAAAAAATTAATGGATGAATGGGAACGCTCTGTAATTTTACCAGCAAAAAATTAGACTGTAAGATTATGATAACCCTTGAAAGTTGGCAGGCCAATCCTTACAAACTTGTCATTTGGATTCTAATAATGTAAGGAGATAACTTGTACCCAGGATATAAAAGAAGGCAAATAATCCTGATCAGACAGTATGACGGAGCTGTCATTTTTCAGGAAACCTCACTTTGCTGCATAATGTTGAAGTACCATTTTTAGAACCAGCTTGATGGGAACATTCATGGTAAGTTTGCATTTAATATGAGGCTTTTTTTTAAAAAAAATGCAAATCGTATTAATTGAGATGAATGTAAGTATTGGGATCTGAGCAGGCATGCAGATAAAATTCTTCCTATTGAGAAGAATTAAAAACTCCAGAAACATAAATGGAGTATTAGAAAAGCAAATATGAAAACATAAAAGTGGAAAGCAGTAAAAGTCAAAAGAAGATAATTACCGGTAAAAAGAAAGAGAAAGAAAAGCATCTAAAGAAATGACAGCAATTACAAATATAATGATTATTATTTTTGCTCTCCAAATTATATATCATGATCCCCTTCTTCCCATAAAGAATCCCTTTTAATCAGTAAATGCTGAGATGCTATTCATTTTGTCCATTATCAGTAAAAAGTCCATAAAGGGTTTCCAGTTCTTTTATAAAGGTAGTTATTGTTCTTTCCCTAATGAGACAAAGACAATTCAACCATTCAGTTTGGCCATTCACGTCCTATCTTCACAATCCACTCTTGCATTGTGGGTACAGTATTTCTGTATTTTTAAATTTTTGTGCATATACTTCATATCAAATACGAAAGAGGAAGTCCAAACATGGTCCAATGAAACTGATTTATTGCTAAAAAGTTTATGCACAGAAATCTTCTCAATTAACAGTTCTAGGCTGCATAAACAAAGGGATAGAATCAAGATCACGTGAAGTGTTAATACCACTTTATAATGCCTTGGTAAGGCCACACTTGGAATACTGCATTCAGTTTTGGTCGCCACAATGTAAAAAAGATGTGGAGATTCTAGAAAGAGTGCAGAGAAGAGCAACAAAAATGATTAGGGGACTGTAAGCTAAAACATATAAAGAACGGTTGCTAGAACTGGGTATGTCTAGTTTAATGAAAAGAAGGACTAGGGGGGGCATGATAGCAGTGTTCCAATATCTCAGAGGCTGCCACAAAGAAGAGGAAGTCAAACTATTCTCCAAAGCACCTGAAGTCAGGACAAGAAGAACTAAGGAGAAATTTCCTGACAGTTAGAACCATTAATCAGTGGAATAGCTTGCCTCCAGAAGTTGTGAATTATCCAAACACTGGAACCTTTTAAGATGATGTTGGGCATCCATTTGTCTGAAATAGTATAGGGTTTCCTGCCTAAGCAGGGGGTTGGATTAGAAGACCTCCAAGGTCCCTTCCAGTTCTATTATTCTATTTCTAACAGCCAGCACTTGCTTGGAGTTCATAGGCGTTGGACTACATAGGGATTCCAGGCGGATTCCTCTTTTAATTCTGGCTCCAGGTTCTGCCACTTCTTCTCCTACACTGCAGTTACCTTATATACAATCAATTGTCCAAGAATCTTTTATAAAAGGCAACCCTTTCCCTTTATCTTCAGATGAATCCTCGTCTTAAACGTGACACTTGATTTGGTTTAAAAAAATAAACCTTTCATCGGAGCAGGTGTTTGTAACTGCATTGTAGTAAGTGATCAGAAATTGCTTCGGCAGCAGATAGATTTTTTTCCACTCATATTTTTTTTTTTATTAAAGTCCCATTTTACGATATTTAGCAGCCTGCACAGAACTTCGCAAAGTCTTCAGAACTTGGAAACTTTATGTGAGAGATATTTTTTTCTTCACTCAGGCAAAATGTCACAGAGGTTGGCCTAGTTAGAACACGAAAGACAAGAGAAGGAAAGAAACCTTTTGAGAAGGTTATGCTCCGTAGATTTCGACATCACCATTCTTGTCATAATATTGACAACTTTGTGGGACTTGTCAAAATGAAATGCTCTTTTCTAGAAGGATTTCCTTCAGCTTGGAAGCAATCTGAAGACAAGGGCCAGGAACCACATTTCAATAAGGGGGTACAATAGATGTGCCTAATCAGCATTTGGGGTTTCAGAAGAGCTTCTCGCTTTATTTTTCCCCGTTACTTGTTGCTTTATCTGAATGTGAATTATTCACGGAAACTTAGATTCCCCAGCACCTGCAGCGGTACACTTTGAATTCAACTTCTAAAAACACACACAGTTGAGGATAAAGGGTGGGATCCTACCGGTTTAACAACCGGTTCACTTCACTCACGCACCAGGGGTGAAATCCAGCATGTTTTGGAGAACCGGTAGCGGAAATTTTGAGTAGTTCAGAGAACCGATAGCGGAAATTTTGAGTAGTTTGGAGAACCGGCAAATGCCACCTCTGGCTGGCCCCAGAGTGGGGTGGGAATGGAGATTTTGCAGTATCCTTCCCCTGGAGTGCGAAGGGGATGGAGATTTTGCAGTATCCTTCCCCTGGAATGGGGTAGGAATGGAGATTTTGCAGTATCCTTCCCCTGGAGTGCAAAGGGAATGGAGATTTTGCAGTATCCTTCCCCTGGAATGGGGTGGGAATGGAGATTTTGCAGTATCCTTCCCCTGGAGTGCAAAGGGAATGGAGATTTTGCAGTATCCTTCCCCTGGAATGGTGTAGGAATGGAGATTTTGCAGTATCCTTCCCCTGGAGTGCAAAGGAAATGGAGATTTTGCAGTATCCTTCCCCTGGAATGGGGTAGGAATGGAGATTTTGCAGTATCCTTCCCCTGGAGTGCAAAGGGAATGGAGATTTTGCAGTATCCTTCCCCTGGAATGGGGTGGGAATGGAGATTTTGCAGTATCCTTCCCCTGGAGGGCAAAGGGAATGGAGATTTTGCAGTATCCTTCCCCTGGAATGGGGTAGGAATGGAGATTTTGCAGTATCCTTCCCCTGGAATGGGGTGGGAATGGAGATTTTGCAGTATCCTTCCCCTGGAGTGCAAAGGGAATGGAGATTTTGCAGTATCCTTCCCCTGGAATGGGGTAGGAATGGAGATTTTGCAGTATCCTTCCCCTGGAGTGCAAAGGGAATGGAGATTTTGCAGTATCCTTCTCCTGGAATGGGGTGGGAATGGAGATTTTGCAATATCCTTCCCCTGCCACGCCCACCAAGCCACGCTCACAGAACCAGTAGTAAAAAAATTTGAATTTCACCACTGTCACACATGTGCCAAGACATGCGCTGTGCATGTACACAGTTCAGAGAATACTTACCTTCCGGATTGCTGCTTGAGAAGGAAAACAGCTGAGGAGAGGCAATCCACTCAACTAAGAAGATAAAGGTAGCTAAAGTCCAGGGGCGGGCAGGTGGGCCTACTTGCTCATGGGAGCAGATTGGTTCACTCCCAGCTGATCTTCGGAGCTACAGGTTTGCCTGAACTGGTTTGAGCCGGTAGAATCCCACCCCTGTTGAGGATTGTCCACAACAAATAGTTGCAGACAAAGATTTTTCCTCAGCACCGCAGTTGAGAAGATAAGGCTGAGATTCAACCCCTTTTTCTTCTCAGTTAAAAGATTTTTTGTTTCTTGAAGCCAGTTTCAGAAGCTGGTGACATCAATGGACACATCTGCACAATTTTCTTGAGTTATTATGGTGGTGGTTTGCCATTGTCATCTTCCTTGTTTCTTTCTTTTCTTTCTTTTTTTCATTCATTACAGCCTTGAATTCCTAGTATTTCTCCTCATCCATTCTAACATTTACCAAGGATAATCCTGCTTAGTTTTTTTTTAAAAGAAATCAGCTAAGATTAGCTACTATTAATCAGGTAGGTCTCCGCGTTCAAGGCAATCTGACAAAATCGGGCCTCCCCTCCCAAACTGAAGGCCTTTTGACTCTTAAAAGCCTATCATCTCAATGGAAAACCCATTTCGTGTAGTTTAGCCCCTCAAAGTCGGTTTGCATGAGGACGCTGAATTCAGCCTCAAGTAAATATCTGGTCATCTAAGTATACTTTTCTTCCTAGATAATTCAGCTGTTGTGAATTGCCAAGCACAATGTCAGGGTTCCAAACAGCATCCTCCATCAAATAAGAATTCGAGGCTAGAGATTTCTCAAAATTCAAATTGATTAAAGAAGCCATGTTGGCACATCTGGGAAAACCTGAATCTGAAAGCTTCCAGGTTTTCCCCACCCAGTTGAAAGTTCAAGAACCTCCCCCAGCACCCACATGTCCACTACACACAAATATCAAAATACTGATTTAAGCCTTCTCTCATTTAGCATCAATTTTAATGAGTCCCCCCCCCCCCCCCCCATTTTAATCTCTTCCAAGAAACTATTAGAAAACAGGAAGTTGAGTCATGGGCAATGGGAGCTTTTGTTGTTGGTGATGGTTTGAGACATTTCTTTGCCCATTCAAGCCACTTCTTCCGTCTGAACAAGTTGGTTAGGGGAATTCAAGGGGGCAGAAAGTCTTTGGAATGTGTCAACTGCTAAATTTCGTAGGTGCATTCCTGCATCAACCTCAGGATTTCTTCCCCAAAGTGTGTGGCAAGACATGGGTGAAGATTCTCAGTCTCCCAGGTAGAATTGTCAGGAAGTTGAGTCATGGCAGTAGGACTTATTTTTTTACTTGCTAGTCTCATTCCAACAACGCACATTTCAACAACTCTCTGCCTACTCAGGTTCCATCCCTTGCCAACTTGTCCAGACTGAAGAAGCTGCTTGGGTGGGCAGCGAAATGTCTCAAGCCAACAAGAAAAAAAAAAAAACTCCAGTTGCCATGACTCAACTTCCTAACAATTCTACCTGGATGTCTGAGAATCTTCATCAACATATTAGAAGACATGTTCAAAAAGATAAGATGTATTGCTAATCAAAAATCTGATGGCATCTCATGAACTTTAACTGCCTACAAAATATATCAAAGAGTAGAGTAGAGTAGAAGAATACAGTAGAGTAGAGTAGAGTAGAGTAGAAGAAGGGAAGGGGAGAGGAGAGGGGAGGAGAAGGGGGAGAGGGGAGGGGAGGGGAGAGGAGAGGAGAGAAGAGAAATTCTTTATTGGCCAAGTGTGATTGGATACACAAGGAATTTGTCTTCGGTGCATAAGCTCTCAGTGTACACAAAAGCTATGTGATAAATCAAGATCATAGTCATCATAAAAATACAGTCATCATAAATCATAATATACAACACTTAGTGATAGTCTTAGAGATACTAAATAAGCAATCAACATAAATCATACTAGGAAACTAAATAAAACAATATACATTGTAAAGATACAAGCAACAAGTTACAGTCATAAGTAGAAAAGGAGATAGGTAATAGGAAAGATGGGTAGAATAATGATAATACAGCCTTACTACATAGTTTGACAGTGTTGTGGGAATTAGTTTTTAGCAATGATGACATGGGCGGGGGGGACTGTTCTTGTGTCTAGTTGTTCTGGTGTGCAATGCCCTATAGTAATAATAATAATAATAATATTTAATGCTTCTAGACCGCCCCCTCTCCCGCAAGGGACTCGGGGCGGTGTACAGTTCATACAAAATATAACAGGATACAATAAAATTAAATTAAATATGTACAGTTGACAATTGACATGGAGGAGGTTAAAATGTAGTTAAAAGAACTGTACAAAGCAGATATAAAATAAATTCAAACCCCTAAAAACAAATACAGTAGATTAAAAAACCCCTAAAATAACCAGATATAATACATTTGCCAGGAGGGACAGTTGAATTATGCCAGGCCTGCCAGTTGGAACAGGTGGGTCTTCAGTTTTTGCCGGAAGGAGCGGAGGTCAGAAGTGGTTCTAATGTCGGGGGGGAGGTCATTCCAGAGGGTTGGGCCCATCACAGAGAAGGCCCTACTCCTCGGTGTCGCCCGCTGGCATTGCCTAGTGGACGGCACCAGGAGAAGTCCCTCCCTGTGTGAGCGTATTGGCCGCAGGGATGTATGTGGGAGGATGCGATCCCGCAAGTAACTAGGTCCCGTGCCATGGAGCGCTTTAAAGATGGTAATCAGCACCTTGAAACGCACCCGGAAAACCACAGGCAGCCAGTGCAGCTCGCGCAGGAGAGGTGTTACGTGGGAGTACCTCGTACTCCCCATCACAGCCCGCGCGGCTGCGTTCTGAACTAACTGCAGTCTCCGGGCGCGTCCCAAGGGCAGCCCCATGTAGAGAGCGTTGCAGTAATCCAGGCGGGACGTCACCAGCGCATGAGTGACCGTGCGTAGGGCATCCCGGTCCAGTAGGGGGCGCAATTGGCGCACCAGGCGAACCTGGTGGAACGCCCCCCTTGCCACGGCTGCCACATGGTCATCCATTGACAGCCGGGCATCAAGGAGGACGCCCAAATTGCGCGCCCGTTCCACAGTGTTGTAAGCGTCCTCACCTTTAAAGTATCACTCTTGTTACCTGTTTATCTCTATATCCTGCAGCATATTCCCCCCCCCCCACAAAAAAAATTCTCTTAATTTTTGGTACCACAAGAATTTGTGACAACGTTAATACAATCTATGTTTCAGTGGATCAGAATCTAGGGAGGACTTAAACTTGTACCGGTAGGATTAAAATGTACAGTGGCCTCAGGCACATCCTCATTTTGACAGGGATGTCAAAGCACTTTCACTGGAGCTATTTTTGTCTCTACTCCTTTGTCTCTGATATTTCCTACCAGCACTTCTGTGCACCGAAGTAGCATCACTCAATTATACAAAGCAAAGGAAAGAGTCTCTTACAGTCTTTTAAACAATGATAAAAGGGGCAGAGCAGACACTACATAATTTATGCACGAACGGAGCCAAAATGACTTGTCAGAAATTAATTTAGGTGTTTTTTTTTTAACCGCTTGCCTTTTTTCACTTCACTCTTTCCCTCACCTCTCACCGAAAAGTTGATTCATATTTGTTTCAAATAATGATTAGAGCCAGTTTGGTTTAGTAAAACACCTGGCTAGAAAGTAGGACACTGTGAGTTCAAATCCTGCCTTAGCTATGAAAGCCAGATGGGGGTCTTTGGACCAGTCATTCTCTGTCAGCCCAACTCACCTCACAGAGTTGTTCTGTGGAAAATAGGAGGAGGAAAGTGTGTTGGATACGTTTGCCACCTTGACATCATTCAAATATCACGAGGCTGTTGAGCTTTAAGAATTGCAGTATTGTCGTTTTTGAACATTGATGATAGAGAAGGTTCCTGAGAATGCCATGATAAACCATTGAAGCCACTGATTCATCAAGAAAAAAAATATTAATCCATAGTTCTCACTCAAAGCAGAAATTGAACAGGCTCAAATATGAACCAGTTGTCAAACATCCATATTTTGATCACATGACCTGGGGATGTTTAAACAGTTGTGGTTGATAAGAGTTGACAAAGACTTGATGATATGTATTCGATCCATGAAAGAGGCTGTATATAGCATATTTCCGTGATGTGTCCCACAGGTGGAACACAGAGCCATTTCTGAGGGCATGCGAGGCGTTGCCTTGTCAGCTCCAGCGTGCTGGCCAGCTGATTTTCGGCCTTCATTTTCGGCCTTCATTTTCGGCCATTTTCCCTGAAGCCTCCGGAGGGCGAAAAACCACCCAACGTGCAAACCGAAAGTTCGGGAACGAACTTCTGGGTTGCGCGTTGGGCTGTTTTTCACCCTCCGGAGGCTTCGGGAAAGCCTCCTGAAGCCTCTGGAGGGAGAAAAACGGCCCAATGGGCAACCCGGAATTCCGTTCCCGAACTTCTGGTTTGCTTGTTGGGCCGTTTTTTGCCCTCCCCAGGCTTCAGGAGGCTTCCCTGAAGCCTGGGGAGGGCAAAAAACGGCCCAACAAGCAAACCAGAAGTTCGGGATTGTGCGTTGGGCTGTTTTTCTCCCTCCGGAGGCTTCAGGAGGCTTTCAGTGAGGCCTGCACGCATGTACATGTGTGTGTTGTGTGCGCATGCATGGGGGGAAGGCATTGCATTATGGGTGTGTGCACGAACGCGCCCTCCCCCCACTCCCTCTTCTTTTGGCATGCCTTGACAAAAAGGCTAGCCATCACTGGTATAGTTTAATACAATACAATAGTAGAGTTGGAAGTGACCTTGGAGGTCTTCTAGTCCAACCCCTGCCTAGGCAGGAAACCCTATACCGTTTCAGACAAATGGCTATCCAACATCTTCTTAAAGACTTCCGGTGTTGGGGCATTCACAACTTCTGGAGGCAAGCTGTTCCACTGATTAATTGTTCTAACTGTCAGGAAGTTTCTCCTCAGTTCTAAGTTGCTTCTCTCCTTGATTAGTTTCCACCCATTGCTTCTTGTTCTACCCTCAGGTGCTTTGGAGAATAGTTTGACTCCCTCTTCTTTGTGGCAACCCCTGAGATATTGGAACACTGCTATCATGTCTCCCCTAGTCCTTCTTTCTCTTAAGCTAAACATACCCAGTTTATAAACTTTCCATATTCAGGAATCCAGAACAAACGCTGTATATGAGCTTCTGGATCAGGGATAAAAAAACTCAAGGCCCATGAGCTGAAAACAGAGGTCAGGGGACGCACACATCCCTCCTGAGCTGTGTTTTCAGCTGCACCGGCTCTCTGCGGCCCTCTGCCAGCGAAAATGGAGCTCGGGGGGAAAGGGGGTGTTGCCAAGCAGGCTGTGTGCAATTATTTAAAAAGAGGCTCACCATTCAAGAACCATATTCTAATCAAACATCTATTGTTAGGCTCATTCAGTGTATAATACAGAACCTTTAAAGCATGTGCAACTCTGCCAGTAATTGAATTCAATGGCAGTCATTCGGAAAATGTATTCATTTTCCTCCACTAGTTATTATTGAGCACTTGAAGATTTTTCTCCTCCCTCTAGTGACAAAAGGAAAGCAAAGAAAAAGAAACGTTCTTTGGGAGGTCAGTGTCCTCTAACAGAGATGGATAGACCAATCTATTTCTAGTCTATACCCAGTTCCGGTCATTTGTAAGCCACCCCTGCCCCTTTTTTGCATTAGTATGGAACTTATTTTTACAAAATCAGCATCAACGTTGGTATTTAAAAAGCATTTCAGTGTATTTTTCTTTTTCGGATATACGTTATATATATTTAACGTATTCTTGCAGGATACGTCTCAATATATTTTAGCCTGAAGTGTATCTTTTATACATACCCTGTTTTCCCCCAAAATAAGACCTCCCCGGATAATAAGCCCAATCGGACTTTTGCGCACATGGGCTAAAATAAGTCCTCCCCTGAAAATAAGCCCTCCCTGAAAATATTTAAACGCATGCGTAGCCGGTCCCTGCCATTTCCTCTGGTTCCTTGCCACGCAAACAGCACTAGGTGAGGAGGCAAGGCCAGAGGGGGGGAAAGGGAGGGGGAACATGCCCCATGCACCCCACACGCCCTTACCTAACAGCCACTCCCGCAACCCTAGCCACCGCGCCCCCCCGTTCTGTCATGCTAATGGCTGCCGCAAAAAGAGTGGCAGGCCCAGTGACGCGCAGCACAGCAGCAGCCATGAGGTGATCACGCTCGCCGCCTCCTGCATCTCAAAAATAATAAGACCTCCCCAAAAATAAGACCAAGTGTTTATTTCGGGGGTCAAAAGAAAAAAAATTTCCTGCCTAGGCAGGGGGTTGGACTAGAAGACCTCCAAGGTCCCTTCCAACTCTGCTATTGTATTGTACTGTATTGTATTGTATTGTATTAAATAAGATTCTGTCTTATTTTCATAGAAACACAGTATTTTTATGATTTTGGAATTAGAAAACCACATTGTAATATTTGGAAACACATAAAGCCCAAAGGACTGGGCAGGAACCAGAGGTGTAATTTCTTCTTATTTTTTCCAATGTGATAGAATATTGGAAATAATATATGTGCAGGCGATTCTGATTTTTTTGATCAGTCTGTCTGTCAGCATTCTCATTCTCCAAAAACGAAACAAAGCTGTAGCGAAGGGTGGAGACTTAGCAAAAGGAAGAACTTAACTCAGATCAAATCTACTTTTATTAGATTAACCGCAGACGGAACTTGAAAATGGGCTAAATACAATTTGCAGCTGTGAGGAAGAAAAAACATCCTGAAAAATGTCTTTAGTGTCTCTCTATAGGAGAGACAGTTGGACCATAGCACAGAAGATTGTTGACTGCTCTGTTCTAAGCCTGCTTCTCTTGTGATTACAAGATCTAGAACACCACATATGCAACCTTATGACCTATCCTCGGCTTTCCTGTCCATAGCTACAAACACATACAGTGGTATTCACAGACAGTTATTGCTGGTAAAGGAGTTGGAAATAATTCCAGAAGTTATCTAGATCTATCTATCTTTCTTTCTTTCTCTTTTTCTTTCTTCCTTTCTTCCTTCCTTCTCTTTATTGCTCTTTTTTATCCTTCCTTCCTTCCCTTCTTTCCTTCTCTCTTTCTCTCTCACACACACACATTTCAAAAGCCAAGTTCTGCTTGTTTTCCCTATCTTGTTTTTTCTTCGTTATATTTTTAAATATTAGAAATTTAATTCCTTTCTCCTAAACCTGGAGGATATCTAAAGTCCTCCTCCCCCTTCCTCTTCTTCCCTTCCTCCTCCTCCTTCTTCATCGTCCTCATCTTCGTCTTCATCTGACCACTTAGTCCAAAGTGTGGACCGTGAGCAATAAAATCAAAGAAAGTGTAAGGAAGATTGTTCTACCTCTTTTTCAACACATCCAGCAAAGGGGAGCATGCCATATTTCTTGTCTCATTTTTAAACTAGTCTTAATTGTACTGAAACTTCATTGGGACTCCGCCTCCCTGTAAATTAAGATTATTATTCTGTGTCCTGCAGTCTGGGAGGATCACGAACAGATCCTGGATCTCTTCTATGTGATATTCCTTCAGACAGTTGAAGAGCACAGTTCTTTCCACCTAGTAAGGCATTCTGATGGTGACATCCTTTCTGCTCTCCAATTCCTGCAAAGCAGTGTAAAGCAAATAGGTGGTTACCTTCACTTCCCTTAAGTCTGTAAGGGCATGAGCGGTGAAATACATAGCATATTGGCAAGGTGCTGCAGCAACTAATCCTCAACAGAGTGTGGGGGAGACACGGTGTGAAGTTCAGGAGCTGGGAAACGGGGTGACACAAGATCAATAGATGTGCTTACAGCATTAAATCTGAGATTTTTCACATTTATTTTCGACATATGGCTGCAGACCTGATGCGATTATTGACAAACAAACCCAGTTTCCACTCTATCCACCTTGCCAACAATTCTTAGGCAAAATGTGGCCTGCCACCATAAACCAGCTACTCCTTAACGGTGGTGAATCCTTGAACCCAGAGCCAAACTTCGACTCAGCCAAATTATTATTTTTTTAAATAATGATCTATTTTTAATTGTTTTAACTGTTACTTAAAGGCTGTGCCTCCTAGGGCCAAGAGGTAATACACAAATGTATCAGGTTCGTAAATCTTTCTACGAGTGGGTGAATTATCCATCTTGGCATATTCATTCAGGCCTGCTTAACTCAGAAAGCAATAAATTCCTCTTATATATGTCTACAGAGATTCTCGGTCATCCAGATTGTCCCAAAGGTGCTTTTTTCTAGAGGCAACTGGACTTTCTAGTTTTTCTTTGAAGATACAATAATACAATACAATAGCAGAGTTGGAAGGGACCTTGGAGGTCTTCTAGTCCAACCCCCTGCCTAGGCAGGAAACCCTATACCGTTTCAGACAAATGGTTATCCAACATCTTCTTAAAGACTTCCACTGTTGGGGCATTCACAACTTCTGGAGGCAAGCTGTTCCATTTATTTAATTGTTCTAACTGTCAGGAAGTTTCTCTTCAGTTCTAAGTTGCTTCTCTCCTTGATTAGTTTCCACCCATTGCTTCTTGTCCTACCCTCAGGTGCCTTGGAAAATAGTTTGACTCCATCTTCTTTGTGGCAGCCCCTGAGATATTGGAACACTGCTATCATGTCTCCCCTAGTCCTTCTTTCTCTTAAGCTAGACATACCCAGTTCCTGCAGTTCTAACTACCCAGTTAGATGTTTCGCTTCTCATCCAAGAAGCTTCTTCAGCTCTGATTGGATGGTGAGGAATGGGAGGATTTATACCCCTTGCAGACAGCTGGTCATTTGCACTCTTTTAGTGAGTCATTAAGGCCACTTGGAGGTTGATCTGTGTCCTCAGGGTCACCTGAGTGGTGCAAATTGGTGTGGAGCCTTCTTGGAACTGTTGAAAGGACTGTGTTGTAGATTGGAGATGGAAGACATGGTATTCCTTAATCAGAGTTCAAATAGGTGTGGAACTTTCATGCTGAAAAGACTATGTCATAAACAAGAGGTAGGTGGTGTCCCATCCCTCCCCCTCTCGAGAGGGCTGCTCAATTTTAATATTCATGTCCTCTGTCAAACCGGTGGTCCTCTCTGTCCAGAATGTGGACTTTGCTGTCTTCAAACGAGTGACCTTTGTCTTTCAGATGTAGATGGACTGCTGAATCTTGTCCTAGTGAGTTTGTTCTCCTGTTGTCAAGAGGAAAATAAACAAGAGAATCCAGACCATCATCATCATTTAATGACTCCATAATCCTTTGCAGGGTGAAGTTTGGGCAACTGAATGGAGCTATCAGAGTGTTTAATGGCCAGATGCCCTTCCTGTTGCCAAAGCAGAGCTTGGTTCAGCAGATATATTCCCAGTGTGCCCAGAGAGAGAAATATCTGCTTCTACCTAGGATTGAACCCACAGCCTCCTGATTGCAAGGTGAGAGCTCCACCTCTCGGCCACTGCACAGCTCTAAACAAGAGAATCCAGATGCCTTTTGG
Organism: Natrix helvetica; assembly: GCF_964273705.1. Classification (NCBI taxonomy): domain Eukaryota; kingdom Metazoa; phylum Chordata; class Lepidosauria; order Squamata; family Natricidae; genus Natrix; species Natrix helvetica. The sequence goes on from NC_138558.1 coordinate 13,583,550, forward strand.
AAAAGCAACTTTGGATTACGGTGGGAGTTATGGTGGTGTCATTACGGCCCTGGACTTTTGTACCTGTATGGAATGTTGGCAACATATATAAAAAGGGTGGCGCTTCAATTGCAATACCACAAACACCGTATTGATCATTTTGATTGTCTCTGCAAATTCCACTAATTCTTACTGTGTTGATGAAGAGAATGACAATGCTATGCTAAGAATAAGGAAACAGTTCTCTGCCCCTAGTGCTTTATAATCTTTTAAAAAATGCCATAGGGAATAAAATGGATTAAACTTCATGATTAAATGACTAAAAAACCCTGAAGCAAATAATGATAATAATAAACAACATCTGCCTATCCTAGCTCCTTGGGAAAGACTCCAGAAGTGGAATAAAAGTGCCAAATCCAGTCTAAACATCTGTCTGATTGTGTGATGAACCATAATCATAATTTATTAAACTTGTATGCCACCCAACTCTCAATGATTCTGGGCAGCTCACAATAACGAAACAAAGAAATTACAGCGCAATAAAACTTGAAAAAGATTGATGGCTGTATAGGAAAGAAACCACCTGCGAGTATATCAATTTGTCATAGCAGAGAGTTTTTCGCTCTCATCCAAAACGATCTGGTGCATGGCATGCCTATTCTCTCTCTCTCTCTCTCTCTCTCCTCTGACTTCCTTCACAAGTTGGAAGAAGAATGAGAAGAGGAGGTGAATGGCCAGCTGTGATTGCTTAGGGAACCTCCAGAGGCTCTGCTTCAAGGACACACAATTGCTTCTGCTCATACAACTGAGGTGTAAGCAACAGAAACTCTAGACCTGTGATGGGAAACCTAGGGCACGCGTGCCACAGGCGGCACGTGGAGCAATTTCTGAGGGCATGCAAGGCATTGCCCTGTCAGCTCCAGTGCGCATGTGAGCGCTGGCCAGCTAATTTTCGGCCTTGATCTTCAGCCGTTTTTCGCCCTCCGGGGGCTTCCCTGAAGCCTCTGGAGGGCGAAAAACCACCCAACCTGCAAACCAGTTCGGGAATGGACTTCCAGTTTGCGTGTTGGGCTGTTTTTTGCCCTCCAAGGGCTTCAGGGAAGCCTCCTGAAGCCTCCAGAGGGAGGAAAACAGCCCAAAGGGTAACCCGGAAGTCCGTTCCTGACCTTCTGGTTTGCATGTTGGGCCATTTTCCGCCCTCCCCAGGCTCCTAGAAAGCCACTGGAGCCTGGGGAGGGCGAAAAACTGATCTACCGGGCCCACTGGAAGTCGGAAAACCAGCTTTCTACAAGGAATATAAATTCCTGCTTTCCCCACTATCCTGTCAGAGCTGAAGAAACTTCTTGGATGAGAAGCGTAACGTCTTCAAAAGAAAAAAGAAGAAAGCCCATTTACCTCCTGAAAAAGAACCTTTGGGATAACCGTGGCTTGGATGACAGAATCTCATATAATTCCAAATAATCTGGAGGTCCCAAGGCTGAAGAAGCCTATGTTACACCTCATTATATTTGAACCACAGAATGCTGATTTAAGGAAAACCAGTTTCTCTGTAGACACATTTCATGAATTGTATTTTAAAATTCATTAAACATCCGATCACAGCGATGAAGAGATTTCGAAAGATCTGTCACTCGTATAAGCTCCACTAGAGGGAAGTAAAGATATATCTGAAAACCTTCCTGTCAAAAAGTTTGTTGCATTCAATGCAAACTTCTCTGCTTCCCAAAAAAAACATGTTTCTCCCACAAATGTATAATCTTTGCAAATTTTTGAGCACAATAATTATGCTTTAATAGTCTGTATAGGATGCTATCATTCTACACTGTATTTCTATTACAGTTTGTCAGGAACTGGGGTGTAAAATGTTCCAGGAGTCCAGCTCTAGATAAAAACCTGACTTGCTCTATCCCAAAGGTGCTTTTTCAAGAGGCAGCTGGACTTCCTGGGTTTTCTTTGAAGATGTTTCGCCTCTCATCCAAGAAGCTTCTTCAGCTCTGGATGGTGGGGAGTGGAAGGATTTATACTCCTTGCAGACAGCTGGTCATTTGTATTCTTTTAGCGAGTCGTTAAGGCCACCTGGAGATCTGTCTCCTCAAGGTCACCTGAGTGATGCAAATTGGTGTGGAGCCTTTTTGGAACTGTTGAAAGGACTGTGTTGTAGACTGGAGATAAATGATGTCATATCACCAGCTGTTGGGCAAGGAGTATAAATCCTTCCACTCCCCACCATCCAGAGCTGAAGAAGCTTCTTGGATGAGAGGCGAAACATCTTCAAAGAAAACCCAGAAAGTCCTCTTGAAAAAGCATCTTTGGGATATAGCAAATCAGGTTTTGGAGAATCGGTAGCAAAAATTTTGAGTAGCTCGGAGAACCGGCAATATCCTTTCCCCAGGAGTGGGGAGGGAATGCGGATTTTGCAGTATCCTTTGCCTGCCACGCCCACCAAGCCACGCCCAGAGAATTGGTAGTAAAAAAAATTTGAATTTCACCACTGATCATAGAGTTGCTAGCAACAGGAGTAAAACAGAAATTTAGGGGAAATCTGAAGTCTTTATGCAAATGACTTTTAAGAGGGCTTTTGCAAGAACCACAGAATCTACTGGAAATGTCCTGCAATGCTAGAAGAGAGAGTTTTCTAGAACTGATTGACGCTGAGTTGACAGGCATTCTTATGATAAACGGGCTTCTTAAAAAGCTGGGAGTTGTGAGAAACTCTATCCTGTCTTGGGAGGGGGGAGGAAAGCAAAGTAGTGAAGACACAGATTTCAGAGTTAAAATCTGAAGATCCCCTTTCTCCTGTGAACTTCAGAATTCATAATTTTGTTAGTCAGTGATGCTGCATCAGCTTTTAGCAAGGCTGCTGAAGCGTAATTCAAGGCGTTTGTCTATTTTTCTCTCCTATGCAGGATAGTAGAATAATCAATGTTGACACACGATGACGAGGACAACGTCGATATGTACAATTTGGGCAATGCATTGAAAAGGCTTTCAGCAGCAGCATCTCCGGGAGATATTGTGGAGTTAAGAATAAAACTAAGAGGACTGTCCTTCCTCCAAATGCTGAAAAAGCTTTTTGCCGAAGAAATTTTTAAAAAGCACAATTGTGCTGTGCTCCTTAACGACACAAGAGTGGCTAGTCATCCTTGTGACCATCTCCACAACTCCTGAGAGCTTGGCCTTATTTTCGGGGAGGTCTTATTATTTTTGAGGTGCAGAGGCCCCTTAACCTCGGCCCGTGGCCCATGGATCAGCTGATCCAGAGAGGGGAGGAACTTTTGCCTCTGTTTCTGGCACACTCTTGCCAGCCCTAGTGTCGCTGGGCCTGCCACTCTTTTTGGGGCTGCCACTAAGAGAAGGGGCATGGTAGCTAGGGTTTGTGGGAGCGGCCTCTGCGAGGCCGTTCAGCGCAGATGGCAGATGCATGGAGGGTGCGTGGGGCATGTTCTCCCCCTTCCCCCAGGAAATGACGGGGACCGGCTGCACATATTTAAACGCATGTGCAGCCGGTATATTTAATTTTATGGGAGGGCTTATTTTGGGGGGAGGGCTTATTTTAGCGCATGCACTCAAAAGCCTGATTGGGCTTATTATCCAGGGAGGTCTTATTTTCGGGAAAACGGTACTATAGAATAGTCTCTCTCCAGATATTAGATTGGCCCTTGATCTGGCTTCCTTCCATATAACTGTAAAAAATGGGACTAATCCAGAGGGCTTTTGAAAGCTATTTTTCTTCAATATTCGCCAACTGTGAGTATTGTATATATATACAACTATGGTATTCATCAGTGTTACTGTTTTCTTTTTATTCATCATACAGGGGTTTTAGCTAACTTTCCCTATCTCCCTCCATCCCTCCCTCCATCCTTTCTTCCTTTCTTACCATAGTACAGCTACAGAGTTTCTGGTCCATTCTTCTTTTATCCTTTCATATTTAACTCTCACATTTTACCAAACATTTGATGATATTCAAGCAAAACTAATAAGGCAAAAATAATCTGGCAAAGATAATAAAAGCAGAGAAGATGAAAGAATGAATAGTTACAGTAATAATCCACCTATTTACTGTAGCTTAGTGTATGATCAACTTGCATTATTATCTGCAATTTATGGTTTTAGTGTATCACTCAGAACAAGAAATTTGGACTAATTGAAAGCAGCTGACACATGTTTGTTATATGATCATCTGCCTTTTACAAGTTGTTAGTGGCATGAAAAGAGCTACATGTTGGCCAACTAATGGACGATCTATAAAATGTATTCAACTGCTTTAATCAAAATCTATTATAAAAATAATAATAATAATAATACAAGGTTTGCACAATACTTTAACCAGTGGTGAGATTCATTTTTTTTACTACCAGTTCTGTGGGCATTGCTTGGTGGGCCTGGCAGTGGAAGGATATTGCAAAATCTCCATTCCCACCGCACTCTGGGGCCAGCCAGAGATGGTATTTACCGGTTCTCCGAATGACTCAAAATTTCCGCTACTGGTTCTCCAGAACCTATTAAAACCTGCTGACTTTACCCCTGACTTTAACCCATAAAACATACTATACAAATCACAGCTGAATTTATGCAACATACTAAACCCATACACAATGCTTACACACATGACATACTCTTATGGTTAAAGGGGGTTATGGTTTACTTCCGTGGCTTTCACATTGAACATCATGATCAATTGTGGTTGATCACAGATCTGCTCCACAGCAGAGATGTTAAAAATTGTCCTAGCTTGCCTTTAATAGAACTGTCTGTAGAACTGTAGAATAAAAGCGAGGAAACTGAGATGGTCAAGAAGCTGCTGAAGTACAGGTCTCAGCCAGCATGCTCAATGGTGATGGCTTTTAGCAATGACCTGCAGCCTTAGATAAGAGATACAATAGATTTATACCAGGGGTGTCAAACTCGATATCATTGAGGGCCACATCAGGGTTATGTTTGACCTCAGAGGGCGGGGTGGGCATGACCAGGGTGGGCATGGCCAGCTCGACGTTACTCGTTTTGGGGGCGAGTGTGGTGTCTTGATCACTCTGTTAGCGAAAATGGGCACCAGAGCTCCGTTTTCAGCTGCCACTGCCTCCTGCAACCTTGGCCTGTTAATGTTAATTTTATCTCATTTTTTAAAATGTTATTGTCCTGTTAATTGGGTTTGTTTTTTGGATATGTATCTAATTTCTTTTTAACTTTCGTGATGTGTGTTTTTAAATGTTGTACGCCGCCCTGAGTCCTTTGGGAGAAGGGCGGCATATAAATCCAATAAAACTCAAACTCAAACTCAAACTGCAACCCTCTACCAGCAAAAATGGAGCTCGGCAGGGCTGCGTCCGTTTTCACTGGCAGAAGCACCGCCGGCCTTCACCGTTTCCAGGGTGGCCCTGTGGGCCAGATCTAAGTACCCCGTGGGCCGGATCCAGCCCACGGCCCTTGAGTTTGACACCCCTGATTTATTCAATCTGAAGAGAATCCAGAGTATGAAATATAATTAAAGGACTGCGTGGGATGTTGAATCAATCTTATTGACCTACCAAAATGTGTTGGGCAAATATGTTCTTTAAAATGTTCGCTTGTTGAGAAACAGGATGTATATAATGCATTCTAAGTAAACAGAATACTGTGTAAATTATGCAAATATGTAAGAATTTGGCTTTTGACTTGTATATTCACATACTCAAAAGGGAAGCAACTTCTCCCATTCCATGACTACAGAGTGATTTGGAGGGGGGGGGGGGTAAAGCATCTGATCTCTTCTCCAAAATTTTTGGCACCAGCTGTTAACTCCACAGCTGGCCAAAGTCTCAGCAAGAACAAAAGGCTACAAAAAAGCCTTTGCATGTGAGCAATTTTTTTTAAAAAAAATTGAACTATAAGATGTGGTTCCTTCTTCTTTTTATGCAGTATTTAAAAGGACAGAGCCCAGGGTGAAAAGGGTTACCTTTTATTTTATTTTCTAGAGCAGAACAGATGTGCACATACAGCTATAGTCCCTCATGGGTCATGAACACAGATTGGCTGTTGCAGCATGAGAAAAAATTACAACACTAGCAAAAGTTTTTAAGATCTGCCTTCTCTGCACAACAGCCTGACTTGGATTAAAAATACACTACCATCCGAAGAAAGTTAGTTCAACTTCAGGGAGGAGCCCTGTGTCGAAATCTGCCTTGCAATAAACAATTTTCTTCATCTGTGGAAAAGTCATCTGCTCTTCTATCTTTTTCTCAGGCGGCTCGATCATTTAAATTCCACATCATTTACGTGATTGTTGGAGGGAGCAGCAAGCAGTGTTTCTGCTGATGAGGGTTTTTTTCCCCCCTGTTCTGGAACTATCTCTAACTTTCCAGCCTCCCAGGTCAAAGAATGAATCAAGGAAGAAGCTAAGAAGACTGGAGGACATCATGGAAGTAATGAAAGACATTTATACATGCTTCCTGGCCGTCCGTAAATTTAAGAATAACGATATATGAATTGTTTCAAATGAATTTCCAAAGCAAGTTCTCTCTTATTACATTGAATGAAAATGGTTGAGGGGGCACAACTAAATGGGGGGGGGGGATCCTCAGATTTTTTCTTTGCCCAGCACTATCTCATAATTATAAGATACTAGCTGATAACCTGGTGCTGCCGGGGTATTTATTTACCCCAAGCCTCCTTCCATGAATGTTGCCGCAATTTTTAACGTTGGATTTTCCCCTTTACCAGAGGGAGCCCCCTTGTTGAGTACTGTGAAGCCATTACCATGGTAACTCCACAGCACTGCACAGTTGAAGCCATTTTAAGGCACAACAGGCTGTATCTTAACAGAACATGCCCTTGAGAGGGGTATCTTACCCCCGCAGTATTTTTTTTCCAGAGAGTAAGTCATCTGTGTACCAAGTTTGGTTGAAATTGCTCAAGGCGTTGCAGAGATGCTGGAACACACACACACACACACACACACACACACACACACTTATAGATAGATAGATGGATGGATGGATGGATGGATGGATGGATGGATGGATGGAAAACTGTTTGAAATGTATGATAACAACTGCATATGGGGATCTGGTGACACCTTCAAGATTAATCAATTTTATTAGGGTATGACTTTTCACTAAAGTGCATGTCCTACAAAAGTTTATCAGTCTTGAAGGTGCTACTAGATCCCATGTGTAGCTAGAGATAATGGGAGGTTCAAAGTAAAATTGATAAAATATACGGTCTAAATTACAAATAAGGTGGGAAATCCATGACTGGATCTGATTTTGTCACAATCAAGGAGGAGTTAAGATTTGACTGGATTGTTGCAATGGGTGGTGATGAATATGGGTGGTGAATATTAAACTCCCCCCCCCCCCATTTCCTTAAGTTAATTTACTCACTCACATTGGTAGTAATTCTGCAGGAATTTTATCCATGAGACTTCCTTAGGACAAATAGTTTGAGCATGGTATAAATTAGTTTAGGAAAGATCAGAAGATGTGGAGAGAGCTGGCCCATAGAATCGCCAGGACATGGGACTTAATTGAATTAATAACATCATCAGCACAAATTAGTTATTTTAGCCATGTAATAAATATACCGGGGTTACTTTAATAGGGAAGGTGTTGTAGAATGAAGTTGCTGATTAAACTTGTTTAATTATGACAGATAGAGATAGCTAGATAGTTGGATAGCTGGATGGGTGGGTGGATAGACAGACAGATAGATGGATGGATGGATGGGTAGACTGATGATAGATAGGTAAATAAATAATACGTAGGTAGGCAGGTAGGTAGATGATAGAATGTTTTATCTCACTTTTATTATTATTTACATAAATAACTCAAGGTGGAATATGTTCTTTCCTTTTATGCCTCACCTCAAATCTGATCAGTGTCATAAATTGTAAATACCGGTATTTTTCGGAGTATAAGACGCACCTTTTTCCCTAAAAAAAGAGGATGAAAATCTGGGTGCGTCTTATACACTGAATACAGCATTTTTGGCCTCCCGAAACCTGGCCCCCTTCAGAAAAATGGCCGTGCATAGACTTTAGGAGGCTTCCAGGGTGCTCCTGGGGGCTGGGGAGGGCAAAAATGTGTGAAAACAAGCCATTTTTTGCTCGGTTTTCCCCCCTTCCCCCAGCCCGTTTGCATGCCTTTTTTTGACAAAAAAACCTGGCCCGTTTTTGCAAAAAATGGGCTGTTTTGTGGAGGTCTGCAGTGTGCAAAAACTTTTTTTTTAATTTGCCTCTTCAAAATCATGTTGCATCTTATACTCCAAAAAATACGGTAAATCATTGTATTTCCTTTTTATTTATTTCAGGTTGCTTGGGTTAAACTCATGTTATTTTATCGTTTGTATTTTCAGTTAATTACATATAATAGGCAGCTGACTATTGATGTTCATGAGGTTATAGGGCTGAGCTGGTGACAGTATGAATAGGGTTGAGCTGGTGACAGTATGAATGGGCAGAAGATGCAGTTATGAGAGACTAAGCTCATATACAAAAAACTTGGCCTATAATAGGTGCCACCATAACAATACCAAAGAATGTTTCCCAGTGAGAAAGAGCCACTTCTCAGTCTACTTACACATTTAATCTTCCTGAAAGTGCCTCCTTCGAATACCATAAAGTACTATATAAAAATTATATTGTATTCAATAAAGATTAAATGGTAAAACATGAAATTCATTCATTTATTTGACAAGCTGCTCTTTTGATTATTTTTGCTAACCATATAGATTTACTTTGTTAAAAAAAATACTTGCTATAAAAGACGGGAGCAAGGGATTCCATCAAGTTGATTGCTGTCAAACGTTAGTTTTAAAGTGATTGCAGTGCACAGAATGTAGCCGTTAAAACTAAAGAAGCCACGTTTAATTTCTAAGACTATCTCCCAAAATTGCATCTGGTGAATGAAGTTCAAGTGAAAGTGTGGAATCTAATGTATGCAAGTGGTTCATAATGAAGTTAATCACTCCATTATTGGTATTTTGACAATTGCCAGGCAGAGAAATAGTAATTTCATTAAGTCCATCTTTTCTAGACTGACATTTCAACACATTTTCTACTGATTTCGTTTCTAACCTTTCTCCATTAAACTGGAGAAGAAACACATGCGATCCAGCTCCTAATGAAAGAGTTATACAGGCTTACAGTCATTAACAGAATATGGAAATCACAATGCCATGGTTTGCTTATTCACTGATCACTGAATAAACAATAGCTGAATTCAGTCATTACATTAAGACCAAACTCATCATTTACAAGCCAATATGGCTGGTCTTAGATAAATCATCAGCGGTTAACGACCCCATAATCCTTTGTGGGGTGGAGTCTGGCCAACTGAATGGAGCTAGCAGTACGTTTTAATGGCCGGATTCCCTTCCTGTTGCCATTGCGGAGCTTTATTCAGTAGATATATTCTCACTGTGCCCAGAGAGAAAAATATATGCTTCTACCTAGGACAGTGATGGCAAACCTTTTCGGCACTAAGTGCCAAAAAGGGAGCACTTCGCGCGTGCACACTTGTCTGAGCCATGACCAGGAAGAGGAGCTGCCCCCCCCCTGGCATGCACGTGCCAGAAAATGAACCTCTGGTTTCCGGCACGCACATGTGCGCCAGCCAGCAAGTTTTTGCCAGGCATGTGCACACACCGATCAACTGGCCGGCGCACATGCTCATGCCGGAAAACAGAAGACCAGCTCGCACAAAGGCCAGCTGATAGTCGTGTGCGCATTAGCGCCAGAAACCCGGAAGAGGAACAGGTGACGCCACATGTGCCAGGTGACATGGCTACGCGTGCCACTTTGGGCATGCGTGCCATAGGTTCGCCATCACGGACCTAGGATCTTAGATAAGCGGTCCTAGATAAGAGAATAAGTGAATAAGCAAAAACAAAATAAGTTGCATTCCACTTTAGCGTCAGATCATTAAAATAAATCCTTAAAACTAAAGTAAGATCTAACTTTAGCTACTACTGTATATTGTAATGAAGCAAGGCAGGCAGCAACAGTCTTTCTCAAACAGATGCCCATTTACAACAGCAATCAGTGGAAAATCAAAAATATGTTTTAGTATGATGATGAAAAGAGGATTGTTTTGGTCTGAAATAGTGCTTCAAGAAGAATTGTACTGAAATACAATTTGACAGATCTTTGGAAAAATGCCATTTTCTTCCAACTTTCTAAAATAGAAAAATTTCATAAAAGAGAATTGCTGTAGTAATTGTGGTAGTCCATTTGTCTCTCCTGTTCTCCTTTTGCTTCTAATGTAACAACTGGATAATAGTTCTGTTTAACTACTGAAAAGGAAGTTGTTGAGTCTGTATTGCTTCCTTAGTAACCAATGACTTTTAAAATGCCATCAACCCTAGTTTAAGACACATAAGTCTTTGCTGTGGGGGAAAAAAAGGCTCTGAAAGCATAATTTACTCCATAATTTTAAACCTATTAAATAATCGCCTAAGGCATTAAAAGATCAAAACATTTCAAAGTTTTTTCCTTAATTTCTTCTCGGCATGATCCATTGATCATGAAATTCATTCATATAATTTTTAATGTACTGAAAATTAGCTGACTGATGTTTTCTCAGAAACATTATTACAGCCCCCTTCACTGAACTGTAGATAGAAAATAGCAGGACATCAATACAGTTTTACAATTAAACATAATCGCTATTAAAAACACATTAAAACACACAACCGACTCTACAGAACACTCAAATGGATGTAAACCTAAACAAGGGGCCTTAGGTTACTGGATCCAGCTGATTCAATAAAAAAAGCAATATATTTATTTACAATATAACAGCATGATTTAGGTATTTTTTCTGTCTCTCTAATTTCATTGTGGCTTGTCTGGGATTGTAGAGTTGGAAGGGACCTAGTAAGGCCATCAATAATAATCATTGCAAGAATCTTCATTATTCAGCATTGAATAGAGCAAAAATGAAAGCTGCAAACCATTGAGATATTGTGATTAAGTTTCATCAAATCACATCTATAAACTATTAAAACTCTATTTGCCTGTTGGTAACTTCGACTGAGTAAAACAGGGCAACACAGGGCAACAATTTTTGAATCAAGGTATCTAAAATTGGCTAACTTAAAAGATTGCGTCCAAAATTCAGGACCCATTAACCCTGTGGGATTGAATTTTCAAGGATAACATTATGGCACTAGCACTTAGACTTATATACCACTTCACAGTGCTTTACAGCCCTCTCTAAGCAGTTTACAGAGTCAGCCTATTTCCCGCAACAATCTGGTTCCTCATTTTACCCACCTTGGAAGGATGGAAGGCTGAGTCAACGTTGAACCTGGTGAGATTTGAACTGCCAAATTGCAATCAGCTGGCAGTCAGCCGAAGTAGCCTGCAGTACTGCATTCTAACCACTGCGCCATCACAGCTCTTGTATTGTTTGTATTGGCAAAGCTTTAGCCACCACATCATTACTGTGCCACTTCCAGTATTGCCATGTTGCCGAGAAAGCATAAATCACAATTTAGTCCCAAAAGCCCTCTTTTATTTATACGGCTGTAAATTATGGTCATTAACAGTCTGCAAGGCTTCACAAACAGTCTGTGAAGATTCCGACAGATGTCTGCTCGAGTTGCCACAGTCTTTCAGGGGAATGTTGATAAACACCCACCTTATCTCCCTTAGAATGCTGCCAGAGACCTAGCTGACAAATGCAGAGCAAGGCCAAACTTAGCACAGAGTCAAACAGAACTTTTCAAAGCTTGAACTGACCAGATGAACTAATTGCTTCCTGCAAAAGATCACAACCCATTCGCTCCTCTTTTGTATCTTATGGAATGGGCCAATCATCTCCAAGCCTTACTCCCAAATTGACCGTTTTCTTAATTGTTTTTGCCTTCTGTCAGCTCTGTACATGTGCACACTGGGAACAGGCTCCCACTGTTCTTCTGCCTCGCTGATGTCAGACTCCGGAGGCTCCAGAGGCAGCAAATAACTACCAGATGTCCTTGGCCCCCTCTCTGCCTCCTATGCAGAGCCCTTGTCAGAGCCTTCCCCAGACTCCAGGACTGGCCCATGCTCCTCCTCAACCTCCTCACTGTCCGAATCTGCTGCCAGCTCTGCTGGCTGCTGGCGGGCTACAACAATATTACCTAACAATATCCCCTAACCATACTAAGGATAATAAGAAATGGTATTGAAAATAGATCGGCCAATATCACAATGACCATATAAAAATCAGTGGTGTGACCACATCTGGAACATTGTGCATGGTTCTGTCAGCGCACCTCAGTTTTATTGGAGCTACAGAAGATTTGGAAAAGTTGTTGAAAATCAGGCAGTATATAAATTTAATAAATAATAATACAAATAATAAGTACCCTGCTTCCCTGAAAATAAGACCTCCCTGGGTAATAAGTCCAATTGGGTGTTTGAGCGCATGCGCTGAAATAAGCCCTCCCTGAAAATATTGCAACACAGAAGGAGCCATGAGGTGACCACACTCGCCACCTCCTGCACCTCAAAAATAATAAGACCTCCCCAAATAGAAGGCCAAGAGCTTATTTTAGGGGTTAAAAGAAAATAAGATCCTGTCTTATTTTCGTGGAAACACGGTAAAGATAATTAAGATGTTCACAACTACCTTGTGAGGAAAAATGGCAACACCCAGGATAACACCCATGGTCACCCTGTGGTAAAATGGCCTGCCGATAAATTTGATAAACAAACAAACACTGGGAGTTTTTCAATCTGGAAAGGAGGTGACTGAGAGAAGATATGATTGAGGTGTACAAAATGATGCATGGTGTGGATAACAGGGAAACAGAGGAGTTATGGTTTGGTACAACTAAACAAGACAGGCAAAGACTTAAATGGACAGTTAGAATGGCAGGAAAAAAAACCAATTGCAACCAGGTTGCCTTCCATTGGGGATCTGTATACCACAAAAGCCAGAAAGAGGGCTGAGAAAATATCTACAGACCCCTCACATTCTGGATATAAACTGTTTCAACTTCTTCCCTCAGGATACCACCAACAGGGCACTGCATTTCTGGTTGCAATGGCCTCCTGCAACCCACCGCCAAAAAGAAAAAGGCTCCCGAGCTCCATTTCCGGCTGCAATGGCCTCCTGCAACTCTCTGCCAGTGAAAACGGGCTCCTGAGCTCCGTTTCAGGCTCAATGGCCTCCTACATCCCTGCCAGCAAAAAACAGCTCCTGAGCTCCGTTTCCGGCTGCAATGGCCTCCTGCAACCCTCTGCCAGTAAAAATGGAGCTCAGATTTTGCTAGCAGAGGCACTGCGGGCCAGTCCTTCACTGTTTCCAGGGTGGCCCCCACAGGCATGATCCAGCCCCCGGGACTTTGACACCCCTGATCCAATTAAATGGATACATACATATATACATACACAACTCAGAATTCACTATGAAAATAATTGGTACTGGATACAAGCTTGGATGGCTTCAAAAAAGAGTTGGACTGACTCATGGATCAATGACTATAGGTTTCGATAGCAATGTAAATGCCTCAGAAGACCATATATGCAGGGAGATTAGTTGGCTTCCTTATGGAGTTGGTTGGCCAGCAAGAGAACAGGATAACAGGATGCTGGACTAAATGCGGCAGGGGTCTGACCCAGTGGTGGGATTCAAAAAATGTTTACTATTGTTTCTGTGGGCATGGCTTGGTGGGCGTGGCAGGGGAAGGTTACTGCAAAATCCCCATTTCCTTCCGATCAGCTGAGACTCGGGAGGCAGTGAATAGATGGGGGCGTGGCCAGTCAGAGGTGATATTTACCGGTTCTCCGAACTACTCAAAATTTCTGCTATCGATTCTCCAGAACTGATCAGAACCTGCTGAATACCACCTCTGGTCTGACCCACTGGAGCACCACTTATGCTCTAAATGTTCTAAACGTCCAAAAAGCAACAATTATTTCTTTCCTTCTAATAATAATTCAGTAGAAATTAACATAATTAGCATAGGCACCCCACACTTCGCATTAGGCCAGTGTCTACCGAAATGAATCAATTAAATCAATGTTCCTAAATAAAAGGAAATTGCAACCAACTCTACTTCCATGGGCCGAAAGCTCCAAGGTTGCCGTCTCTCATTCAAGTTCCAGCAATATTCAGATTTCTCACTGAGGGCATTGTAATGGTATTACAGTATTTTCCAAATATCATCCCCCTCATTTGCCCTTTTGCGATCAGCTAGACCTTCTTTGGCTTTGGTGCACAATGGCACTTTGTAGGCATGAGAGGCTATTCTTGAAAAAAGTCATACAGAGCCGTTTTTGTCTCTTCTGCCTTGTTGCCCTTTCGATTTTAAAAAGCTAACAGGGGGAAAAAATCCATGGTCTCTTTCCATAGATTGTAATTTATTTTTATTTAAAGATGCATTTTTAAAGTACCTTAATGCAGTATTAAGTTGTCTCAACTGAAAGATAGTTTCAAGTGATGGTACCACTTTATACTCCACTGGTGAGACCACTCTTGGAATACTGCATCCAGTTGTGGCCACCACGATACAAAAAAGATGTTTGAGACATTAGAAAGAGTGTAGAGAAGAACAAAGAGAAGAGCTAAGCCGTATGATAAACGATTGAGGGAACTAGGTTTGTCTAGTGTATCTGTGTGTAAGAGAGTTCATGACTTGGAATAGGCATAGTAGCTAAGTCAGCTAATGAGGGCTGTTTGGAAACTGAAATAGTATTTGCTGGAGTCAGCTAGGAGCCTGGGCGTGGCTTAGTTCTGTAGCTCTGAGTCTGTGCTGAGCTCTAGTCTAGTCTGTTGCTCTGAAATGAAACTGAAACTGTTCTCTCCTCTGCCTGTGTTTGCTTGTATTTGCTACCACGGTGAAAAACCTGCTTTTGATATTGTATTTTTTTTCACGTGTTATATTATATATAAAGAGAAGTTAATGAATCCTGCTGAATCAGTTACCTGTGTGTGCTTTCTGGATGTGATTGCTGCAACAAACTCTGACATAGTGTAACAATACCAAAAAAGAACTGGACTAATATGATAGCAATCTCCTAGTATTTGAGGGGTTGTCACAGAGAAGGGGTCAACTTATTCTTCAAAGCACCTGAGGGAAGGGCAAAGAAGTCATGGAAGGAAGATCTTTAGAGAGAGATCCAACCGAGAACTAAGGAAAAAAAATCCTGACAGTGAGAACTATTAATCAGTGGAATGACTTGCCTTCAGAAGTTGTTGATGCTTCATCACTGGAGGGTTTAAGAAAAGACTGGGCAGTCTTGTCTGAATTGGTATAGGTCCGTGATGGTGAACCTATGGCATAGGTGCCACAGGTGGCACGTGGAGCCCTCTCTGTAGGCATGTGAGCTGTTACACCAGCTCAGCTCCACCACGCATGTGCGCACACTTCCCTCCAGCCACCTGATTTTTGGGTCTCTGCTGTGCATGGTGGGGGGGCAGGTGCATGCGGGAGGTGCATGCGCATGCACGGTTGGGAGAGCACAGGGGCATGCGGTGCCCTCCCCCCGTGGCCTGTTTTTTGTTCCAGGAGGCTTCATGGAGGTCTGCGAGGCCCAAAACTGGCTGCGGGGGGATGCGTGTTCATGCACGGGGGCTAGGGGGAAGTGTGGGGGGTCATGCATGCATGTGCAGGGGGTCTGGGTGCGCAGGGGCTGTCGCACATGCATTGCATTATTGGTGTGGGCATGCACATGTCTGCTGGCATGCACAATTTTGGCACGTCAGGCAAAAAGGTTAGCTTTCATTGGTATAGGGCCTGATGCTTGGACTAGAAGTAGAATAGAATAACAGAGTTGAAAGGGACCTTGGAGGTCTTCTAGTCCAACCCCCTGCCTAGACAGGAAACCCTACACTACTTCAGACATCTTCATCTAACATCTTCTTAAAAGACTTCCAGTGTTGGGGCATTCACAACTTCTGGAGGCAAGTTGTTCCACTGATTAATTGTTCTAACTGTCAGGAAATTTCTCCTCAGTTCTAAGTTGCTTCTCTCCTTGATTAGTTTCCACTCATTGCTTCTTGTTCTACCCTCAGGTGCCTTGGAGAATAGTTTGACTCCCTCTTCTTTGTGGCAACCCCTGAGATATTGGAACACTGCTATCATGTCTCCCCATGTCCTTCTTTCTCTTAAGCTAGACATCTGCAGTTCCTGCCACCCTTCTTCATATGTTTTAGCCTCCAGTCCCCTAATCATCTTTGTTGCTCTTCTCTGCACTCTTTCTAGAGTCTCCACATCTTTTTTTACATCGTGGCGACCAAAATTGAATGCACTATTCCAAGGGTGGCATTATAAAGTGGTATTAAGTGCCCCAAGGTCCCTTCAAATTCCATTATTTTATGTACCATACGGCTGGCTAGTTTGAACTGTGACTCCAGCCAGTGTACAGTAAAAATCAAAAATAGGGCAAGACAAACTTCATTCAATCCATTAATTGATCAATCCAAGATGCACACTTCCATCTGGATAGAACCCTAACTACCCTGGCATCACATCTAAAGAAAAAAACAGCTTTTTACTTTTTTTCCCCTAAAGGCCAACAGGGTCAAATCCAAATGTTTGCCTGGAGGGAGATCACTCAAGAGGTCAGGCAGTACAATGGAAATGCCTTTGTCTCCCTGATATGTTAATTCTATACAGTTTATGGATAGGACTTCTTGTTACATAATCAGAAACCATTCCACTTCTTTTATTTTCCTTAAACATGGGGTCACAAACTGGGTTTCAAACACTGATAGTTTTATAGACACTGAAAAAGACCAGAAGCCTATATGTTAATACTCAAATCCTGATTTTTTTTAGCCCCCAATGGTAAAAACAAAATCAAGGATCCTTTGTGAGTTTTAGCTTATTTTCATATTCGTTTGAGCAGGATAAGAAAGGTAATTTCCTGAGCAAGAGTGGGAATTGCAAGAATGGTGGTCCAGCTAAATGCACAACATGAAGGCATGAATCTTAAGAACAATGAATGAAAAGTTTTTCCTAAGGAGCAACTTCAGACCAAAAGCTTCTTCTCCTGTGTTTGATCAAACTTTAAACTGTCAAAATATAGCCACATTCTTGGCTTTGGCCAAAAATAAGTCATTATTGGAACGTGTTTCTGGTAGTAGCCACCATATCAAACAGATGGGTCTGGATCTGTGACTTTCCACTGTTGGAAGTTAAAACCCATCCCTCTGCTAGAAAAATGAACTATCCTGGGAAATATTGAAAAGGCAGAATATTACATTTCCCCGGATCAGAAATGGAGAAACATGTTTTTAGCCAGGAAGAAGACTCACTCTTAACAGCCCCCATCTTTGTCAATGGGCCATTAAAATGCCTGAGCCAGTCTATTCTACATAACAAAGATCCCCCTTCAGCTCCAGGGTGATGGGATTAAGGCATGATAGTATTAGCCCTTTATTCATCTCACCACAGGGCACCTGGGAACACAACCAAGCTGGGGACTCAAAAGACACACAACCTACAAAGTTAGCTAAGACCACCCCGCTCCTGGGAGTCTGACAACCAATCAGAATACATTTCTTACACAGGAACAGGAAATAGAGAGGTGGGGCCAACAGAGCGTATAAAAAAACTCAGGAACTCCCAGCGAGCCCCTTCGCTTCTTTTTCTTCACTCAACATCTTCGAAGCATTTGATCCCCTTTTTGCCTAGGACCTCAAGCCATGTGGTCCTGTCCACCCTTAAAACCATCTTTCCAGCAGCCTCCATGTTTCCAGTCTCTTTTTCCCCACTTGGAACTCAACCCAGATGGACATTTCTTCCAACACCACGTTCACCTAACGTGTTATCTGCTAAGAGTTTCACTTGAGCATATTGGTTTTACATTTAGGTACTCCAACTCTCAACCTATTCAGGGTCCACCAGGTAGCTTAAGGGAAATCAGATCTTTCAGCCATATCCTTCTTTAACGGTATTCCTTGTTCAATGGTGTCCTTCCTGCATCTTCTGATTTGATTTTTTATTCTTGTGTATCCTCAAGAATATTTGTTCATGCCATTGAACTGTTCTTAGATCTGAGCTTGGGGCATATCTTCGTTCAGAGGATGCCAAAGATCATTCTCTTGTTTAGTTCTCTTGGCATCTGCTGCCACCTCATCTTAGGTGGGGCAATGCCAGCGAGACAATATATTTTTCCCATTGGTGTAGGTTTGAGACAACCTGTTACTAAGGGCATTGCTTCCTGACCAATAGCTTAGCACCGCGATGTGCGAGGGGCAGGGCACATGCAGTGGACATGCACATGGGGGGGGGGTATATGCGCAGGGGGTATATGCAACATTGCATTTTGAGCCCTTGCACAGTGCCCCAACGCCCTGTTTTGGCTTCCAGGTTGGTGCAGGAGGCTTTCCAGGCCCAAAACAGGGCACGGGGATCCTCACATGGCCCCCTCGTGCCCCATTTTGGCTTCCAGGTTGGTGCAGGCAGCTTTCCAGGCCCAAAACAATGGGCATGGAGGGGTGGGAGTGCACACTTTCAGCACACAACGACAAAAGTTTAACCATCAACTGGCTTAGCCAGTTTAATGCATGGTAATAAATTTGAGAATTATCAGCAGAACTTCTTAAATATTCAACGTACAACATTATAAAGTATTTTATTGAAAATATCTGCATTTGCAAAAATAGGTGTTTGGGGGGTGGTGGTGGTCTTGAGATTAGATTCCAAGGCAACTCATGCTCCATATACGTTTTGAACAAGCATAAACAATTTCAACTTTCGAACAAGGGAAAGAACAGTTGGGCTGCCAAATATGTTGCCTCTGATAGCTTGCACACATCGTTTGAATCATCCTAGTGTAGTTTGCTCAGGTGTCAGCTACTAGGTTGTACAAATCCAGAAACTGTAGTTTATTAACAATAGCATAGTGTATACATCAATTTAAGTACAATCCAGCTTGATTAAACAATGGTTTAGCAACATGACTTAGCATCTCCATTTCTTCCTTTTTGCCTTGTTCAAGTTCCATTTCTAGATGTGGCTGTGTATTTTGCACTACATTTTCTGCGTTCCTGAATACTGAAACTGCATTCACTTTTCTTGGAAATTTCAATAAATTCCAAATAATGACATTTGTCAGGCCACCAAACGAGGATACTTAGGAATCTCGATCCTAGGTGATTGTCCTACTGGTGGCAAATCCGTTCCTTGATCCAGACCACAATTTTAGAATGATCTGGATATAAACACAGACACACAGACACCCACCATAAACTGGCAAGACTGAACTTTGTGGCTGCAAACACACAAGAAACTAGACAATGAATTCTCCATTTTTGATGCTTGATATGGATATAAAATCTAGTTTCTAGGAATCCAGAACAGTGCTCTCCTTTCTATGTAGATGAGGATGTAAGCAAATGTTTGTTAGGGAACCGTATTCAATGGAAGAATTATTTTGCATTCTGAAGTTCTCCACTGAAAAAGAATTAAAACTGGCAATAGTGCTCTTACCAACATCTAGGGAAGTATCCAGCAGTAGAGCTTAGCAAATATCGTAATCTGATCAGTTAATGGCAGCTGCTCCTTCAATGATCATTTGCTCCGTTACCACATATTTTAAGGGTCTGTAGGTATTAAAAAGCAGAAAAACTCAACTAAACTCAAAACGTTTGTGAACCCATGTCAACAAACCATGTTTAAATAAATCAGTTTAGCGTGGTCTGTGAACTGATTCACTAGTTGTGTTCACATGTATAGAAGACCAGAATGTTAAATGACAGCTTATTTAAAAAAACACCAATGTTTTGTTTTGTGCAACATGTTAAACCATTTTGAGAAAGACATGCTAAAAACAAACAGCTATGGTATCATGTAATATATAAACCAGACTATGTGATTTAAATTTGCTCTAATCTTTTCAAGACCAGACCCTTTCATGCTAAATGCTTGCCATTTTTAATTTTAAAAGTTAAATCAAATAAAAACAATACAACACCCCACAACCCACCTTTCAATCAACTCATGGACATATATACCAGTTTGTAGGTGACGGGCCTAGAAACCAGGAGACTTTTAAGTCACAAAAGTCATCTGGGTGACTTTGGGCCAGTAAAGTAAAGAAGAGGAAAGGAGGAAGAGGAAGGAAGGAAGGAGAAGAGGAAGGAAGGAGAAAGAAGAGGAAGGAAGGAAGGAGAAAGAAGATGATGGAAGGAGAAAGAAGAGAAAGGAAGGAGGAAAGGAAGGAGAAAGAAGAGGAAGGAAGGAGAAAGAAGAGAAAGGAAGGAGAAAAGGAAGGAGAAAGAAGAGAAAGGAAGGAGAAAGAAGAGGAAGGAAGGGGAAAGAAGAGAAAGGAAGGAGGAAAGGAAGGAGAAAGAAGAGGAAGGAAGTTGAAAGAAGAGAAAGGAAGGAGAAAGGAGAGGAAGGAAGGGGAAAGAAGAGGGAGGGAGGAAGGAAGGAAGGAAGGAAGGAAGGAAGGAAGGAAGAGCTCCCTTTCTTCTCCCTGTAACCTCATAAGGGGAAAAAGACCACAATTTTCTGCAGGTTTCCTTGGAACTAAATCTTATACATTTTAAAAAAAACTTTCAAGGAACTTTGTCCCGGATTGGAATGCAGCTGATTGTTTTTCCTCTTCTTCCCGCCTGCTTTCTTTTGGGGGGGACTCCATGCATGCCCCAGAGTTACGGGTGCCCTTCGCCTTTTGAGCCGCTGGACCTTTTCTGGTGGGGTCGGGGGCGGCCTCAAAACAAAATCAAAATAAAAGACCAACGTTGAAGCCGGTGGAGGCCAAGCTTCGCGCGTAATCTGAGGAGGCCGAGGGGCTTCTCTCCCCCACCCACCCCCCACACCCACCCTCTCCTCCCGGAGGCCGAGGAGGCTGCCGTGGGCGCGGCAGGAGCCAGCAGGGCAGGCCTTGCGGTTGGCTTAGTAACCCAAGAGCGACTCGGCTTGCCAGGGCCCCAGCGCGGGGCGGGCCAAGCGGGAGAAGGGCTGCTGCCGGCGAGCCTGTGTCAGCAGCTTCCCCGCTGCTAGGGAGGCTGCGCCGGTCCCAGCACTCCCAAGGAGCCGCGCTCGTAGCCAGCCCAGGCGGAGAGTCCAAAAGGCGCCCGGTCCCGGCTGCGGGGAAGGCGAAGGGAGGGAGTGTCTCTTCCCCGCCTGCTTGGTTGTTCTTGAAGGAGCCCGGCTTGCAAGGAAGGGAGGCTGGGCGCGGGGGAAGCGGTTGCTGCTGCTTCCAAGCCGGGCGAGGAGCAGCCGCCGGGAGATGTTGCCGCCGTCGCCCCTGCCCCTCTGCTCCCGGCACTCGCGCCCGGTTTCCAGCTAACCTCTTCGCGGGACTCGCGGGGAGCATTCCCACATTCCCACCGCCACGCGCGTTCCCGGCACAGGATCCGTTTCCCGGCTGGTAAGTGCGCCCTTCGCCGGGTGGGAAGCATCGCGGAGGAGGTTAGGAAGGGGTCGCTTCCCTTTGTGTGCAAAATTGCGGGTCGGGGTAGGTGCAGAGGGGATGTGACCCGCTCTTGGACCGCGTTTTTTTTGGGGGGTGGGGGGGACTTCGATGGGCTCAGAAAAGCCCCTGCGTTGCTTGCTTGGCTTGCAAGAGGTTTGCGAGCTTTTAAAAGTTTCCCCGGGTTCATGAAAAGTTGACTTTGGGTTTTTAACCGATCCGACGGATAGATGCTCTTCATAGGAAAAGGAAAAAAGTTGTGATTTGATGCGAATGCCTTTATTTTACTTCCATTTTTAAATGGCTTCTATCAAATTTTAGTAATCATTTGTTTCTGGAATTTCGCACTTCGATAGTGCTAATCAATAAAGACTCAATGGCAATGCTTTATTTTACTGTAAAAGAGAGAATCGGAAGTCCACGCTTTTTCTTGTCTTTCCTCTCTTCTTTCCTCCCCCCTCCACTGCTTTTCTATTTACTTTGCATTTTATAATACTTTATAATTCAATTAAAAAAAATTGACTGGGAAAGTTTCCCGAGGATTGAATTCCACCCCTCCTGTCTCCTCACCCCTCTCCTAGTTGGGATTGCTGTGCATGAATTCCCAACACACACACACAAACACACACAGAGAGAGAGAGAGAGAGAGAGAGAGAGAGAGAGAGAGAGAGAGAGAGAGAGAGAGAGTTATGTTTTGAAAAAGCTATTGGAAATGAAAAGAGATGGATGGGGGGGGTTGTAAAGCTAAAACGAGCCGTCTTCAGACAGGTTGGAAGGTGGGTCCCTTGTAAGTCCTCCCCATTCTGGAGAACATCAAGACGTAAGGGGAAAGTTGCAATGTACAGGGGTGCCAAATTGTACTTTAAATGGGATGGGCTCTTCTCCGCCATGGGAAAACCGTAAGAACATCTCATAAGGGCGTTTTGTTGTTTTGACAAGGTGAAATGCACTGCTGTGCTGACCTGCCCAGGGTGAAAGTGTGAAGGCATAATTCTGTCTCCCGGCTGTCCTAAAGGTTTCAGAGGTCAAGGTAGGAAGAAAAGCACTGCCTGCCCTCTGCTTGGCATATAAAGGCTGGTTATGTGCCTGTAAATTGCAAATAAAATGGTTTTGCTGTGCTGTAAGGAAGCTTAAGATGAAAGTAAGACAGAGGTGAGGATGGAATTTCAAGGCATTTTCCTTTTACTTTCCTCATCCATTTTTGGGGGGGTGATCAGCCCTTCCTGCATTCAAATGGTTGTGGAAAGTGGTGTCTCCACAGAAGAATGCGAGAGAAGAAAAATCCTAACTCTTTTGCTACTGTTGTTGTTGTGGCTTTGGACTCTTTCCTGTGCAAAAGCCTCAGGACTCTGGGGACAACAGCTTTGCAAAGCAGCAAATGCAGAAAACATTTGGAAAGCGACTTGAACAATGGTGGGTTTCGGGCAGTACGTCGCGGTACGGGCGTACCAGTGGTAACGGAGCAGTGGCCACCGTACCGGAATGGTGGCTCGTTTGGCCCACCCGCCTGCCTGCGTTCCTTACCAGTTTTTTATGCAAACAGGCCAATTGCACACGCACGTACAGCGTGCGGCACCTGCACGATGTCTGCTGAGCATCTGGGTGTCACAGGGCAGTGGTGTGTGCATGCGCGTGTGCCCTACGAGGATGACCGGCCCCATGCGCAGCATACTGGCTGCGACGGGATCCGGAACCCACTACTGGACTTGAACATGTGGAGTTCAGTTCTTGGGAGAGATCAAGATGTCCCAACTTTTGTTGGGAGAATGGAGTCTCAAGTTGTTGACATGTGATGCTTCAGTCCACTGAGTAACCTTGTTGAAGTTGGTTAAGAAATGGAGAAAGAGGAGAATAATGCAGGGATAATAGTAAGAGTAGTAAGAGCAGGGGCGGAATAAAACTTATTGAAGATAATACTCTATGCTTTGTTTGATATTTCTCTAATTCCAGTCAACACCTCCACAAAGCCGCACCAGAATCTTTCCCGCATTGGTGAAGGTGTCATTCTCTTTAAATTAAATGTTTAAAACAACAAAGGCACACAAGAAAACTGCCAAGAGCTTCTCTCTTTACTGGTTTGGTTTGTTGGGCATAAAAAAGAGATAACCGGTTTTCTGTGTTGGGTGGATCTCAAGCATCCAAACTCTCAGCTGTAGCTCTTTGGGGAGTAAATACGATGCTTTTCTCCTGTGGTTGAAATAGGATATGCATGTTGCTTGCATCATAATGAAGTTTATTGGAGGGAGAAGGAGATAATTTCCAAGTGGAATTTTGACCATTTATATCTGGAAAAAACCCAAGGTGTGCTTGTTGCAATATGGAGAGGGTCCATATTGTCCCAATCAGACTCGCATATGGAGATCTCAATTGATTTATTCAAATAAAGAGCCGTATTATATGTGATCTGGGACGTGGTGGCTCAGTGGCTAAGATGCTGAGCTTGTCGATCGAAAGGTTGGCGGTTTGAATCCTAGCGCCGCGTAATGGGGTGAGCTCCTGTTACTTGTCCCAGCTTCTGCCAACCTAGCAGTTCGAAAGCATGTAAAAGTGCAAGTAGAAAAATAGGGACCACCTTTGATGGGAAGGTAACAGCCTTCTGTGTGCCTTCAGCGTCTAATCATGCCGGCCCCATGACCACGGAGACATCTTCGGACACCGCTGGCTCTTCGGCTTTGAAACGGAGATGAGCACCGCCCCCTAGAGTCGGGAATGACTAGCACATATGTGCGAAGGGAACCTTTACCTATTATATGTGATTTTTAAATTCTGACCACACACGGAATATGTATTTTTAATATAAGGATCCCAATAGATTGTTTTGTGTAATAGGTGGTCTAAGGTATTGATTTATATCTTTTATTTATTATTGACATTCAAATAATAAGTGTGTTTTGTATTCTATCTGTGAAGCTCTGCAAATACAGGTAGTCCTCAATGTACAACCACAATTGAGCCCAAAAGTTATGTTGTTAAGTGAGAAATTTGTTAAGTGAGTTTTGCCCCATTTTACGACTTTTTTGGACACATTTGTTAAGTGAATCACTGCAGTTGTTAAATTAGTAACACAGATAAATGAATCTGGTTTCTCCATTGTCATTGCTTGTCAGAAGGTTGCAAAAGGGGATCATATGACTCCAGGACACCGTCATAAATATTAGTCAGTTGTCAAGCATCCAAATTTAAATCATGTGATGATTTAATGCTGCAATGGTCGTAAGTGTGAAAAATGGTCATAAGTTTTTTTCAGTGCCGTTGTAACTTCGAAAAGTCACTAAATGAACTGCTGTAAATCGAGGACTACCTGAACTAGTATGCTTCCATATTTAACCATTGTGCCCAGCTCATTATCTTTTAGATCATTCGTGCCTTTTAAGTCAAGAGCTGCAAAAATAGTGACCCCTTTTTCTTACTTTAATTCAAGGAACTAAATTCATATCTTAAATATCCACAAATCTGAAGCCTTCCATTTCATTCCTTAATTTGCTCCCAAGGTCTCAGAAATCTTGATTCCCAACCACATCCTTTGCTAGTTGCCCAGAGAGTAAAAGAAGCATAAGGAAATTTTCCAGTCTTTCTTTGGTTCCAGCATCAATTGTCCTCTTTTCCCCTTAAACTTTTTGGAGTAGAATTTTGGAGCCTGCTACTCAAAGCTTTACATGCAATTTACTGCACATTCCTGGCAATAGGAACACAGTATTTGAGTGTATATATATATACACTCAAATATATATATATATTTCCTAACTCTTCACCTACTCACGTTTGCAGGTTGTATAAAACTAACATTGATTTACCATATAAAATATTACAGTTTTGGAAAGTGTAGTAAAAGCATATTATGAGCCAGGGTAAATGCTGTGAAAAGGTCCTGTCCATAATGATGATGATTCTGTTCAACATTTCCATTTCACCGTGATCTAAATCCTGAGAAATCTTATGATCTGCTAGTAGTGGGAAAGATTGCCAAGGACTTTAGCATTATAGTAAGCTGCTTTATCTTAGGTGAGATCATCGGTCCATCTGCCCTGACACGGTTTGTCTTCCCATTGCCTACCTGCTGAGATGGGCCATAAGACAAATGCAGAATAAACTCATGTGGCACATGAAAGTGTTTCCCTTTTCCTTCAGGAGTGCACTAAAAATTGATCCCAGTCTTGTCCTGCCTGAATTGCCTTCCTGCAGCAAGAAACAGTTCATTCACTTTCTCTTTTTTTTTTCCATGCATAAAAAAATGTGGAAGAAATAACCGTGGTTCAGGAGAATTTAAAGGCTTGCCTCTTGAAAGTATTTGAGTAGAGTAGGGAGAAGCTGAACATGGCATTAAAATCTAATCAATAGATTAGATTCTGTAAGACCTCCAAATATAAAATGGTTGTTCAGCTTTAATAATAAACCACATAACTAAGACATAGGGACGCGGTTGCTCAGTGGCTAAGACACTGAGCGTGTTGATCAGAAGATCGGCAGTTCTTCGGTTCGAATCCCTAGCGCCACGTAACGGAGTGAGCTCCTGTTACTTGTCCCAGCTTCTGCCAACCTAGCAGTTTGAAAGCATGTAAAAATGCAAGTAGAAAAATAGGAACCACCTTTGGTGGAAAGGTAACAGCGTTCCGTGCACCTTCGGTGTTTAGTCATGCCGGCCAAATGACCACGGAGAATCCTCTTTGAAATGGAGATGAGCACCGCCCCCTAGACTTGGGAACCACTAGCACATATGTGCAAGGGGAACCTTTACCTTTACCCAAGACATGTGGATTACAAAACATATGTCAACTCTATCCCAACATAACTGCAAACACAGCGCGGGATGCAGTGACCCAAGCTGCAAACCTAGGAGTTTCCATCTCACTTGTTCATCTTCCAGTGAATACCATGTTGTTCTGTTCTTAAAGGCCTTGTTGCTTTTTAAAAAATAAATTAGAACAGATAATTCCATCATGTAAAAGAACAAACTGAGGCAAAATTTTGGGAAGTTGTTGAGAAATTATTGGAAGCAAATTAAATCAAAGGACCCTTATTGACAGATTGAAAAGTTGGCGTAGTTTGAGAAAGAAACTTCAAAAGAGATTGATTCCTTCTGCCAGCATTTTGCTCCATCTAGAATTTATCAGGACGATCTTATGTCAGGGGTCAAACTCAGGGGCCAGATCCGGTCCGCCGGGTGCTTAAATCTGGCCCGCGGCGCCACCCTAGAAACAGCAAAGAACTGGCCCACAGTATCTCTGCCAGTAAAAATGGTGCTTGAAAGGCCATGCATGGCCCTCCTAGGCTCCGTTTTTAGCTGCGACGGCCTTCTGCCGCCCTCTGCCAGTGAAAATGGACACGTCTTTTCTTTCACTGTAGGAATTAAATGCATGCAAGAAAATTAGAGTTAATGTATTACCACTAATGAATTATGCTTCAAATATTCACTGTATTTTTCCGATATACCTGCTTGTGATTTACTAACAGTCTTCGCAGACTGGAAGCCTTTCATTTTCATGGTCAATTAGTTCAGTTGATTATATTTCTTAACACAAGCTCAGCTCCATTTGTGTTTACCTGCTGAAAAGACTGTTCTGTGAATTTGACTGATGAAGAGGACTCTGGTTCATGTCACATTAAACCTGTTAATCTTTCTGGTATCCTGAGGCGCCTTAGTAGGGATTTCAATTTAATTTCCTAAGTCTTTTATGCATTCCACGACTATCCTAGTATTATACAGATGTTGCACAAGGTATGATGCCAGTTCCTAAACAAATGAGAAGTCCTATTCAACTTCATTAATTTTTTCCTAGAAAGGAAACAATAACATATCACAAGCCTACCTGTGTCACAAATATAGTTACTTCCAGTCTTAGAGAATGAGTAACAGGAGAATGGCATTGCTAGCAAATAGACCTTATGAGCTCTGAGCTCACTTTGAAGTAATCCAGTTGAGGCTAACTGACTTATTTACATATAAATGAGTGTCATAAAGCCTCTTGGTCAAAGGTCCAAGTAATCCAGTATTTTAGCCAGGCATTTGGAAACCCACAGGACTTAAGATACAATTTGCCATTTGTTGTAAGAGGCCGACTGTTATATTACTCAAGAAGGATGACCACGAAGTTTTTATCAATAAGCTTTCAACATATATTTCCTTTGATGCACAAAATTCTCTTTCAGGCATTACTTTCCTCTGAAGGAGACAGTCCCGAATAGAATAGAATAGAATGGAATGGAATGGAATAGAATAGAATTCTTTATTGGCCAAGTGTGATTGGACATACAAGGAATTTGTCTTTGATGCATATGCTCTCAGTGTACCAGGGGTGGGTTCCTGCCAGCATTGCTACTG
Source organism: Natrix helvetica (assembly GCF_964273705.1). Lineage (NCBI taxonomy): Eukaryota > Metazoa > Chordata > Lepidosauria > Squamata > Natricidae > Natrix > Natrix helvetica. The sequence goes on from NC_138558.1 coordinate 13,611,182, forward strand.
GTTTGGCGCGCAAAAATTTTTGCTCCGTGCGTGGGAGCATTTGCAACTTAAAAAGTCTGCACATGCGCACATTAGAAAAGGGAAAAAATTACATTTTTCCAATGAAGATTGTTCTGTGCATGTGCAAAACAGAAAATCAAGATGCCACCGCTGAGCATAGAACCGGTTTGGGTGCGTGTCCGGCTGAGTTACTACCTACTTGGCCGAACTGCTAAGAACCCACCTCTGCAGTGTACATAAGGAGAATAAAATCCATTCATCAAGAATAAAAAGATACAACACTTAGTGATAGTCAAGGTTACTAATAAGATATCAAATCCTACTAGGAAACAAATAAAAACAGTATAAATTGAAAGATACAAACAACATGGTTATAGTCATAAGTGGGGAGAGATCGATACTAGGAAGGAAGAGAAAAATAATAATAATACATTCATTTGAAATTTAATTCTTTTAATAGCAAATGCTAAAAAAAAATTCTTCAAGGAGATAAAAGTTGCAAGCACTTTGCATAGTCTAACATGCTTTGATGAAGCATTGGTGTCACACAGGTTTTGGAGCAGAGATGTGATTTGGGACAGAATTATTCCCAAATAGTTGTTCTCATGCTTAACTGTTTAAGACAAAAGTGGTGCTTTAAAATCAAACATGGCTAGGGAGATTGTGCTGCAGGTCCCTTGCAATTTTTACATTTCAAATGATCATATTCAAGGGAGGGTCTCCTCCAGAGGAAAGTAAAACCAGCCAGCCCTCTTCAATCAAAAAGCGTGAAGAAATCATTGCAGTTGTTTGTTGTGTGGTATTGAGCAAGCCACATTGTTATTCAGGCAAGCAGATGAAAGTTTGAAAAATCCATTCTGACTAAGGGAACGCAATGGGGATGAGCCACTATTTGGGATCTAGTTCTGCTTGATAAACCTGATGTAAAAAATAAAAGGTACACCCCACAGAGCTTAAGGAGGATTATTTTGAATGCATAAATAACAGTCAAGAGTTGCAACCGTTCATTTAGTGACCAAAGTTACAACAGTACTGAAAAAAGTGACACATGACTAGGAGTGGGATTGAAAAATGTTAGCTGCCCAGTTGCTGGGTGGGTGTGGCCATGGTGGGCGTGGCTTACTCTGCCTCCTGCAACATGGGGAAGGGGTGTTTTTGCCCTCCCCAGGCTTCGGAGGCTTTCCTTGAGCCTCCTGGAGGGCGAAAACGGTATCCCCTGTACTCCAGAGTACTGAAACGGGCCCATTTCTGGATTTCCGGAATTTCAAGGAGGCCCGTTTTTCGCCCTCCCAGAGCCTCTGCGCAGGCCTTGCACTTACCAGGCATGATGAACAGGCCGCATGGAAACTACTGGGAGGGGAGGGGTGGGCATGGCCAGCCAGTCCTTGCAACTACTGTAAATGTAAAATTGTAAAATTAACATCCGGTTCGCCCGAACTGGTCCAAACCAGCTGAATCCCACCCCTGCACATGACCATTGTTCATACTTACGACTACTGCGGCATCCCCATGATCACATGATCAAAATTCAGACCTTTGGCAACTGACTCATATTTATGACGGTTGCAGTGTCCCTGGAAAATGTGATCCCCTTTTGCAGAGAAAGTATGTCTCTTGGGTACCACTAGGTGACATTGTTTCCCTAGGAGGACTAGGTCATGCCTACCTTAAGAGACTTAGTGTGACAGGCACAGATTTTTGGAAGCAAGCATTCCCACCAATAATCTAGTCCTGTGTTCTGTAAAGCTTTAAAGACAAACCAGCATCTTGGATTGCATCCAGGAACTGACTGGTAGCTAGCACATAAAATAGCAGTCCTATATGGATGAACTCTGGTGTACTCCATATTGTTCACACTGCTGCATTCTAGACCAAACGAAATTTCCAAATGTTTTTGAAGGGCATCCCTATGTAGAGCACACTTTAGTAGTGAGAAATGACTATGTGACTGATTAGAGCCTCCCAATAAAGTATTTAGGATGGACAGAAAATGACTTGAGCAAGAGTCATTAGTCCAAAAAGGGGCCAAGTGACCCACCAATTCTATCTGGGGAAGTTCTATCCCAGGAGTCAGCAATCTGCGGCTCTGGAGCTGCATGTGGCTCTTTCATTCTCCTGCTGTGGCTCCCTATCACCAGTCGATGCTGCAATTTTGAGAGGAGCTTCCGGTTGGGAGGGGGAGCACAGCACACCAGGAGGAGACTCTATGGCAAGGACCAGGTTTTCTGGTCAGCTCCACAATAGATAGGGCTTTCGGTTAGGACAGGTAGAAGAAAAAGAATGCTGGGCTAGGAGAGGAATTTATGGTGGGGAAACCGGACTTTCGGTTGGCTCCAAAATTGAATGGGGGGGCTTCCGGTAAGGACCTTTGTGGTTCTTTGGGTGTTCAAGGTTGCCAACCCCTGGTCCATCCCACCTAGCTTTAAATGTAGATGCTCCCCAATACAAGGGAACTTCAAGTCCACAGCTCCCCAGTCTTGCCAATCTTGAGTTGTTTCCCCCTTCTGGATCTTTACCACTTCTGGGTATTGGATAATAAAACTAATGGCATCACTTGTATAGTCTGTGGCAGAGATTTATAATTAAATATCGTTCGCCTACTGATGATACCTTACTCCCTGATAGCAAATGACCTTAGCCAGTGATTTTATGCAGATGTTTAATAGAAGTAGGGAAAAAGTTGAACCTCGAGGCACTCCATACATCAGGGATCTAGGATTGGATTTTTCCTCCAACTGGTACTAGCCATGACAACCACTGCAAAAATGTGCTACCCAACTCCCAACCCCTCCGATACTTTGTCCAGAAGAATACCAGAGTCAGTAATACTAAAAATGCTGATATATCCGTGAGGACAAGGGTGGATAAATCACCCCCATCCCAAGTTCCATAAAGCAATAGCAATAGCACTTAGACTTATATACCGCTACATAGTGCTTTTACAGCCCTCTCTAAGCGGTTTACAGAGTCAACATATTGCCCTCAACAATCTGGGTCCTCATTTTGCCCACCTCGGAAGGATGGAAGGCTGAATCAACCTTGAGCCTGGTGAGATTTGAACTGCCGAACTGCAGCTAGCAGTCAGCTGAAGTAGCCTGCAGTACTGCACTCTAACCACTGCACCACCTTGGCTCTATAATAATACTAAAAATGCTGATATATCCGTGAGGACAAATCATCCCAGTCCCAAGTTCCATAAAAGTCATTCACGTGCAGTCAACATGGACTTGATATTATGACCTACTGGAAACCTCTGGTTTCAATCTTTCCTAGTTCATCTCATATTATATAGTTTTCTTTTGATAAGCTTTTTTTTCCTTTTGTGAGTTTTTAATTGAAGGCTTAAAGCAATTTTGGCAAAATACAGTTTTTCAGTGGAATGTCATCAGCTTTGTGTAATTCTGCAATAAAGAATATCTACACTATCTCTAATCCCTCTGTTTGTGTATCTGTCTCTACCTACCTACGTACCTACATACTAACCTCCCTCCCTCTTCTATCTATTAAATTATCTGAGTGTATTATTTAGTCACAGTCATATTTTTCAGCATTCTTTGTCTTATTCATAGCTCATTTGGAGCACAGGTTCTCAAAAGTTTGGACTCATATCTTTAACACATTCTTCATTACTCCTACACCTTCTTATCCCTTGGGAGATACACCTAAACTCATACTTGCAAGGCATTAAAACCACTCCTAACAAGAGTTTCATCTCTGCCATCATATATAAACAGTTGGCCAGTTTTCTGGTTCTACAGGTATGGCAGCTGTAGTTTTCACCTCACCCATCACCCAAATTTCTTGTTTCTGTTCCCATTCATATTATGTTAATTCATTGCATATCATTACATATGTTGCCTAATGATATGGGAAGGAGCAAGGACCTGCGCATAATTGGAAAGTTCTAGATGTAAGCTCCTGGCACAATTGCTTTCCTCTTTCCCTCTTCTCTGTATAAGTTGGGGAAAAATAGTTTTATATTATCCTATCTTACCATTACCACAGTCCCTCTGTCAGGGAGATGGGTGGTTTCTAAATTTGATAAATAAATAGTATTTCAGAAATAACACTTGATTTCTTGGTAAGATTTTTATTTTTCCTTTTTTAAAAAAATTTATTTTCACGGTAGTATCATCAGAGAATTAAGATGCGCGTGGAGATCAGTATATGAACAGGTCAAGTAGCAAATGAAACCTTACAGCCACAACTAGTAGCTAATTAAAGCCACACTACTGGGATTGTTGCCTTCAGTAGTTAGACATCATCTTGACAATCTAATTTTTACCATGTGTCTTACTTTTTGGTTGGCCAAAAGTTTTTTTGTTGACCCCTGAAGGTAAGCAGATGTTCAACCTCAGGTGGAGCAAACCAGTAAACAGGCAATTAAGGAGATGGACAACCAAGTGGAGAAGAATCTTAGTCTTCCTGAGATAAGAAGTTCAGTTCATAACGGAGCCTACCTCATCGCTTTCTTACATTGATCTCTTCCAGTGAGGAAACAGCAATTCAGTTAGTTCTCGACTTACATCAGTTCATTAAGTGACGGTTCAAAGTTGCAACAGCGGCGAAAAAAGTGACTTACGACCGTTTTTCACACTTACAACCCTTGTAGCATTCCCCATGATCATATGATCAAAATTCAGATGCTTGGCAATTGTCACCTACCTATGACCATTGGGGTCATGTGATTACCTTCTGACAAGCAAAGTCAATGGGGAAGCCAGATCCACCTTAACAACCTTGTTACTAACTTATCAACTGTGCTGATTCACTTAACAGCTGTGGCAAGAAAGGTTGCAAAATGGGGCAAACTCATTTAACAACAAAACATTTGGGGCTCATTTGTGGTCGTACGTTGAAGATTTGCCTGGACTAATGTCCATCCATCTCTGGCTATACAAGGTAGCCCAATAGGCTAGTACAGTGGTCGGCAAGCCGCGGCTCGCGAGCCACATGCGGCTCTTTACACACTTTAATGTGGCTCTTCTGTGTGCCGGGCGCCCGCTCCCCTCCCTCCTCTCGGGCACTTCAAAACAAGCGCCTCTTTCCCTTTTTTTCTTTTCGACCCACAATGATTAGGGAGGATCCTGAAGTCGGGCGGGGACGAGAAGCGAGGAGGCAGAAAAAGAAACAGAGGCTAAGGAGCTTCCCCCCCGCCTCCTCCCAGCAAAAATCTAACCGGGGAGCCGGGCGGGCAGTAGCAAATTAGCCGATCACGCCGTGTGATCAGCTAATTTGCTACTGCCCGCCGGCTCCCTGATAAGATTTTTGCGGGGGGGGGGGAGAAGCTCCTTGGCCTCCGTCTCTTTTTCTCCCTCCTCGCTTCCTGGGGCTCCACCAATGGGGGAGCAAGGCCCGTCCAGTGCCAGGCTTTGGGCTAACACAGAGGTCTGCAAATTTGGCTGTTTTAAGACTGGTGGACTTCAATTCTCAGAATTCTGGGAGTTGAAGTCCACCAGTCTTAAGAGCCAATTTTGCAGATCATCCTATGTATTTTCGGTTTTAAAAATGTGGCTCTCAAAATAAATTTCAATCGTGGTTTTGGCGAGATTTGGCTCAGTTGAAAAAAAAGGTTGCCCACCACTGGGCTAGTACAACAAAGACTCATTTTTTTTAATCTCTAACTCAGTAGTAAAATCTGACATTTTTATTTTCTAAAAATTAGATACGTCCCAGTGGAAACAAAGCTTATCACCAAACTACATTATATTCCTAACAATTAGGAAACATGCCATTTTAGAATAAATGGAAGAGGGTCTTATCCAAGGGGGTTTAATTTGGATGAAATGAAGAAGTCTTATAGGCCTGAAGTGGGGTAATATGATATGGTCTTTCAAAAGTGATTCACACACTGTGGCTGTTTTAAACCTGCTTCTGGAAGGCTTGAAAAATGAGAGAACTAAGAGCATGTCTGAACATGTTCAGCATTAGTATGAAACTGTCCTGTTTGAAAAGGCATTCTGGATGGCTGGTCTGCCCATTTATACAGCACAGGTGAACTGTTTATGAGCTGTACACTGAAAATAGATGCAAAGTTTAACTAGAAAAGATTTCCCCGTTTTTTTTTTCCTTGTTAAAAAAAATCTTTTCAAAGTCTCTTTAAGGTGGGGGGGGGCAGGTTGGACGATTTCACGTAGCGCAAAGTTCTAAGTTGAACTTTTTTCTCTTGGCTCGCCGAAAATCATGACTCAGTGATTGAAGAAATTATCGAAGGATGAGCCGGCAAAATTTCTGTACTATTATTGAATGTCCCATATATTAATAAGGCAGATGAGTTTGCTCAGAAAAAAATGATTCGGATGCTAGTACCGTATTTCCCCGAAAATAAAACAGGGCCTTATTTTCTTTTAACCCCCAAAATAAGCGCTTGGCCTTATTTTGGGGGGAGGTCTTATTTTTGAGGTGCAGGAGGCCCCCTAACCTCGACCCACGGATCAGCTGACGTTCTGTCCCTGTTTCTGGCACATTCTTGCCAGCCCTAACGTCACTGGGCCTGCTGCTCTTTTTGCGGCCGCCCCTAAGAGAAGGGGCACAGTAGCTAGGGTTTCCATAAGCGGCCTCCGCTAGGCCGTTCGTGTGGATGGCAGGTGCATGTGGGGCATGTTCACCCCTCCCACACCCCCAGGAAATGGTGGGGACCGGGTGTGCATGCAGTTAAATATTTTTGGGGAGGGCTTATTTTGGGGGGAGGGCTTATTTTAGCGCATGAGCTCAAAAGCCCAATTAGGCTTATTATCCCGAAAGGTCTTTTTTCGGGGAAACAGGGTAATAAAAAAAGAAGCAAGCAGGCTCATTGGTGTGGAAGCTAACTCAGAAACTAGGACAAAGCTCCTGGTATGGATTTCTCGTGTAGCCTAGGGAAGTTTTTCATCCAATACCACACTGCAACAATTTTGTGTGGGGGATTAGGGAAATGTTTGCAAAGAAGGGCTGCTTTTATATGCAAAGGCCAACGGCCATTCATCGCTGTCAATCACATTTCCCATGACTTGGAAAATACACGGGGAACTAGAAGGCTTCAGTTATCTGTATATTTTTTCCTATTTGAAAGTAGAACACATCTATCATTTTTCATAAACTTGGACAAGGAATAATGGATAGAAAACTGATCAAGGAGAGATTCAACCTGGAAATAAGGAGGGATTTTTTTGACAGTGAGAACAATCAACGAATAGACCAGAAGTTGCCTTCAGAAGTTGTGGGAACTTCTTCATCGGAAGCTTTCAAGAAGGGACTGGACTGCCATCTGTCAGAAATAGTGCAGGGTCTGCTTGGGTGGGGGTTGGACTAGATGACCTACAAGGTCTCTTCCAACTCTGTTAATCTGGTTACTATCTGTGAAATGCCTCTCGTTGGGGTGGGGGCCCTGTGGCTGTACCTCACAAAAGCACTGCTCTCAAATACAGGTAGTCCTTGACTTACGACCACAATTGAGCCCAAAATTTATGTTGCTAAGTGAGACATGACAAGTTGTTAAGTGAATCACAACAGTTGTTAAAGTTAGTCACATATTTGTTAAGTGAATCTGACTTCCCCGTTGGTTTTGCTCGTCAGAAAGTAGCAAAAGGTGATCAGATGACCCCAGGATACTTCAGCAGTTATAAATATGAATCAGGTACCAAGTGTCCAATTTTTGGTCATGTGATATTATAGAGGCTGCAATGGTCATAAGTGTGAAAAACGGTTATAAGTTCACTTTTTAAAGCGCAGTTGTCACTTCAAATGGTCACTGAATGAGCTGTTGCAAATTGAGAACTACCCGTACTAAATATTAGTCAGTAAGGGGTTTGTTTTAAAATTAAAATTAGACTGAAAAAGTGCATTGAATTCTGTTGCCCTCTTGGCTTCTGTTCTGTTTTGGTTCTTAACAAGAAATACGTTGCTATTTTAAGAACTGATGAATAATTCTGATTTTGTGCCAGAAACTGAACAAAAGTCCTTTTGGTGAGCACCTTGAGTTTATAGGCAGTGTGTGCGGTGTTGAATTCCATTGTAAAAAGAAACATTCCAAGAGATTTTTAGAAAAGAGACATTTTATTTAAAATGACAGTTGTTGCATCATAGGTTCAGTTGCATTATGAATAGTTTTATCCCTGAATTTATTTAGGTGATTAAAGCCTGGTGCCACAGGAACTCCAATGGACAGGCAGAGAGTTGATTTTGGCATATTTTAATAGGTTGGGGTTTTTTATGGCTAAAGAAATTTCCCAATAATTTCCTTCTTCGCAGTTTTGATAGGACTGCCACAGAAAAACCTCCTGGTTGGAATTTTCCTATGAGATCTAACAACAGGGCTAGTTTTACAAATAGCGAATGAAATATACGGAGCTAAGAAAAGGGAAGGCTAAGGAAAGTGTTATGAAAATACTAGCTTTTCTTAAGAAGGTGGCTTAAATTCGCCTCTAGATGAGATGGGAGGCATATAAATTAATTGGATAGATGGATGGACAGACGGATGGACGGACGGACGGACGGATGGATGGATGGACAGACGGACGGACAGACGACTCCTATTCAAAAGATTCATTTAAAATTTTACTTTTTCCCTAAGATCAAGAGGTGCAAGGGGAATCTTGGAGACCAATGTTGTGGCCCGCCAGCAGCCAGCAGAGCTGGTGGCGGACTGAGTCAATGAGGAGGTTGGGGAGGAACATGGGCCAGTCCTGGAGTCTGGGGAAGGCTCTGACGAGTGCTCTGCATCAGAGGCAGAGATGGGGCCAGGGCCATCTGATAGTTATCAGCTGCCTTTGGAGTTGGCTATCAGTGGGGCAGAAGAACAGCTGGAGCCTGTTCCTGATGTGCACATGCGCAGAGCTGCCAGGACAAGGGAACAGTTAAGGAACAAGGGACAACATGGGAGTAAAGGCACAGGTGGATGGTGAAAGGCCCCTCCCATAGGGAATAAAGAGGAGCAAAAGGGAAGGGGAGTTTGCAGGAGACAATTAGTTCAATTCATTAGGGTGAAGATCTGTTCCTGACTTCTTGCCAAGTAATTGCTGCTACAGTGTGGCGTTTGGACGATATGGGCCTGGCAACTCTCCAAGCCTGATAAAGGTTATGAAATATCATGAAAGACAGTTGGCTGGGACTTTGCTGGAGGGGAATTCCCTTTAACCTAAATAAAAGAGCTTTTATCTGGACAAGGAGTCTCCTTCATGGTCTTGGGAAGCCCAATTGGCTTGCTTTAGTGATTATTGCAAAGCTGTTGGAATCTGTGCAATTTATGCATATAATTCTTTTCTAATGGTAAAAGATGCTCATTTTCCAAGAGTCCATTACTGGATGGATTCCTCCCCCCACCCCCCTCAATAATGGGCAGTCTGATGAGTCTGGTTGTTTTGTATAGGTAAGGATTCTGTTTGCAGAAGACAGAGTAGTACCACATAAGAGTGTTTTTGTCCCAAGCAAATTGCTTTTTGTTTTAATAATTTCCAACATTTTAAATAATGTTGTTTGAACTTCATTTATTTTTAGTATTTGTACTGCATTAACTTGGCAAAGATATATTAGTGAAATATAACAGATGCAAGAAAAAGTTATATAATGGCAGCAGTATCATAAAATGATATATAACAATGGAAAAAATACTGTGGGGATAAGACATCCCTAACACCCCGCGGGGGGTGCGGGGGTGGTCTGTTAAGATACAGCCTGTTGTGCCTTAAAATGGCTTCTACTGTACTGCTGTAAAATGGCTTCTACTGTACAGTGCAGTGGAGTTGCCATGGTAACAGTTTCACAGTACTCCACAAGGGGGCTCCCTCTGGTAAGGGGGAAACTCCAACATTAGAAATTATAAATAAATAAATACCAGGGCAACACCAGGTTATCAGCTAGTACAGGGGTGGCGAACAAGTTCGACAAAAAGAGCCAAAATTTTAAACTGTGAGAGTCAGAGAGCCACACCACGCAGTGACCTGCCAAAACAGACCCGGAACCAATGTTCCCTCTAATTTTTTTTCGATGTGAGCAGAAAAGTATAGTGTTTGAGCGGCACATTTTCATGCCTGAGCACCCGAATTTTTTTCACAGATGTCACCTAAGACAACAACGAAATCAGTATTATTTGAAACTCAAAGTTATGTTTCTTCAAGGTACCCGCTTAATTCAAAGTGTTATATAATATCAGTATCACTTATCAACGCTCCTGCTTAGCAACCAAAATGTTGGCTCAGAAACTCTGGCATTTGAAGCACGCAACTCTTAAAGCTGTCAAGTTACAAGACCCTTGCACCCCTAACCCTTTAGGGAAAAAAACCCCCAGGGGTCTTCAAACATGACAGCTTTAACACTTGTGGACTTCAACTCCCAGAATTCCTCCTCCAGTCATGTTGCTGCGACGTCATCTGCGTGGATCTGCTCCATCTTTGCTTTCTTCATTGTGGGCAGGGCTTCTGCTGAAGATGCCGACGAGTACGAGTTGCCACCAGAATAACTGCTGCTACCTCCTCCTCCTCCTCCTCCTCCAACAGAATCACCAGATTTGCTCCTGAGCTCAGCGCTGGGTTACCTCTGCCCCCTCCCCCTCCTCCGTGCTTTTGAGGAGCCATGAGGCTTTTTTCCCCCTGCTCCCCCCCCCGCCTTCCTACTGGAGGAGGAGGAGGGGGCAGGGGTAACCCAGCGCTGACTGAGCTCAGCTGCTCCGAGCGGAGGGGAGGCGCCGCTGCCACGCGCGGAGATGCCGGCTGGAGCTTTGGCGGCTTCATCTCAGCCGCAGCACCGGGCGGCAAATCCGGCAGTGCTGCCTGTTAGAGGAGGAGGAGGAGGAGGTGGCAGCAGTTCTTCCGGTGGCGGTGGGGGCTTTGGGGCTTCACAACTAGCCTCAGTCGCCCCGTGCTCCTCAAAGCAAGTCTGGAGAAGTCCTTTGCAGGCGGCCCATTCTAGCTGCCTGAAAAGGACCTCCCCAGCTTCCGAAAGGGAGCGCGCGATCCGAGCCACAGTATACTAAATAATGATAAGAGGCAAAGAGCCTCATTTATTTTGGCCGGGAGCCGCATGCGGCTCGTGAGCCGCATGTTCGCCACCCCTGAGCTAGTATATAATAAAAAAGGGAGAAGAATTTTAATATAATATTAATATAAAAATAGTTCAGCCATTTAACACATTGCCATCAAGACCACATGTTCTTTGTTTTTTTTTAACGTTATGTTTTATTTGATTTTTAGCAAATTGTATTTCTAATATATTATGGGATCCAGGAAATGTCATTAGAGGCACCTTTCTCCAAACATGATGCTTTCGAAGTCTCATTTTGGGATGGTTGTCCCCATTCCATCACATCACAGCTCGGTACACAACTCTCGTGGCTGTATGCTGTTGGAGCAGTTTGAGGGTGCAATAATCATCATAAGAATAAAATCTCTACTGGAGCCACAGTTGTTATTCCCACTGGGGAAATAGATTAAACAGTTCTGTGCTTGTCTATTCTTGTGCCTGGAAAAAGGTGCAAGTATGAACATTTCAGACTACAGGAGGTGACCTAGTAGTTGAATGGCTATGATACTTTAAGCAAACATTATTTGACTTAGCCTATTATCACCAAGATTATAGGCACTGTGCTGTGCAACTCCTTATTTCTGTAGTGGAACTTGTTCCCATCTATTAATTCCACACTCCTCTTGGAGGCTTTCTCTTCCTTACTACCAGATCTCGTCGGTATGCAAGAGAAGGAACATAGGTGTCCTTCATTGACAAAGGTATGGCAGAAATACAAAGATGAAATAATCCACACATGATTGATACACAGGAGGATGAAATGAGATAAAAATGAGGATGCCCTGTATGTAGTTAATTACATGAATGGTATTTTCTTTGCACACATGTAACAGTGTGCAGGTGGGCATTGTTTGGCTGAGGCAATAAAAAAAGGAAAGGCTCTGAGTTGCAAAATTAGAATAGCAGAGTTGGAAGGGACCTTGGAGGTCTTCTAGTTCAACCCCCTGGGAAAGAGTAGAGCAAGGATTATTGTTCCTTTTTTTCCATGGTATTCCTGATAGAGCTGAACAGTTCCAGAAAAAGATGTCAGTCAGTCTGATTACAAGGATCCGTGTGAGAGACTTAATGTGCCTAAAAATGCTGAATTTTTGCGTAGGGTGTATCCGAAATGTCTTTTGAGGTATCTGTGAAAATGGTCTCTTCATCTAGGTCTTCCCTGAATGCCAAAATAGTTTTGTTTTCTGCTTCATTTACATGTTTTGTACTGTTTTAATGTGCTTGTTTCATTTTAGTTATTTATGGTGAATCACTTTGAAATTTCTAAATAGCATGTAACCTGTATATAAATATATTGAGTTATCATAATTTCCCTTTAGGGTAAAACTTTAGAATAATATTATGCATTTTTCTTGATAAGCATTTTATTCCTGAAAAAAAACATGGAAATTGAAAAGAAAATGAAAGAAGCACTAAAATGAATACTGGAATAATGGAGTTGCCTGTGATGAAATGGGCAGCAAATAAATAAATTAATAAATGATAATTAATAAATAATAAATAAATCCATCTAACCCAGTCTTTTCCAACCAAAGATATATAGACTTCAACTCTCAAAAGTTCACACCAACGTGGCCAATGCTGAAGACTATGGGAATTGAAGTCTATGCAGCTGGAGACAACTCAAATCGAAGAAGGCTAATTCATTCAACCTTTATTGTTTATAGTTGATAATTGCCCTAATTTTATTTAAACATGTTTAATGAAGAACACACTACCATTTCCTCAATCTGCTTCAAAACTTATCAGCACTTATTATTAGGAAATTGCCTCTAAAGTTTAGCTAAAATTTGCCCCTGAATTTTTTACTTGAAGGACAACAAATTTGCTTCATTCTCTTATTTTTTCATCACGTTATTTGAACACAGATATTTCTCTTCTTAATCTTTTAATCTTAGACAATCAGACTTTTGTTGTTTTAGACCAAATAAATTCATCCTTTTCATTAAGCTTTGGCTTCCTGACATTCTAAATACAAATTCTTGACAATTCTGCTCTCTGGGTGTGACTGCATATACAAGGAATTCTATAGTCTTCCCTGTTAAGGATGTACACATTTTTAAAGTTTGAAAATAGATTTATATATCCATGCATGTAAAGAGTTCTCTGCCCGGTTGCTGGGCATGGTGGGCATTGCCTAATCAGCCTCCTGCACCATGGGGGGAGGGGCTATTGAGCCTCCGGGAGGGCGAAAATGACCTCCCCAGGCACCAGAGGCCCTCTGTTTCCGGCCTTCCCGAATTTCTGGGAGGCCCGTTATTCACCCTCCCTGAGACTCCGTGTATGTCCTGCACTTACCTGCATCCAAAACAGGCCGTGTGGGAACTCCTGGGAGGGGAGAGTGGGGTGGGCGAGGCCAGCCAGGAGTAAGATTTGGGGTTTCTCCGAACTGCACAGAATCTTAGCTAGAGGTTCTCCCGAACCCCTGCAAACCCCCAGCAGCCTGCCCCTGATGCATGTCCTATTCACCTATCCCTGGTATCTGGATCATGGGGAAAGGGGCAGTGGCATTTTGTACAAATTCCAAAACTGTGTTGCCCCCAGCCAACACATGTCTGATTTTAAAAATGCTAAGTAGAGTCAGGTGTAGCTCGGACCTGGATGGATAGAAGATGATGGAAAAAAATCTTAGGCTTAGATTGGAAGTAAAAAATCAATTCCTGAAGAAACGAATGGCAAATCACTTACGTATTGTTGCCATGAAAACAAGAGGTTTACATCAATAACCAGGATTTCAGCCCAAGAATTAACCCAAGAGCACCACAAATATATCCAGTTAAGTCAAGTGCTTTACTCAACTAATTCCCCCATACCATGTTGTGCAAACTACTTTTACTCAGGTTTCATTGTTTCTTTTAATGTCTGCTATTGAGATCAACTACTAGGGAGATCTTACAAAAACATGGCTTCTCTAGACATTACGTCCTGGCATTTTTTGTTTCCCCACACCCTCTCAGCAAATCTAGACAACATACTAAAAAGCAGAGACATCACCCTGCCAACAAAAGTGTGTATAGTCAAGGCAATGGTTTTCCCAGTTGCAATGTATGGCTGTGAAGGTTGGACCATAAAAAAGACTGAGCGCCAAAGAATTGAGGCCTTTGAACTACGGTGCTGGAGAAGACTCCTGCGAGTCCCTTGGATTACAAGGCGATCAGTCCTAGAGGAGGAGATCAACCCTGACTGCTCTTTAGAAGGCCAGATCCTGAAGAGGAAACTCAAGGACTTTGGCTACCAAAGAGAAGGAAGGATTCACTGGAGAGGAGCCAAATGTTGGGAAAGATTGAGGGCAAAAGAAGAAGGGGACGACAGAGAATGAGGTGGCTGGATGGAGTCACCGAAGCAGTCGGCGTGAGTTTAAATGGACTCCAGAGGATGGTAGAGCAAAAGGCCTGGAGGAATGTTGTCCATGGGGTCACAAGGGGTCAGACATGACTTTGCAACTAACAATAACAACAAACACCCTCTCACATGACCACACCTGGCCAATTTGTCTGAAGAACCATTTTCTTCCTCTAGAAAGAAAATAACCTCGGATATCGATATCTGCGAGAATTAAAAAACAGGGCCTCTGATTAACCAAATGAGTCATCTAAGTTCTTATGGTTCTGGCATACAAAAGTAAATTGGTTAACTGGGAGAAGGAATGGCGAAGTTGATTGTGTCATACAAACAAGGCAGTGTTTCCCCACCCAATGATGCAGCAATCCTTCTCTCGAAGCTGCAGAGATAAGCTTCCTCCATTGGGAAGTTTTGTGTTTGACGTGATCATGGGTAAGAAATCTCTACAAAGAGTGACATAGGCCGTTGTTGATCAAAGAGAGTGAATCAGACTTGACAGGGTTGTACCAGGAAATAATTCTGAGGGTTTTTCCTGGGCAAAGTTCTAAAAATGAAATCTTTATTTTTCTATTGAAATGAGTCTATTGACAACCTGTTTGTAGGTCCAGATACTAATTTTACTCGAGCAGGTTGTTACTTGAGCTTATGGTTGGGTCTGAATCTCAGAAGCATGGTGCAGATTATGTAGCGTTTGTGTTCAGAATCTTTGTGCAAAACCAAAGCTGTCTTTGTATTCTGTCTTATATTTTAGCATAAACCTAGTTGTTGGTGAGGTTTTTGTTTTATTTTATGCTGCTGGTTTTTAAAAAAATGATTAATAATGTAACCCAGTTATTGTCAAATCATCTTGTCTTGCTAGTTTTACATAGTTTTATTTGGTGGGTCAGGATTGAATGTAAGACCCTTTGCATGCAGAATTGGGCCTTGCCTGTGAACTATTTGTTGTTGCTGTTAGTTGCGAAGTCGTGTCCGACCCATCGCGACCCCATGGACAACGTTCCTCCAGGTCTTCCTGTCCTTTGCCATCCTCTGGAGTCCATTTAAGCTCACGCCTACTGCTTCAGTGACTCCCATCCAGCCACCTCATTCTCTGTCGTCACCTTCTTATTTTGCCCTCAGTCTTTCCCAGCATTTGGCTCTTCTCCAGTGAGTCCCTCCTTCATATTAGGTGGTCAAAGTATTTAAGTTTCATCTTCAGGATTTGGTCTTCTAAAGAGCAGTCAGGGTTGATCTCCTCTAGGACTGACCGGTTTGATCGCCTTGCAGTCCAAGGGATTCGCAGGAGTCTTCTCTAGCAGCATAGTTCAAAGGTCTCAATTCTTTGCCGCTCAGCTGTGAACTATGCCCCTTCCCAAAACATTGCACTGTTTGTATAGAAAGCATGGAACTGCATCGTATTCTCTCGATGATAAGATAATATCATTTCAGGAGCACAAAAAAGACTTAACAGAAATAACAGATCTATTGTTTTACAAGTAACTTTCTAAAAAACTTCCAATTCCTGTTTTATTTGGTTGTGGCTTATCTAATACGGCAATGATTCTCAAACTGTGGTCTGCGGACCATTGGGGCGCCCACAATGTCGTCACAGGCAGTCTGTGAAGGTTTGAAGAAAGGTTATGATTTGGATTTTGAGTTAAGCCTTGGGGGTCCATGACATTGGCAACTAAGGGTTTTTAAGGGGATGGTCTGGAGTGAAGAAGAGGTTGAGAACCACTATAATATGGCATTATGGGAATTCTGTATCTTCTACCATTTGCGGGAGCTAAAAATGATGGTGTCTTAAGCATCTGCAAGGTGGACCAGATGAAGATGGAGCCAAACATAAAGTAATTATCATCAAAATAAGCACAGTCTGGATATATGAGGGACTTTTAATTAAAGTCAATGCATATTATTAAGAAAAACCATTAACATATATATCTCTTCCTTATTTTTCCAGTATACCTTTGTCATTTTGCCTTTAACTTCATTCTCCTCAATTTTCTGGAGGCATGCAAAGGAGAAATTGCTGAAACACCAGTACTTGGGAACTGTCTATCCACTGCTTATCACTCATCTTTAGATCTTGTTCTCCTCACCTACGTCTTAATTTCACTTAAGTCAGACCTGACCCAGCAATCATAGTGACATGAATTGCCATTGAGTGAGAAGTATCTAAGACCACTATAGAACAAAACTGGAAACTTGATGATTGGTCCAAAGGCAGAGTTTGATCAATTCTGGGTTACAACATACCAGTGGGCTGCAACCCGTTTAACAACCGGTTCAGTGATTGTGCGCTTCGTAAGCACCTAACGCGCTTGCGCGCAGCGTTCAAAATACAGCAATTCGAAGCTCAGCTGCTTACTTTCTAAGGGAATCTCGGGAAGTAGAACAGCGGAGGTGTGGAAATCAGCTGTGTCGCGCGAATCAGCTGAGCCAGAAAGAAGGAAATACAGGCCAGGATAGGCCAGGTGCAAGTGGGGTGGGGCCAGCTGATTGTCAGAACTACCGGTTTCCTTGAACCGGTCCGAATTGGCATCAGCCCACCACTGAACATACCTTCTCTTTGCTGTTTTACTATGATACATCATCTAATTTACTCAAATAATTGCATCAAAAGCTTGAGTTACCACATTATTCTCATAGTATATAAATAGCATTGGTGATTAAAAAATGAAGGAAAGTTCACCCTTCATTTGGCATTGTTGAATGTTTCCTCAGCAATCAATTTGAGGCCCAGACTTTTTTTAAAAAATGTAGAATGCTGTTATTTTAATTAGAATGCCTCTTGGGATAATCCACTTAAGAATGTGCATGAAAACGATAGTGGGGCAAAATCAGAAGACTTGAGCAGCTTCCCAAAATGGGCTTTAAAAGACAGTTGGTGGAAACTGATAATTTCTATACGATCCAAGCAACCCAATATTTGCTTTGTTTAAGGATATGAATGAACACAATTGTCCAAAATTAATGTTCTAATCTAAATCACTGAATGCTATTTTGCTCTATTGATGTTTCTGACCTTTACCGTTTTTGTCCTTAATAATGAATGTGAAGATAATTTGTTTATAAAAGAGTGATCGATGGGCAATCTTGAATGCTGAATTCATCAACTACAAATAATCGCCTCTTACTCGGTATCTTTGGTGCTATATAATTGTGTCCTCCATGCATCTACATCTACCTAAGATTTAACTCAGGGAGCAGCATCGCAGAGACAATCCAGATTGTATAAATTACGTATGTTGAATGATTGTCCGTGGCAAGGTTATCGGTTTCATATTTCCTCTCCTTGGTTCATTCAACTTTGTCATTCAACTTTAGCTGTCAAATATGATCTGATTCCATAATACCATTAAACAAATTGGCTGATGGCTGATGATTCATTGTAGTGTGAAATGCCAGGTTAGGTGTGATTCTTTGTGCAAACCTTAGATCCAGTCCCAATCTTCAGTGCATTAAGGATTGGCAAGAATTCTCAGAAATACTATCTGTTCCATGTTCAGGTCTATCTGCGCCGGCAAGTGTGAATGATATGACGGTGTCAGGTAGAAGAATTTAGATTTGCTATGCACTGTAGAACATTTTGGGGAACAAGCTGAACCAGTACAAGGGAAGATGGATTTCTCTTGTACTGAAACACAACCAGATTGCTGGCAGATAACATCAAAAAGGTAGCAGAGCAGCTTTTTATAAAGTCTGTGAATATCCCTCCCACAAAGCATTCAGAAGATAATTGAAAATACTTCTATTCCATCAAGACTTCAGGCCTAATTAAGGGTCATTGGCATCTATCTGGAGAGAGGGAGAGATGTATGTATTATAATAATATATTATTATAATTTTAATGTGTTCTTACCTGCCCAGAGTCTTCTACTGTGTAGGTTATAAACTGTAAGATTAATAAACAAAAGCACAAATAATTGGTTTCTGAGAATGAGCATCCAGTTTGAAAAGCTATAGATATTTCAGGAAATACAAGTAGTCCTTGACTTACGGTCGCAATGACACGACATGCGATCTTGGAGCTCCAAGATCACAGTCGATACTTTTGCCACTGGGCAGTCCTTTTGGACCTAAACCGTCTCGAAGAGATGGTGACAGGGAAGAGTATGTCCTGCTGATCTCAGGGACACTGCAAAGTCCCTGATTGATGCAGGAGAATCTCCTTTTGCCGGCAACAGAAATGCAGCCACTGAAGCTGCTGAAGTTGGGACAGCTCCGGAATGGGAGGAAAACGGAAAGAGAAAGTGTGTCCATCTGGTGAGGAAATATTATTATTATAAAAGAGGCAACCCCCCCCCCCAAAAAATAAAAGCTAAATTAAATTTGAAAACAGAAGAGAACAAGCAACAAAATTAAGCTACATTAGACAGTGTGTTATCCTTTTTTAAAAACATTAAAAAAACATTTAAAAAAACATTTGCCTTTTCAAATGTTTCCTATTCTTTAAATTGAATGGATTAGTTTTTCTTCTACTTTTTATATTCTTTTTTTATACCTATGGATTAAAATCTTTTTCCTTATTTTTATAATGCTGGATTGGATGGGGTTTTTTTGCTCCATTTAAGAATTTTGTTTTCTTTAAGCCTGGAATATAAAGAAGATATAAAAGGAATACAGAGAGGGCTGTAATTACAGAGGGAAAGGAAGTAACATTGCCACTTGGAGGCTGGATGCTTGGAAGGCTTGGAAATATTGTCTTTTTTTCTCTTTGATCATTTGACTTTGCATTTCAAGGTTCCTCAGTTTGTTTACAGAGAGTGATTACAAATGTTTACAAGTTGGAAGAATGGCGCAATATGAAAAAGAAACCTTAACATTGCAAAAGATTATGTTTGAAATTCAAAAAATATTAGAAGTAACAGAGAAAACTGAGAAGAGATTGGAGAACATAGATCGTAGAACAGCAAATGGAAAAGTAGATGGAAAAATTGAGGATATTCATCAAATGAAGAAAGTGGAGGTCAGAGTTCTAAAAACTGAAGAAAAAAATAGAGAGACAAAAAAATTGTTGATACTGACAGTGAACTGAGCGTGGTTGGAAATGGAAAGATTGGAATATGGAAAGGGGAGATAGATGGACTGGAGCTCTACCCCAGATTTCAAAGTATAGAAGAAGAAAAGAGAGAAGAATTGATGGAACTAAGGAGAGAAATTTTGTCAGAAGCACTACCGTGTTTTCCCCAAAATACGACCTGTCCTGAAACTAATGCCTTGCCGCATTTTTCGCATGGGCAAAAACATAAACCTACCCCCGAAAATAAGCCCCCTGGACAACCCCCCCTCCAGCCAGGTAGAGCACTGCTCACCGACCTAGCGGTATCCCAAAGGCACCAAGCCACGGGAGTCGGGGGGAAAGGCACTCACGTTGCTTGCCGCCTTCGGGATACCGCTAGGTTGGGGAGTAGCGTTCTGCCTGGCTGGAGGGGGGAGTTGTCCAGGGGGCTCCCTGCAGGTCCAGGGCACCACCACCGTGGTCTGAGCATAACTTTTTCTCCGGCTTCCAAACTCCAAAACTCGGCTGCCGAGTCTTACAGCAGCAGCCGCTCTAGGAGTGCACTCTATGGTTGTGGGCTGGCTGCTGGAAGACTCTCTGTCCGGAAGACTCTCTGTCCAGCATCCGGCCCACAACCATAGAGTGCACTCCTTTAAAAGTTGGATCTTTTAAAATTATTTTCCAGGGAAACAATGAAGTCGTTTCAGCCCCATCAGGCTTTTAACGTTGTTCTCTTATTTTAATTTCTCTCTTGTGCTTAATTTTTCAGCCTGGAAAATTCCTCCATCATACAATGTCTCATTTTTATTTTTCTGTGCATTTCCTTAAATGTTTTTAATTTGGGGAGGCAGAAAAGTATCTCTTCTGTTAGCAATTTGCTAACATAATAAAATGGCAAAATAGCAAGGCCAGATAATTAACATAAATCTAGCCAAGATCTGCAGAATTAAACTGGATTTTACCAAGCATAAAAGGATGTCAGAAAATGTGCATAAACGATACCGTCAGCCCTTCTGATGAGGAGACCATTCCGCACGAAGACAGTAGATTCTCTAAAATTGGCAACCACAAATTATGAGGTAGCCTTCTCAAATGGGATGGAAATACACACCAATTTCTTAATTTTGAACATCCTTTAGTTTGCTGTTTGATGCCTGCTTTCCTCACTCACCAGTGCAAAAAAAAAAAAAAATCCCAACAATGCTTTGATTTACTCTGTTTTGCCTGTAAGCTGGTTTACTTATAGACTGAAGAAATGTGAATCCTTTTAACATTGGATTGTATTCTCCTGTATCTAATTTGCTCTCCTTTCAATATTTTTTTTTATATTCTCAGTGATGTGCCTAAGGAAAAAATGCAAATACATATCTTGGGCTATACAGCATTTTTTTTTCTCCTGTTGTGTTGTTGTGGGAAAAGCTAACCCTGGCTGAGATTCTTTTTCACTGAGTTAGAAAGTTCATAGCCCCTTCCAGATTTTAACATGAAGGCATACGAAATCTAATTTCTAGTCCAGATAAAGGTTTCCCTGTCCAGTTGTGCCTATCTCTAGAGCATGTGCTCTTCTTCATTTCATTGTCCAAAGACAATTTCCATGGCTGTATGCCAAAGGCGCAGAGATCCGTGTTACCTTCCCACCAAAGTGGAACCTATTAATCTACTCGCATTTGCATGCTTTCGAACTGCTAGGTGGGCAGGAGCTGGCGCAAGTAATGGGAACTCACCCCGTTGTGCAGAAAGTGGGTCTCAAACTGAGGCTGTCAGCTCTCCATTTGACAAGTTTAGCGTCTTTAACCAATGAGCCATCGATAGGAAATGTAGCACAGAATAATTAAAGAGTACCAGATTCTTTCACCGTCTACATTTAGATTAAGGAGTAAGTAGCAAACAGTGACTTTTATAATTGGTTAGCAAGAAATTTGTCTGTGTGTGTGAGAGAGAGGTCTTCACCCTTAAACCTGGGAATTAAACCAGTTTAAATACAGAAGAATTTGCAGCTGATTCTGCCCATGAGGTTGCTACAACAGTCATAATTGTGAAAAACTGCCATAGGTTACTTTTTTCGGCGCTGTTGTAACTTCACAGTCACTAAACAAATGATTGTAAATCAAAGACTACCTGTATGTTTGCTTTCATAATTCCGAAGAATTTTGTTTTGCAGGAAAAAGTTCATTTTTGTCTGAATTGTGGTTAACCAAATCTCTCTTCCCGTTGTACCCTGATGAGTAGTAACTGGGCAATTTACTCACAGGGCTTTCTGCCATGTATCAATCCCCATTTCGACACTAGTAACCAGATACAGATTAACAGAGTAGTTTGAGAAACCTAGAAAGAAATAATTTTATCCTTTTTTATTTTTACCCCCACCCCGGTAGCCGGACGATTGTTTGGCTGTGCTCCTGCTTGTATAATGCATTCCTTTGTCCAGAATTTCTAATAATATGAAAGGGTTTGCCCTCTACACACTGTGAAATATTTCATGAACTCTGATTTCTGGGTCAGCAATTCCCATGGCAGATATGACCTCCATTTTTGAGGAGTTGCCTTATTTCTCCTCCATGTATGTTCTTTCTTCCCGTTACTAAAACTGCGAAGTATATTCTGCAGTTGTGGTCTTTTGAAGTATAGAAATATTGTGAATACCTGCACGGAGTTGGGAAGAAGGTATTTCTCTCCCCCCCGCCCCCCCGGCATATTTTATTTAATCAGTAAAAACAGGAAGGAGCAAGAAGGAGAATCAACATCCGTCTGCCTTCTTTCTTCGCCTTGGGTACAATTGCTGGTGTTAGGCCCCGGGGGTTAAGAAAATAAATGTATATTTATTTTAATTATTTTTATGCCCTACTGGGCATCTCTAAACCATGTTTGAAAGTCAAATGAAAAAATATATATCTGGTGCTACAAGTCACCAAAGATGGCTATATTGATGTGCTGGAAGCTGTGAGATGTTCTTTAGCATCTGTTCTTTCCTTTCAGTTGGTGGAAATTGCTCTGAGAAAAGGTGTATTGTTAAAACGTTCATGAAATGGAAACCTTCAATAAGTACTCATCAGTGTGCCTTAAGCAATGCGCTGTAATTGAATGTTGGATCGCCTAAGGAGTCCTTCCAATTGAACTTCACCACAAAAAAGCAAGTTGCTTATGGTAATGACTATGTGGACATGAATATTGTGGATTCCTGGGTGGAAAAACTCTTCCTAGTGATGAACTAGGAAGAGCCAAGAACAAAGTATGATCGCAACCAACTAGTGTCACAGGAGAAAGGTTGCTGAACTGAGGACAATTGATGGATCACTCAGAGAGAGAAATTACTGCCCCTTTTGGCATTTCATAGGAATGAATGGATCCCATTTTTGATGTTCTTCATTATTGGACAATTTGTGCAACGTGGGTCCTTCAAATGCTGCTTGCAGAAACAAATGCTGCAAAAATTGGACTTTGCCAACAATTGTCATCACATCACGAAAGTGAAACTAAGGAATTTCTTTACAGCATCAGGACAGCTGATGAAACATGGCCATATAATTATATATAATAATAATCCAGAAACAAAGTCATAGACTATAGAATATCATCACAAATCTTCATGTGCAAAAGATTATTGTTATTATGTGCAGGTAATCTATTTTTTAGATTCACAGTCTAAGACCTATGGAAACGTAATAATTCAAAGATCAAAGAATTATTAAGGTAGTGTCTAAGACTATAAAGCAGTTCCAAGCAGGGTGGAGATTTTTGTAAAATTAGAATGCTCTGTTCTGATAAATTCAATATTTCTAGATATTAAGGAAGTCCTTTAGGTATCACTCCAAGGACTTCAATCATGATTGGTATAAAAATAGATTTCTTTTTTCATAAGTGTTCAACTTTGATCTGCAGGTCCATATTATTATATACACAACGCTGTGAAATCACAGCTGCCAGTTCTTTAGTTGCTATTGGCTTTCATATGCGCTCAAGAATCTAGATGTCACAATATATTAGTATAATATATATACAGATCCAAGTAATGGGACCTTTTGTAATTAGCAAATGAAATGTCAATGCATAGATTGATCTAAGTGCTGTCCAAGATAATGTGTGCCAATAACCACTGGGACTACCAAGGCTGGTTATGCCGTAATATTTAAATTTTGATTTTCAAATCTTGATATTTTCTGATCATCTCCAATACTTTTTTTTCTATTCTCCTATATCTGCTGGTATTGCCTCATTAATTATCCACACTTTCTTCTTTTCAACCGTAGTTAAATATGGTATGTTATGAGCCAAGACTTTATGAAACTATATTTGGAAATCCCACAATATTTGAAACTGCTCATTTTCAACTCCTATGTTCCTACCAATTTTTCATTATTGACATATGATGACATAATTTTAAGCGATGCTCCGATGAATCATATTAGCAACTATTAACATCATTGTTCCTAGTCAGTTTATGTGATATTCTTGCATGAGCGGAGTATCTGATCTAGTGTTTCATCTGCTGGTTCGCACAATTTGCACAACTTACTATGGTTGGTTGCATTATCAACCCGATGATGATGATGATTCAAAAAATTCAAAACCCAGGCTTTGGCAAGAATCATCATGGTTATAGTTTTTGGACACAAATGTGTTATTCATGTAGATCCAGTGAAGCTGGCATCACTGTCTTATTATCAGAATACTAGCTTGCAAAACTCACAGTTTTGAAACAACTATTAAGCAGAGTTGTCACCCAAAAAGTCATTGTGTTGTTGGCTCTCATTCCATCTGCCAAAAGGTCCAGACATGGTACCATCCAATTTTTACTTTTACCCAAAATTGGAGGAATAACTTCATCAGTATCTGCTAGTGGAGGGAAGCAAGATTAGGCTTGAAGCACAGAAGGAAGAGTGATTACCAAGGCAGCGGTCAGATAAGAGAAACTTGAGCCCAGGTCAAGAAAACAACATAGAAAGTATCTCAGATAAGCCCTTCCCTAGTTCATAAGAAATTAAAGTGAGGGACAGGAGTTTTGCACGATTCTATAACTATAACTAATAAAACTAATCTTTATCTAGCAGGCCTGTCAAACTGGCGGCCCATGAACCGGATACGTCATGCGTAGGCCACACCTGCCCTGCCAAAAAAATGTCACGATACATCACGATCCAGCCCATGACGCGATTGAGTTTGACACCCGTGCTATATAGCATTGATTTCTTAGTCTGATCTAACTTGTTGGGCAGAGACTGTCTGTCTCAAATGAAGAGGTGGAAATGACTGTTAGGGCTTGATTAAGATTGTTAATTATATCTTCAGTTAAAAGTGTGGAAGTTGTGATAGCTTTAAGAAGCTTACCCATTGTTGGCAGAAGCATGTAATGAATAGTGGTGCTTCTGTGGAGAAATAAATACAGGTAACAAAAGAGATCATCCCCAAAGATTATTTTTCTTTTTTGTTGGTTAAAATATCTCTTTATTTAAATTAAGTTCCGGAGGTGGGGGCACTGCATTTCCTCCAGCACTTGTAAAGATTAAAATCCATTTCACACAACCTAATTTACAAAAAACATATTAAGCAGTACAAATATTTGAAGGGCATAAAATATAGAGAATATATAAACCAGTGGCTTTGAGCACTAAAGGAGTACAATCAGAAGTTGTAACATGGTAAGAAGTAACCATTTGCAAAATTTAGCAAAATTCTGAAATTGAGATTATGGCATAAACCGGATATAAGTCTCAGGGGTTATTGGTACACTGAATGCCATCTCCCAAAACCTTTCACGGCACATTGAAAATACTGCAAGAGGTAACAAGAAGTGGGATGGCATAGTGGTTCAGTGGTTAAGACACTTGAGCTGATCAGTTGGAACGCCGACAGTCTGAGTTGGAGACCTGAGCACCACGCAACAGGGTGAGCTTCTGTTCTTGCCTCAGTTCCTGCCAACTAGCAGTTCAAAAGCAAACAAATGCAAATAGATAAATAGGTACCACTATGGTAGGAAGATGATAGCTTTCCATATGTTCATGTTGGTGACATGATGATGGAAACATCTCACAGACAACACGGGTCCCTCGGCTGAGGATCGGAGATGAACACCATTCCCTTGAGTCAGTCACAATGGGGCAAGGCAAAGTCTACCTTTTAACAAAACTCACAAAAACAAGAGTTTTCCACACGGAGAATGTTGGCATATGTTCGGCAGATTGGATGCCATGAGAGTATATATTCCATTCATGCTCAGCACAAAAAAGGCCAGCTTTTCAAGAAACAGTTTTGGAGAACTGCATAAAAGTTGTTTATGGTTGAACTTCTCTTTCCGATGTGCCCCTTCCTTTGAGAAAACCTATTTCTTTTATGTATAGTATATTACTCTTCCTTCTGCCAGTGAGTGACCCACTTGCATTCAGGGATATGATTTACATTGCTATATACACTGCATAACTAGATATATTATAAATATCAGGTTTTTTTTAATGTTCTTTCTCAGTAATATATAATCTAGACATCAGCCATGGGCACTAGTATAGTCCTAGGAACTTGTTTTGATGCCCACAAGGATTTTTATCTTCCTGACTATAATTTTTAAAATTAAAATAATAGGAAATTCATATACCAGTCTCTTGCACATTCTTTATGAACTAGTATACACCTGAGCTCTGCCCATACCTCATTCTTAATAAATAAAAATATTAGATGGTTGGTTGTCTATACAGATTGTCAATCATTCAGGTCATGGTTGCGTGTTGTTCTGCTCATAACAGTGGTTTAGTAGGTTTATTAATATTTCCCAGTAATTCCCTTCACCAAAAACCTAGAACTGTTCCAATTATGGAAGCTTTTAAAGATAAAGGCTCCCTTCGCACATAAGTGCTAGGTGTTCCCGACTCTAGGGGGCGGTGCTCACCTCCGTTTCAAAGCCTTAGAGCCAGTGCTGTCCGAAGACATCTCTGTGGTCATGTGGCCGGCATGACTAAACGCCAAAGGCGCACGGAATGCTGTTATGGAAGCTTTTCCAATTATGTCCAGCCAAAAGCAGGCCAATGGTAGTCCACAGAGCAATGGCCCATGAGTCCACAAGGCACTTGAAAGTTTCCCAAGCAAGCAAAATCCACCAGGCAAAATTAAATCCACAACAGAAGAGGGTTCATGAGGCAAAAAAAGTCTAGAATTCACAAGGGACGATCCAAATCAAGTAGGGTGTCAATCCAAAGCAAGGCAGGAATCACAACAACCAGGAAATACGCAGCTAGGAAATGAACATGTTCCCAGTATCATGTCCCTCTGTCTGCTGTGCTAAATAGCCAGCTTCTGGTGCAGCCCATCAAGACGGACAAAGCTGCCTTCTCGCAATTTAATTCTCGCAATTAATTGTACGCCGCCCCGAGTCCCTTCGTGGAGAGGGAGCGACTTATAAATTGGATAAAATAAATAAATAAATAAATATAAGTAATCTGGCTGACCTTCTCTGCTCCTGCCTTTTCTCTGCCCTACATATTCTCAGATTAGGTTCAGAAGGCAGTTCCTTTTCCTCATCATTGACTGACTGCAGCTGCATGCTTTCCCCACGGGAAGCCTCAGGGCTGTCCTGCTACAGCTGTGCTTTGGCCAAATCCCTCTCAACTGGCTGCTTGGAACTACTGACCAACTCCTTTCCTGGCGTGCCCGGGATTGGTTCAATCTTTTCCATACTGACATCTGGAGAGGTATCCTGGGGAGTCAACACAGGTTGCCCCAAAGGTGCTTTTCCAAAAGGCTACTTGAGTTTCTTGTTTTTTTCCTTGAAAACGTTTCGCTTCTTATCCAAGAACCCTCTTCAGTTCTGAAGAAGTGAACTGAAGAAGCTTCTCGGATGAGAGGCGAAACTTGTTCAAGGAAAGAACCAAGCTTTTTTGGAAAAAGCACCTTTGGAATTGGATAGTTGGGGCATAATGCTTTCTTTGGCAGTCTATGTGTCTGCTTTCTTAAATGTTCTTGTAAGAAGGGCTGGAGTGAGTGGTAGTTTAACATCTAATAAAGAAATGTTCTCCAGTGTGCTGAGCAGAGAATCCAGAGGTTAACTCCGCCTTTCTGCCCAGAGACTGAGTCCTTTTAAACTCTGCAGCCACGCCTCTCTTGACTGTGTCCCAGTTTTTTTACTCAGTCTTAGCCCAAGAGAGACGTGTTTAAGAAGAGCTCCTCAGAGCAAAATGGCAGAGTTAAATTCTTTGGATTCTCAGCAGTTTTTCGGCAACGACGAGGTTTGCAGAACAGCATGGTTTTTCGGGCGAGCAATACAACAGATTCAACAAATCAGGAGAACAGTGCAATTTTTGGGTGAGTATTACAGCCGCTTAAGCAATTAGCTGTTCGACAGGAGAACAGAACAGTTCCCATCAGCTGTCATGGTTTTCGAGCGAGTGATATTGCCGCTGCAGTGATCAGCTGTTTTTCAGAAAACGAGCTGCCCCAACAACTCATCTGGTTACCTCAGTCTGACCGGCACAGCCACTGCAATGGTCTGTCTGGCTTCCTGTTTGATCGGTACAGCTGCCGCAATGACTCGGCTTACGTTACATTTCAAAATAAAAACTAATATCAGCTAAAAAAAATAAAAGAACAAAAACATGGAGAGTGCAAAAATAAAAAATAGAAATTAAAGAAAAAGTAAGAATGCAGAAAGAATATATATATATAAAGAAATGACTTCTTCATCACAAGTATAAACAATTTTAGTAACATCACTCTCTCTTAAATTACAACAAATGGCCTGTTCCTCCCATATCTTATCCCTTATCTATAGAGAAATTCTCTAAATCCTGGTCAGCAAGTCTGTTAAAAGGCTACCAGAGTAACAACATATCTGCGTCACCTGGATTAAATAAACTAATTGTATATTCCTTCCCTTTACGTTCTCTTTAATCCCTTCAAATAATGTTCTCATTTTCATTTTCATTTTTTCTTTCTCACAAAATTCTTTGAACTTCTAATAAGTATCTTTTGTATAGTCAATATAGGAAAGTTATCCAGGCCATTCTTTCGTTTGTTATTTCCATTTTAATTATGAAGAGATCAACTTTTTTCAATTGTATGTCTGGTATAGCATCTTTTTCATTCTTGTAGTCTGTCATTTTTAATTCCACTTTCAAATCAGTCTCAATCTTGTTCAGTAAAACCAGTTCTTATTCCATAACTTATTTTAAACACAGTCTGTCTCTAATGACAGGCATCCTTAAAGTTAATTTCTAAGTCCATTGTCCACAAATAACCTTTATTACAAGCAATATTAAACTCCTTTCCATACTAGTAAGTCAAATTTAAGTGAGGCTCTTCTTTAATTGTAATCTTTAATTGCTTCTGGTTCCCTCTAGTCCCTCTGCCTTCAAAGTCCCATTGTATTTTTTTTTAAGAATTCCAAACATCAGCATTTCCTCAGGGGAATTAATTTCAAATTCTTATTTCAAATCGATCTGGACCAGAGGTGGTATTCAGCAGGTTCTGACCAGTTCTGGAGAACCGATAGCAGTAGAGTAGTTCAGAGAACCGGTAAATACCACCGCTGACTGGCCCCACCCCCATCTATTGTCTGCCTCCCAAGTCCCAGCTGATTGGGAGGGAATGGGGATTTTGTAGTATCCTTCCCCTGCCACGCCCACCAAGCCATGTGACGCCCACCAAATCATGCCCACAGAACCAGTAGTAAAAAAATTGGAATCCCACCACTGATCTGGGCCCTAAGTCCATTTGTAACTTTCCAAAATCAACATTCTAATCACCCTTTTGCTGTTTTTTTAAAAAAAGAATTTGTAAGTCCTTAAACTTGTATTTACAACTTATTTCACTAAGAATTGACCTTTGGTGTACTAGTTAAAGTACTGTCTTAGAAACCAGGAGACTGTAAGTTCCCACATGAAAACTGATTGGATGACTTTCGGCTGGTCACTCGCTCTCTCTTAGCCAAACCCACCTTATTGTAGGGAAAATAGAAGAGATTATTATTCATCTTCACTTCCTTCAGTTAAGTATAAAGTAATAAAGGCAGGATAAAAGAAAAATCTAATTTCTTATGAATCAAGCTGCTTGATTCATGTCAACCAACCCACCCACCCCCCTCAATTCTTGTGGTGTATTCACAAAGAGCAACTATCTGGAATGCATCTGGGTAATCTCACAATATCTCCTTTCTCCAGGGAGGTTTTTCCAGCCAGAATTCACTGTTTGGTGGTCACTCTCAGTCACAATGTTGTCCCCGTTCCTTCATGGACATCTAGTTTGCCATGAAATCCTCACTAGAAATTTTAAAATGTTCAAAAACATATTTAAATCAAACCATGGGTTAGTTGCAATCCTTATAAAATGAGTGAACAAAATCTGAGGCTTGCAAGATCAGCTTCCTTTTTCTTCTTTATCATTGAGATTAAGCAACTAGAGCCTATAATTATAAAGCTAATTCTTTAAAACTAGACTTGAATGGTGTTGAGTAGTTTTTTCACACAAAAATCTTCCTTTTGGTTACTCCATGCTTTGTAAATTTACAATAATACAATAGCAGAGTTGGAAGGGACCTTTGAGGTCTTTCAATAGATTAATGTGGGATTTCTGTGTTTTCATATTACTTTTATTAGTAGCCTTGCTGGAACTCTTGCCAATTTACAGAAAATCATCTGTGTAGGTTCACTATAATTCTTGTCCACTCCTATTTTATGAGAGCCATTAAGATGGGCTGGAGGATAATAAGACTTGGCACAGGATTCTTATTGCTTTGGTGCCAAATGGGAGACCTGCATAAAGTTATAGGTTAATCATAGACTAGTCTTCTAGTCAACTCTTCTTAATTCCTTTGAAAGGCTAGGTAGTTATGAGAGTTGATATAAAGTACTTAATCTGCAATGGGTGACACGAGTAAACCAGTTTGTCAGTTATTTTGGAAAGCAATAGCTATTTTTATGAATTTGCTATTTCATTTATGCATAAATCTATACCTAAAGTTATATTCTACTATATTTAAAAACAATTCTTACTTAATACATAAGAATTTCTCTCTCTTTTTTAATATCACTGCATATCTTATATACAGTATATACACACACAATGGAAATCACCAGTGAGATTGGGAAGAAACAGTAAATTGGACTCAGCTGAACAAAACAATGAGAAGATCAAAGGTGATTTTTCAAGAGATAACTGGACTTTCTGGTTTGCTTTGAAGACGTTTCACTTCTCATCCAAGCTCTGACTTGGATGAGAAGTGAAATGTCTTCAAAGAAAAACCAGAAAGTCCAGTTGCCTCTTGAAAAAGCACCTTTGGGACAACCATGACCTAGAGGACTGAGAATCTCCATAGACAAAGAGAAGACAAGTATCAAATACCGGATAATTTTGGAAATCTAGAAACAGACTATTATTCTGCCCTTGTACTTAGATGTGAAGTACTTTTTCTAACTCATGTTCTTAAATGCTTATGGTTTTTAACTTCATGACATTATGACTGAATCTTTTGAATTGGGTTGAAGAACCCCAAAGTGCATTAGAAGATAAAATCTCTTTTAAGTTAACCTCAACTCCTGTTGTTCTCAACCACACATCCATCACATTTCCTTGGCAGACATATAGAACTGGTTTGGCATTGCCATATTATGAGATGGTTTTCCAGCTTCACCATCTAATCTACCCCTGGGGGTGGTCCTTCCATCCAAGGAGTAAAGCATTTAACCATTCTTAGCTTCTAAACCAGGTGCTGTCATTTGTTGAGCCTCTTCTTTGGATTTGGCTCAGGGCTGTTTTTGCCCATATTTTGCAAAGAACATTTAGAAAGCAATTGTAGGTACTCCTTGACCACAATTGAGCCCAGAATTTCTGCTGCTAAGCAAAACAGTTGTTAAGTGAGTGTTGACCAGTTTTACAACTTTTCTTGCAACAGTTGTTCAGTGAATCGCTGCAGTTGTAAGTACTAACTGTAAGTTAGTAACATGGTTGTTAAGTGAATCTGGCTGCCCTATTGATTTTGCTGGTCAGAAGGTCACAAAAAGTGCTCACAAGACACTGCGACTATCATAAATAGGAGTCATTTACCAAGAGTCTGAATTTTGATCATATGAGCATGGGAATGCTGTAGTGGTTGAAAGTGTGAAAAATGGTCATAAGTCATGTTTTTTTCCCGTGCTGTTTTAACTTCAGTTACTAAATGAATGATTGTAAGATGAAGACTAACTGTTTACTGTATTTTTTGGAGTATAAGACGCAGTGGAGTGTAAGACGCACCAAGGTTTTGAAGTGGCAAAAAAAAAAAAGTTTTCACACTCTTCAAACCTCCCCAAAACGGCCCGTATTTCACAAAAACGAGCCTGTTTTTTTAAAGGCATGAATAGCCTTTAGGAGGCTTGTAGAGTGCTCCGGGGGGGGGGGGCAAAAGTGAGCAAAAAAATGGCCTATTTTTTGTGAAAATGGACCCTTTTTTGTCAAAGAAATTGCACGCATAGCCTTTAGGAGGCTTATAGAGTGCTCCTGGGGGGCTGGGGGGCAAAAGTGAGCAAAAATGGCCCGTTTTTCGCTCATTTCTGCCCTCTCCGGCCCCAGGAGCACTCTGAAAGCTTCCTAAAGGCTCTGCACGGCCATTTTGGTGAAGGGGACGGGGTTTTGGAAGGCCAAAAATGCTGTATTCAGTGTATAAGACGCGTCCAGATTTTCACTCTTTTTTGAGGGAGAAAGATGCGTCTTATACTCTGAAAAATATGGTATATGCAGTTTTAACTCAACTGTAGCTTTTTTTCTATTTATATTATGGGTGAAAATATGGTGTGTGCTACTATCTCCTTGATGCCTTCTTTCCAAGTCAGTAAATGCTACTATAGGCTTTTCATGTCTCTATGCTAACTATAGAACACTAGTAGTATAACAACTCTGGAATGTTTTACTCTTGGTGCCAGTATGATAGGCATCGGAGAGAAGGGTGATTAGAGTTCTTCGTGAGACATTTCTTTGGTGAACCCTTGGGCTATTTGCAGATACCACGATGCCTTTAAATTCTTCTTACGAAATTGTCACTAATGAGGATGAAAATTTCAGATATGTCTGCAGGATTACTCTCCCAAGCTAGTTGCAACTTGCAAGAATGAGCTGTTCCGTCTAACATAATTTTATACGTGCCGTGTTGAAAGGACGCCTTGGTAGCTTGGGTTCCCTTGCAGAAAGGGAGAGCCGATGCCACAATCTTAATTCCGTCTGGCATTATTATAACCCGAGTTGTTTTAAAAGGCATGTGGATTCTTGATGCAAAACTGCCTTTGCCCCAAAACCTCAATCGGATTTCTAGGATCTCTGTTAATTGATAAGGGCAACCTTTTTCAGGATCTGTCCTTCAGAAAAATCTCAGTTCTTCATTAACCAAAAAAATATATAGAAAAAGACTTTTGAATGGGGTCGAAACAGCTGTGTGATCTTAAGTCTGCGGTCTCTGGAAGTGTTTCAACAGGTTAAATGGATAGGAAAGTCCATTCTTAGTTCTGTTAAGAACCATTTATAAGAATCCGTAATTTAAGGTTGTCAGGTAGAAGTGAGTCAAGGCCAGGCACTTAATCTTCCTTGGAGGCATACCACATTTTTTTTTTCTAGGAAGCTGATTCATCATAGGTCATCTGTGGGATACACAGAGACCATTCAGGAAATATCATATCAGGGACAGCAATCGTTTTTTGACTGGGAGGCACATTCCGAATTCTGAGG
Source organism: Natrix helvetica (assembly GCF_964273705.1). Taxonomy (NCBI): domain Eukaryota; kingdom Metazoa; phylum Chordata; class Lepidosauria; order Squamata; family Natricidae; genus Natrix; species Natrix helvetica. The sequence continues at coordinate 13,644,171 of NC_138558.1, forward strand.
TCATACCAATTATCCAAAATGGCTGCCATAGAGAAGGTGGGACTTTACAAAAAGGTTATCAACAAAGCAACTATTGTCTAGAAGAGGGACATCTGTCAGCGTCCCCTGTTGCTTATCCAGATGCTTTCTACCATCCTTATTTTTCCTAAGCAAGTAGGGTTAAGTGGCTAAGATGCTGAGCTTGTCAATCAGAAAGGTCGGCAGTTCGGCGATTCGAATCCATAGCGCCGTATAACAGAGTGAACTCCCATTACTTGTCCCAGCTTCTGCCAACCTAGCAGTTCGAAAGCATGTAAGAATGCAAATAGAAAAATAGGAACCAACTTTGGTGAGAAAGTAACAGTGTTCCGTGGGTCTTCGGTGTTTAGTCACGCCGGCCACATGACCACGGAGACGTCTTCGGACAGCGCTGGCTCTTTGGCTTTGCAACTGGAATGAGCACCGCCCCCTAGAGCCAGGAATGACTAGCACATATGTACAAGGGGAACCTTTACCTTTACCTATCTTTTGAAGGGTGTTGTATTTGGGACGCTTATAAATATATAAGAAAATAACAGTTATTCTGGGCTTAGCAACCATTCGAAACTCCAACAGACCTACTGGAGGGTATTTAAAAACCTGGATTCACAGTTCTGATGGTCAGGGCTTCCCCCATGGTCACTCAGTTTGGACACTCAGAATGAGGCTGCATTTGTAGCCGTTTGCAGCATCCCACACTCACATGGCCATGTTTTAAAATGCTGAAAACTGGCATTTCAGTTTCAGTTTCAGTTTATTAAATTTATAAACCGCCCCCTCTGCGGCCATAGGAAATCTTTGGTTTGCTTAACAACCATGGATTCAGTTAATAACCAACACAGATAAAAAGGTTCATGTGAGAAAGCTGCTTCATGACTGGCATGAGTTCACGGGTGTAACTCAAGGACTATCTGTAATTTATTTAAAATATAGATGGAATAAAGAGTATGATGGGCACTATATTTTTTAAATACAGTGGCAGCATGTTGCTAGTTCCTAGTCTGTTTTTCAGATCTAAGTGTCTTCCCATTGACTGTCCTAACCAGACACATAAATATTTATTTATTAGATTTATTTGCCACCTATCTCTTACCTAGAGGCAACTTATACAACACATCTGATGAAATAAGAAATAGCTCATAAAAATTTGCCCTTTCAATCATGTTAGTTAGTCTAAAATCTTGCTAACTAAACTCCTGGTTTTTTGCTGCCCTAAGGCTTTCTTCCCACAATGACATTAGTTTGAGTAAATCCATGAAATATATAATGACAGTACCAAAGGACACCGGGCCTTCTAATTTAAATTTCAGTATTTTACACAAAATTTGTTTCTTGTTAAACAGTATTGTGATTTTGAATTGTCAATGACATACAATCGGTGAGAAACGAAGTGAAATCATTATTTTTGTTGTCCAGAAATCCTCACATCTAAAGAGGTGAACAGATGGGAGAAAGCTGGCTTAGAATATTTTAAATGGTTGTAGCTTATTAAACAAAGCTTTGTTACATGGATGAATCAAGCTTCTTTGGTTCAAAAGTCAGTTATGAGCAGAATCAAGAATTACATATTAGTAAACGAACAAGACATCCTTGTCATAATTATTTATTGAGCAGAAAAAAAAGCAGTTATTAACGGTAGTAAAGAAATGGTAATAACTCTTCAGGTCATCCATTTATTTGAAAAAGAGCTACTGGTGATTATGAGTCTGAGAAATTCTGCTCATCATTTTATTCATTATCATTTTTATCATTGATTCTATTACATATCATTTTAAAAATGAAGGTTGTAAAGAGCAGATAATGCATCCAAAAGAACAAGTTGTATGGAGAAGACTAGTTAGATGGCCTATTTTTACATTGAAATCAAAGAATCCATCTCTTAATATAAAGTACATGAATCAAGAATTGTAATTATTTAAGGACCATTCTTGTTAACAGGGATTACAGTACAATACAAATCTTTTATTACACTCACAGCTGTGCATAAGAGGGATATACTACAAACAATTAATTTGAAGAGTATTTCACTTGTTAGTCAAGAGTAATTTTTATTATGATAGCTTTAGTTAGTTAACTTTGTTTTTATTTTTAATATTTTTATCCCATTTTATAGATTTTGCACGTGGTTTTTATAATGTTGTTATTCAGTTTTATAATTTTTAAACATGTTTTAACTTTGTGTACTAGCTTTTAAAATTATTAATTGTCTTAATAGATCTCTTAATGTTGGTTTATGATGGTAATAAAGATTTGTATTACAGGGATTAAGCATTCTTCTCATCTTTATCTATCAGGCCTGAGCAAGGAAAATTGCTGAATTCATCCTCTGAAGAAGGGTGTGTTCCAAATTATCTCTTTTTTTTTCCTCTTAAAAAAGTTTGATTGCCATTTGTGCAATGGGAGATTGGTTTGGTTTCACACGATACATCAGAGAAACAAGTTCAGCTGGTTGAATCTGGGAAGGGAAGAAAAAGAGGTGTGGTTTGTGGAGGAGAAAAAAAAATATCCATTGTGAAATCAGTTTGGTGTGAAAGATTGAATGGTGTGTGAATCAGTTTGGGGTGAAAGCAGAAAACATGGTGAATTTTGACAGGCAAAAGTTGAGCCATTAATTGGAGTGACCTCACTAATAACATTTAAGCCTTTCAGAGAGAGAATATATAGGGCATTCAAAGTCTGTTTACATAATACTCAATTTAAGATTAAGGTAACTAGCTAATCTACTATATAAGAATAAGTCAACATACCCAGCCAAATGCATGAGGTCTGCAGTTCTCTTTGATTTATTTTTTTTAATTCCAGTGGACTATAGATTAAATCTAGATGTCAAACTCAATTTCATTGAGGGCCGCAACATAGTTGTGTTTGGCCTGAGAACAAGGGTGGCGAACACGCGGCTCGCGAGCCGCATGCGGCTCCCGGCCAAAATAAATGAGGCTCTTTGCCTCTTATCATTATTTAGTATACTGTGGCTCGGATCGCGAGCTCCCTTTCGGAAGCTGGGGAGGTCCTTTGCAGGCAGCTAGAACGGGCCGCGCCTGCAAAGGACTTCCCCAGACTTGCTTTGAGGAGCACGGGGCGACTGAGGCTAGTTGTGAAGCCCCAAAGCCCCCACCGCCACCGGAAGAACTGCTGCCACCTCCTCCTCATCCTCCTCTAACAGGCAGCACTGCCGGATTTGCCGCCCGGCGCTGCGGCTGAGATGAAGCCGCCAAAGCTCCAGCCGGCATCTCCGAGCGTGGCAGCGGCGCCTCCCCTCCGCTCGGAGCAGCTGAGCTCAGTCAGCGCTGGGTTACCCCTGCCCCCTCCTCCTCCTCCGCCATGCTTTTGAGGAGCCATGAGGCTGCAGGAGCCAGTAGGAAGGCGGGGGGGGAGCAGGGGGAAAAAAGCCTCATGGCTCCTCAAAAGCACGGAGGAGGGGGAGGGGGCAGAGGTAACCCAGCGCTGAGCTCAGGAGCAAATCTGGTGATTCTGTTGGAGGAGGAGGAGGAGGAGGAGGTAGCAGCAGTTATTCTGGTGGCAACTCGTACTCGTCGGCATCTTCAGCAGAAGCCCTGCCCACAATGAAGAAAGCAAAGATGGAGCAGATCCACGCAGATGACGTCGCTGCAACATGACTGGAGGAGGAATTCTGGGAGTTGAAGTCCACAAGTGTTAAAGCTGTCAGGTTTGAAGACCCCTGGGGGTTTTTTTCCCTAAAGGGTTAGGGGTGCAAGGGTCTTGTAACTTGACAGCTTTAAGAGTTGCGTGCTTCAAATGCCAGAGTTTCTGAGCCAACATTTTGGTTGCTAAGCAGGAGCGTTGTTAAGTGATACTGATATTATATAACACTTTGAATTAAGCGGGTACCTTGAAGAAACATAACTTTGAGTTTCAAATAATACTGATTTCGTTGTTGTCTTAGGTGACATCTGTGAAAAAAATTCGGGTGCTCAGGCATGAAAATGTGCCGCTCAAACACTATACTTTTCTGCTCACATCGAAAAAAAATTAGAGGGAACATTGCTTCCGGGTCTGTTTTGGCAGGTCACTGCGTGGTGTGGCTCTCTGACTCTCACAGTTTAAAATTTTGGCTCTTTTTGTCGAACTTGTTCGCCACCCCTGCCTGAGAAGGTCGGGGGTGGGAGTGGCCATCTTAACGTCACTCATCTCTGGGGTACCTGTGGTGACCAAGTGCTAAGAAAGGACTTCCCTGAAACCCTCCATCACTCTCATTATAATCTTCCTTCCTTGCTTCCTTCCCTCCTTCCTTCCCTCCCTCTTCATTCTCCTTTCTTTTTCCTCCCCCCCCCCTTTCATTATTTTTCCTTGCTCTCCTCTATTCCTTCCTTGCTCTCTTCCCATCTTTCCTTCTTTTTCTTTGTCTTTCCTCTTTCCCTTTCTCCTTTCCTGTCCCTTCTTGTATGTTCAAATGCAAAAGGGGAAACATTTCTTATTTTGTTTTTATTTTGTTTTGAAAGCCTCTAGCAGCAAAAACAGAGCCTGGGGCCACACATGCCCCCAGTACCCCATTTTTGGCCGTGATGGCCTGCTGTAACCCTCTGCCAGCAAAAACGGGGTCAGGGGGCCGTAGGCGACCACCCTGTTTTTGGCTGCGATGGCCTTCTGCCAGTAAGAAATGCAGCTTGAGGGGCATGGGGGAGGCACTGCAGGCCATTCCTTTGCTGCTTCCAGACCGGCCCCTTGGGCCCAATCTAAGTACTTCATGGGTTGGATCCGGCCTACGGGCCTTGAGTTTCACACCCCTGATTTAAACTACAAAAGAAAGCGAGAGAAAGGTAGAATTGTGAGAAGGAATTCTAATTTCTAATCTGCCACAGTCAGGATGCAACAGGTCAGGGATCTTGAAGTTTGATCAACGATGAATGGATTTCTTTCGTTATTCTCATGGCAGGTCAGGTCTAGATTAGGGACCAGTGTTTGAGTTCAATTTTGAACCCTCCACTCATTACGAAATCAGCAATCCAATGGTTTTTGGTATAACTAAGGGAAAGATAACAAGATGGTCGTAGCCAGTTTTAGATTTTTAGATTGGAGAACATCTTTCAAAATTGAAAGACCAATTGCACAATGAGTCTTTAAGAAGATGTTGGATAGCCATTAGTCTGAAACGGTGTAGGGTTTCCTGCCTAGACGGGGTTGGACTAGAAGACCTCCAAGGTCCCTTCCAACTCTGCTATTGTATTGTATTGTATTGTATTTTTCTTTCTTTTTGGGTTGCTTTCAAGAGCAGAACTTAGTAGACAGCATAAATATGAGTGACTGTCGGCCCGCTTTTAGTTCCTTATAGTCCCCCTCAGAGGTGGTATTTGATCAGTTCGCCTGAACTGGTAGTGGAAATGGTGTGCCCACCCACCTCGGTTTTATGTCGTCCTATTTAGGCACATTTCCAAGCTGTGCATGCTCACATTTGCAAACCGGTAAGGAAAGTATTGTATTTTTCAGAGTATAAGACGCACCAAGATTTTGAAGAGGTAAATTTTTTTAAAAAGTTTTTGCACTCTGCAGACTTCCCAAACCCTCTGCACGCCTCATTTTTTGTGAAAAATGGGGCATGCAGAAAATTTGAGAGGCCTGCAAAGTGCTCCTGAGGGCTGCCCACCCCAAAAACGAGCAAAAAAACGGTCCATTTTTAGCTCATTTTTGTCCTCCCCAGCCCCCAGCACTTTGCTGGCCACCCAAAGCCTATGCACGTCCATTTTTGCGAAGGGGTTGGGGTTTCGGGAGGCCGAAAATGCTGTATTCAGTATATAAGACAAACCCAGATTTTCACCCTCTTTTGGGGGGCGGGGGAAGATGCGTCTTATACTCCGAAAAATATGGTAAGTGAATACTGCCCCTGGTCCCCCTTCTATATACTCTTTCTAAAGCCGTATATTTCATATTGTTTGGGAACTAAACTAAACTACATTTGCTATGAATTGTGTAAAAACAATAAATGTCCTCTTTGGAAATAAGTAACCGTGAATGCTTTTTACCCAGGGTAAAACCCACGTGATTATAATATATTTTTTGAGCAACAAATCCAGTTATTGGCATCGTTGGTTCTTCTGGAGTTCCACAAAATTTGGAAGTCCCCATGACGATCATCCTGCTTTAATCATTTCCTCATGTGCCACTGTAAACTACTTATCCAGCAATAATTAGCTTTGGGAAGGAATTCCTGCTGACACCAGCAAAATCTTTCTTCCTCTGGCTAATAACAGTTTGGGTAGCATACACATTTCTGAAAGGATTACAGTGGATGGGGAAAGAAGTAAACGAACCCAACATGCCTTGGTCATAATCTTGTTCCTTTCCTTTCCACTGCATCCTTTTAAAAAGTGCACATACAATTAATATTGCATACAGTTTGAACCCACTGACACTTTTCTATGAATCATTTCATTACCTTTCTTACAGTAGGGCATTCAGCCTTTTTTCCTGGATTTTCTCTTTGGTTTGACTTCCCCTGATTCACTTGCCTTTCATGTCCCTTATAATAATTCCACGGGCTATCCAGATGTCAGCTAATTTCTGGAATCCTGAAACCATGTTATGAAATTATAGCATCACAGTGCCTGTCTTTGTTTAAATATCCTGGAAGGAGCGGGGAAATTCATGTATCTATGGGGCATAAATTCATGTAGGGGGAATAGAATACAATTTCATGACATATATGTGGATTTGACAATGATGAGCTTGTACTTTGGAGATCAGAAATGGCATGATTGCAATATTCTGAGGAACATTATAAAGATCACACTCTCTTCTCATTGCGCAGTCTGATTGATTTAGGAGCGTAAGAATGGGATCATACTATCCTCCTCCTCTTCCATCATCATCATAATTTTCAAGTCACTTTTGCCCTTCAGTTTTCCAGTGTTTTCCTTGTTTTTCTCCAATAGCGCCTGTAATAGCTGATATTATATTCTACTATCTGTAAGGTAAAGGTAAAGGTTCCTCTCGCACATATGTGCTAGTCGTTCCCGACTCTAGGGGGTGGTGCTCATCTCTGTTTCAAAGCCGAAGAGCCAGCGCTGTCCGAAGACGTCTCTGTGGTCATGTGGCCAGCATGACTAAACGTTGAAGGCACACAGAACGCTGTTACCTTCCCTCCAAAGGTGGTCCCTATTTTTCTACTTGCATTTTTACATGCTTTCGAACTGCTAGGTCGGCAGATGCTGGAACAAGTAACGGGAGCTCACTCCATTATGCGGTGCTAGGGATTCGAACTGCTGAACTTTCGACCTTCTGATCAACACGCTCAGCGTCTTAGCTACTGATCCACCGGGTCCCATTCATTCATTCATTTATTTAGATACCTACTATCTGTATGTATTGCTTTTCTTGTATTCACTATCAGAGCAAATAAAACATTGTCAAAGTAAATTTATGGATTAAAAGGAAAGGTTCTTAAGTGGCACTGTCAACTTGATATTTTATCTCCCAGACATCTGTACCACTACATAGTTCTTTCTGCAGGTCTACCTCTGAGACACACAATTCTTGGCAGTTCATATTGATGGGATTACAACCAAGTATGAAACTGCTTCAGGCATTTTTAAGTGAGCTTGAATTTTTAAACAGAAGCTTTTACTTGTATTTTGTTACAGGAGCTTAACCTTTTATGTTGAGAAACACCAGAATAGTAGGATCAGCCCCAGATTCAGACAGATTAGATAGAAGCCTCTCACTCCCACACTTGTGCAAAAAAACCAGAAAGGTACCTTCAAGTTGTATCAGTTTTTACAAAAGCCATTGTGATAACATTTTCACTGTTATGTACCATTTTTAGAATATTCGAATCCTCTCAGTATTTGATGGTTACAGGCAGGTGTGAAATCCAGCAGGTTCTGACAGGTTCTGGAGAACCGGTAGTGGAAATTTTGAGTATTTTGGAGAACCGGTAGCAGAAATTTTGAGTAGTTTCTTCAACATATAACTACAAAAATACATTTACAAGAGTATACATAATGTTTGATGATAGAAAATGATGTACAAGTGATCTTCAGGTATGACCACTCATTCAGTGGCCTTTCAAACTTATGATAGTAAGTTGCAACAACGTGCCCACGGTAACATGAGTGTGACCCATATCCTACTACTGGTTTCAAATATACATAACGCATGCAGTGAATATTGAAATTAGCAGCTTACTCAAGGTCAAGGAGGTAACATCAGACAAGGAATGTAAACCAAACAGAGTCTCTGAAAAATGAAGCTTGCCTGAATGGCTTTGCTTTTAACAGGAACATGCAGAAGAATAGTCACAATCCAGTCCAAATGTCAAGAGCCACGTCAGGGTTGTTGGCCAGTCCAGAGATCAGAATTTCACAAGCAGAAGCCTCACAAACGTCACATAAGACCCAGAGATCAGATGGTTGATTCCAAGGAAGAATCATGGATCAGGCCTACCTCTTAAATCAGGCTGCAGATTTGTGATAATTGGAACATTATAGTTTTTGAACTTACGTGAGAGCTTTGATGGGAGAAAGACCAAAATATATATGTAATGGATTTGTTATAAATTTAATGTGGAAGCAAGGCAAGTTGGAGTTATAGTTGTGTCCATCATAATGACTGTTGCCTTAGAATAAAATTTGTCCTACATTTAGTACAAATACCAAACGAAAAGAAAGTACTGAGCCTTCTTGAACAAGGGTTGTCTTGATTTGTTTTCTCAGATAAAATGCATGTGTCATTAGCTGAAGCCCTGGAAGTTCGGGGTGGACCACTACAGGAAGAAGAAATATGGGCTGTGCTGAATCAAAGTGCTGAAAGCCTTCAAGAGTTACTCCGAAAAGGTAAGGCCTAGATCTTAGCTTCAAGGTCGGTGTGTTGGAGTAAAACCACATAGGGTGGAAAATAATACAAGGCTTCCCCAAAAAACACGAGGCAGAATCCTGGTCCCGATAAAATCCCTTTTATTAAACAAATGTGAATTCCTCCCATTCACATTCAGTAAGGCCTGGCAAATGGTCTTTCAAAGGAATATTTATGACTATGGACCTTATCTATCTTGGAAAGCCGCCATGTAAATATTTTCCAAATAAGGTGCTGTACAAGAAAATATTGGGCACAGAGTCTCTGAGATTCACAGACAGATCTTCACACTCCTGAAACAAATCTAATGACCGAACGAATTGTTTCCTGCAAAAGCCCACTCCCCTTTTGCTCCTCTTTTATTTCCTCTGGGAGGGGCCAGTCACCTTCCACCTGTGACTTTACTCCCAAGTCAATCCTGATTTCTGAGTTGTTCTTTTCTTCTGGCAGCTCTGCGCATGCGCATACTGGGAACAGGCTCCAGCTGTTCCTCTGCCTCACTGCTGCCTAGCTCTGTAGTTACCTGATCACTGCCAGACAGCCTTGGCCCCTTCTCTGCCTTCCATGCAGAACCCTCATCCGAGTCTTCCCCAGCCTCCAGGACTGGCCCATGTTCCTCCCCAACCTCCTCACTCTGGCTCTGCTGCCAGCTCTTCTGGTGGGCTACAACACTCTGTATTAACCAGGATTTGAAATAGAACACATTCCTCTAACCATGTTGATACAATTCTTTCTGATTATCTGAGACCTTGTATTGGCTTTACCTTCATTGATTCCTACCACACATGGTCACTTAATTAAATAGGTAATGTTTAAGAGAGGTGTTTGGATTATCATTTAGGAGATAGGTTCATTTAACCTACCACTGTTTGAAGACCTGAATATATTAAGGAGAAAATGGAGTGAAAGGATGAACTACTGGTAGTAGCTTTTAGTTTCAGCATTTTAAAAAGGTACATTGGGGGGAAAAAACGAGGTTATGCATTCCCATCTAAAGCCTTTGGAAATCTGACATACTGATGACATGTTTTGGAATTGTTTCAAGAAGCAAAGCCTGAGGCAACCACACCTTCTCTATTTAAACTTTGTAATGTAAAACGTAGACTCAGAGGTCAAACTCTCCTTTCTGTCTTTCCCACCTGCCCAAAACTGAAACCCCCAAACCTTCACCATCGTCTATCTGAATGTAGAGGTGAAACATCGAGGAATCTGTTCCTTATGCATATAAACACAACTGTGAACAAATAACAGAACAGAATAGAATAGAATTCATTATTGGCCAAGTGTAATTGGATACACTAGGAATTTGTCTCTGGGCATAAGCTCTCAGTGTACATAACAAACATATATTTTGCTTTGTGAACTGAGCATGTATACAAAATTAATTCTTAGTTGAAAGTTTTATTCCTCATTTTTTTGTTAATTTTATGCTAATTTCTCTATTAAAAGTTGGCATTGTGCCAGCTACTGTACCTGCTTTGAAAAGAAAGAAATATTTAGAACTATTTATCTAGAGAGGGGGGGGTAGAGTAATAATACTGTACAACACTGGGGTCCCCAACCTTTCCGGCCTGGCGGGGGGGGAGGGGAAGGGGGAATAGTTCTGTTACCTGATATTTCCTCAGAAATTCCCCCTCTGATAAGATCCAGCAGGGATAGCATGCTCCAGATCCTCTCAATTAAGCAATGTCATTTTAAGTAGTTGGTGAGGTGCCATCTGTGTTAAATTCAGACTTTGCTTGCCTTTCATAAAACCCTGAACACCTGCTTTTTCCCAGGCACTGGGTCAATTTTTGTGACTCTGACAAATGGTTATCCAACATCTTCTTAAAAACTTCCAATGTTGGAGCATTCACAACTTCTGGAGGCAAATTGTTCCACCGATTCATTGTTCTAACTGTCAGGAAATTTCTTCTTATTTCTAAGTTGCTTCTCTCCTTGATTAGTTTTCACCCATTGCTTCTTGTTCTGCCCTCAGGTGCCTTGGAGAATAGTTTGACTCCCTCTTCTTTGTGGCAACCCCTGAGATATTGGAACACTGCTATCATGTCTCCCCTAGTCCTTCTTTTCATTAAGCTAGACCAGTGGTAGGCAACCCATGGCTCTGGAGCCGCATGTGGCTCTTTCATCCCTCTGCTGCGGCTCCCTGTCACCGATCGGCTCCACAATTGATAGGGCTTTCGGTTAGGACAGGTAGAGGAAAAAAGGATGCCACACTAGGAGGAGACTCTATGGTGGGGGGACCAGACTTCCGGTCGGCTCCAAAGCTGAACGGGGGGCTTCCGGTTAGGACCTTTGTGGCTCTTTGAGTGTTTAAGGTTGCCGACCCCTGAGCTAGACATACCCAGTTCCTGGAACTGTTCCTCATATGTTTTAGTCTCCAGTCCCCTAATCATCTCTGTTGCTCTTCTCTGCACTCTTTCTAGAGTCTCCACATCTTTTACATCATGGCAACCAAAACTGGATGCAGTATTCCAAGTGTGGCCTTCCCAAGGCATTATAAAGTGGTATTAACACTATACGTAATTAATTGAATCACCATCCGATTGGATTGTTTTGTGGGTTGTTTTGATTGCTGAATTGCCTCTAATATAATTGTTTTATGCTTTAACATACAATATATTTGAATAAGGTATTTTTAAAATAATGTTATTTCTGTTTTAACCGTATGCCATCCTGAATTGGAAATCAAAAGGCTGGCTATAACCAGTAAATAGACTAAATAAATAATAGCCAAGTGCACATTAAAGCTATCTTTCTCTAGGAGAACTTCATGCAATTTCGATTTGATTTTGGCTCAAGCTTTGGCTCAAGCTTCCTAAGTCAGAAGTGAAATCCAGCAGGTTCTGGCAGGTTCTGGAGAACCTGTAGCAGAAATTTTGAGTAGTTCGGAGAACTGGCAAATGCCACCTCTGGCTGGCCCAGAGTGGGAATGGAGATTTTGCAGTATCCTTGCCCTGGAGTGCGATGGGAATGGAGATTTTGCAGTATCATTCCCCTGCCACACCCACCAAGCCATGCCCATCAAGCGTCACCATGCCCAACAAGCCACATCCACAGAACCGGTAGTAAAAAAAATGAATTTCACCACTGTCCTAAGTCCAGAATTTTCAACATGCAAAGCAGTAGTAGATTCAGTGGCGTAGCGTGGGTTGTCAGCACCCGGGGCAAGTAATTTGCGCCCCCTAACCCAAGGGCGGCCCAACTGCAGCTGCCCCTTGGTCGGCATCAGTCAAGTGAGGCTCTCCATGCTGGCCTCCTGCCTTCCTCCCGAGGAGGAGCTCAACAGGGCAGCGGGAAAAGGCTCGACTGAAGGGAAGCAGGTGCCGCGGGGGTGGGAGGCGCACCGGGGGCTTTGGGAAGGCACCGGCTCCCCGGGGCACTCCAGGCGGAGCGGGAGGACACGGTGGCGTTGCAGCGGCAGGCAGACGGAGCGCAGCGCCGCTCTCCTTCGGCTCCCGCGGGGGCGGCGCGGCGGGTCTTGGCGGCTCCGCTGGGAGGTAGGCAGTGCGCAGGAGGGGCCTGGGCGGGCCGGGGCCAGGGAGCTTAGTTCGCGGGCCGAGCCGGGCGCGGAAAGAGGCGGCCACAGTCCGGCAAAGGGCGGCGCGGGGCGAGTCAGGGCGCCCCCCCAGATGTTGCGCCCGGTGCGGCCGGCCCCCCCTGCACCCCCCACGCTACGCCACTGAGTAGATTGACAGAAATGTCTCTTGAGTAGATATGCCAAGATTTAATATGTAGTGTACATGAGTAAATTCACAGTATATATACCACAAATCTTTCCTTAAAACTTCAAAATGGCCCTCAGAGAGGTTCTTTTCATCATGGTTTGGGCATTTATGCTTGGAGATTTCTATCAGACGTCATTATTTGTAGCAAATAAGAGGATGAGCCAACTTCTTCACAGGTTTCTGAGACCTGCTCTTGAGTTAATAAAGCAGTTGCTTATTACTCTCTTCAAAGATCGAAGAGATAAGAATAAAGCCAGTCCTGGCTTTTGCTGTGGTTCCCAGGGAACACCTCACAAGACTGAGATTTTGACATATTTGATGTTCATAATTATAGACATGGCTTCTTGCCCAGTATTGATGGTTTATGTCAAATTGGATTGATTTGTCTCTTTTTCACCGAGATGAAACTAGATGTTTCGAGTCTTTTGCTGTTAACAGGAAAACAGTTTTCATGCATGATCGAGTGAAGCAAAATCAGTTGTGCGTTTTAGAAATAATAAAAGTAGGCCTATAATTCTTTTTAAATGAGAAAGTGTCTCAGGCGTTGATTTTTTTCCCCCCCATCCTGGTTGCTGCTCAGCCGTGAAACTCTTAAGGTATTTTGGCCATTCAGCTTCTATTCTTTCACCTATAAATGAGATTTCTTGGTAGCTGTTTGGAATGAGATCTTAAATCACCTTTTTCAGCCAGGTGTTTTCCAATTATGATGAAGAATTCCAGTTCTCATAAGGGTTGGAAATGGCTGGAAACTCTCAACTTCGATAAACATCCAGTCAGTTTTAATTCTTTAGCATATTTGGAGATTGGACAATCTGCCTTAACCAACCTGTGGACAGACATCATTAGTTCACAAAGAATTATTTTTGGTGGCACGGTGGTTAGAATGCAGTACTGCAGGCTATTTCTGCTGACTGCCGGCTGCCAGCAATTCAGCAGTTCAATTCTCACCGGCTCAAGGGTGACTCAGCCTTCCATCCTTCCGAGGCAGGTAAAATGAGGACCCAGATTGTTGGAGGCATTAGGTTGACTCTGTAAACTGCTTAGAGAGGTCTGTGAAGCACTGTGAAACGGAATATAAGTCTAAGTGCTATTGCTATTATTATAAGGATGCCCTTAGGGACAGTTGGCAACTTCAAAATGGCGGGCTCAACTGGGTAGTCAAAACCCCACTCCTCTTTACATCCGTGTGATGTTATGAAAGACTGTAGATCTGGTCTTGGGAAGTGGGAAGAGAGCAGTGCAATGTTAAAGGAGAGGGAATGGCAGTTGTGAAAAAGTACGAAGTGTGAGAAAGGAACACAATCCATCCCTGACATGTTTCTGTTGGGCCTAACATGGAACAGAAAGCCTCTGACAGGCTTTTAAGGTTCTATCAAAATACAGATAATTCTTGATTTATGACCATAACTGGGAGGGGAGCTTCCATCATTAAGCAATGCAGTTGGGTTGATCTGAAATGCCTCTCCTAGGCCAATCTTTGTGTTCCATTTGTAAGTCCCTGCTTTAGCACTTGTCATTCAAAGCATGTAGACTTCATCTTTTATTCTTTGTACTACATGGAGTTGCAAGCTGAATCTTGCATTCTTCCACCATCTGAGGTCACAAGCAACAGGTCTTTCCAGGTCTTTTGCATGTAATGAGTTTCTGTATATGTAGAAGACTGGCCTTCCCTTTTCATGGAATTTTTAATCATTTCTAAAGTGGGTAAGTAAAACATGTTGAAGCTGGTTACTTTGTAAAATGGTATCAGTCTCTAAGGTTTGTAAGGTCTTTTGCAAGATCGGATGGGTATCAAGCTTCAGTCACAGTCCTTTATTCATAGTGAACAAGAAAATCCAATTAAACTGAGACAGTTAAGGCTAAGGTAACAATCATCTAACCCAGGGATGTCCAACTTGATTTCATTGAGGGCCACATCAGGGTTGGGTTTCACCTCTGGGGGGCTGGGGTGGGCGTGGCCAGCTTGACATCCTCGGGGGCGCCTGTGGTGGCCTGAGCGTTCTGCCAGTGAAAATGGGCTCCCGAGCTCTGTTTTCAGCTGTGACAGCCTCCTGCAACTCCCTGCCCATGAAAACAGAGCTCACAGCTCTGCCAAGCTCCGTTTTCACTGGCAGAGGCACCACAGGCTGGTCCTTTGCTGTTTTCAGGGCGGCCCTATGGGCCAGATCTAAGCACCCCATGGGCCTGATGCGGCCCATGGGCCTTGGGTTTGATACCCCTGATCTAACCCAATCTGGTGCTTCATGGGTATTGAATTTCAGCCCCCTCTATTCTGAGGCACATTCAATAGTCAAACATCATCCTGGCTGGCGTTAATGGAGTTTGATATAGCACATCTAGAAGCATCAGATTGGAGAATGCGGCCATAACTCTTCGTTTGAAAGTAAGCCTCATGGATCTCATGAGAATGTATTCTGGGTAAGAAATACTTTGTAAACCCAAAGGACTTTTTCCCCCCCAAATGGTAACTGGATTTTCTTGGGTTTGTTTTCCTTTGAAAACATTTCACTTCTCATCCAAGCAGTTTCTTTAGTTATGAAGTTGGATGAGAAGCAAAACTTGACGCACCGAAGAAGCTTCTTGGATGAGGGGCGAACCATTTTCAAGGAAAAAACCCAAGAAAGTCCAGTTACCTTTTGGAAAAAGCATCTTTGGGACAACCATGACCTGGATGATTGAGAATCTCCCTAGATAAGGCCTTGCATCTTCTTTGGAAAGAAGATCAGCAGAAATCCTAAATAAAGTTAGAGTAAAGGCATAATAATTAATATGTTCATAAGAACATGCAGTGCAGTGTTCAGGAATGGATAGTGCTCAGGGGTGGGTTGCTACCAGCATTACTGCCGGTTCGGTGCGCAAAAAAGTTTGCACAGTGGGCACCTAAAATGGTCGTTAGAAAAGGGGAAAAAATTACATTTTTGCAATGGAGATTGTTCTGCCCATGTGCAGAACCAAAATTCAAGATGGCACCGCCGACAATAAAACCGGTTCAGGTGCGTGGGCGGCTGAGTTACTACTACTTGGCCGAACCGGGCCAAACCGGTAGGAACCCACCTCTAGTAGTGCTGGAAATATTACAGAAGATGTTTGATTTAGTAGCATTAACACAATAATCTATTTATAATGTTACATAGGAGATAAAGATAATCTTATGTCAGCCACTAGTAAACATCAACAGATCTTTTAGGAATCCAAAATCTTCCTCTGTTCATTAGGTAAGTGTATAATTGCTGGTATTAACAAGACAGTCAAATTATATTGCATATCTATTAGTCACAAACTGTATATTTTGGTGACTTTTTGAGTGATAGTGAATCAGTGCGTAATCATTACAGTTGAAATTTTGTCAATTAGATAAAAGGTACTAGGGGTTCCCCCCCTCCTAATGAAAGAGAAGATTCTGCCCTATACATTTACACCAGGGGTGAAATGCTACTAGTTCGGACCAACTCGCCTGAACCAGTAGTAAAAATGCTATTGGTTCGTCCAAACCGTTAGTAAAAAAAAAAATAACTGTTTCGGGTGAACCGGTTTTTCTGACTATCAGCTGTGAAACACGATTTATATTAGCTTCAGGTTTGGTTTTTTAGTTCAAATGATCTAGTTTGGATTGTTTCAGAGTTTATTTCTTTGGGACGAGTCCAACCTCAATTCAGTAAACAATCTAGCACATTTAAATGTGTATGAAGACACACAATTGGTTTTAGCAGTGGGCAGATGGTGAATTACCCTTGGCCATAAGGAAGCTAACAATAGTGGCATTATTTTGGTATATAAATTGTATTTACAATTCTCTCAATTAAAAATACGTTGAGAAAATAGTTAAATTAAACCAAACTTATTGAAAACTTTTCAGCCAAGCAAGCCAAATTAAAGTTTTATTTCTATAAGCCATAGACATGTCATAAAGTTAGCAATCTGGGTTCTGTCAGTATTTCTGATGAATAGATATATAAAGATACCGTATTTTTCGGAGTATAAGACGCACCAGAGTATAAGACACACCAAGGTTTTGAAAAGGCAAATTAAAAAAAAAAGGTTTTGCACTCCGCAAACCTCCCAAAAACGGCCCATTTTTCACAAAAACAGACCTGGGTTGTTTTTTTTCAAAAAAAAAAAAAGGCATGAGTAACCTTTAGGAGGCTTGTAGAGTGCTCCGGGGGGGGGGGGATGAGCAAAAAACGGCCCTTTTTCCGCTCATTTCTGCCTTCCCCTGCTCCTAGAAGCACTCTGAAAGCCTCCTAAAAGCTATGCACTTTGATGAAAGGACAGGGTTTCAGGAGGCAAAAAATGCTGTTCAGTGAATAAGACACACCCAGATTTTCAGCCTCTTTTTTGAGGGAAAAAGGTGCGTCTTATACTCCGAAAAATACGGTACATGTGAAGGGGGGAAAGAAAGATATGAATGTATATATGATGAAAACTATTGGAGAACAGTTGTCTCAGAGGGCTCAAGCGGGAAATTAGTCTGGAATCATATAAATGTAAGAAAGTTGACACCCCACTCCAATGCCTTTGAACCATATTAAGTGTTTCTCAGGCAAAAGTTGCCAATCTGTGGAGATAACTACAATAGGCATAGAACAATAAAGCAGCAAATCCAACGTATCCAATGGCTAGGGGCTATTTTGAGGTTTTCTGCTAGAAAACCTGTTACCCAATTAGATATTTGTTGCAACTACAGGTGTTTGGGTTTTTTTGCATCTCCCCACCCACTCAGCCTCCATTTATAGAGAGAACAGCTAAGGATTGTAGTCTATTGATCTGATGAACTCTCTCTCTGTGTTTTGATTATGTGCCTTCAAATTGGTGTCAATTTGGTGTCAATTTTTAGTACCCAGGTAATTTTCTCCAGGATAAATACTGTATGTACTTAAGCTATAGTAAATGAATTTTTTTATAAATGCCACAACCTTTCTCATCCTTATTAATTGCACTATCAAGTCATTTCAATAGTAAACCTAATCTCTTCTTCTTCTTCTTCTTCTTCTTCTTCTTCTTCTTCTTCTTCTTCTTCTTCTTCTTCTTCTTCTTCTCCTTCTCCTTCTCCTTCTCCTTCTCCTCCTCCTCCTCCTCCTTCTCCTTCTCCTTCTTCCTCTTCTTCCTCCTCCTCCTCCTCCTCCTCCTCCTCCTCCTCCTCCTCCTCCTTTTCCTCTTCCCTTCCTCTTCCTCTCCTCCTCTTCCTCTTCTCTTCTTCCTCCTCTTCCTCGTCTCTTCCACCCCCTCTTCTTCTTCCTCCTCCTCTTCCTCTCCTCCTCTTACTCTCCTCCTCCTCCTCTTCTTCTTCTTCTGTTTTTTTCCAGCAGAATAGCAATTCAGAATAGCAGCGTATTGCTTTTATAAGAGACTATTTAAAAAACAAAACAATGGAAGCCACGCTGCCTAGTTCTGCTTTCTGCCACTCCACGCTTATGTTCTTTTGACTAGGTGGCATAGCTCTGGATATGGGTCATCAATTTGCCAAAAATGATACAGAACTTTTTCTTTTGGGAAAGGCTCAACGTTAGAGGAGGGGAGGGAGAAAAGGAATTGTGACTTCTCCCTCTTCAAGATGAGATCTTCCTGAGAGAGTGGGAGTCTCTTCCTGGATGCAGGAGATTTGGGATTTATTTTTTATTTTTTTTAGGATTGGGAGGATTCAAACAGCGAAGTCATTCGGCTTGACCCCAGACACTTCTGAGGGTGCGTTGAGGCAAGGTAGAAAAAAAAGAAAAGAAAAAAGCAGATGGTTTTTCAGACGTATTACAAAAGAAACGTCCCATGCTTCATTAGGCGTAGCTGAGTTAAAAAGTACCATCTTGTCTGTAACTGTAATAGGGAAAAGGAACCGTGGGTGGTTCTTTGAAGAGCGATTCGGGGGAGGGGGGACGACTCAGCTCCGGACAAGAGGCCAGGAAATGGAGGAGGAGACGAGAATCTGGCAGGAAAAGACCAATGCTGGGCCAGGAACATAAACTCTGGTTATGGCAACTTGCAAATCATTCCTTTGCTTGAGATTGCTTATTAATATATTAGGCCAGAATGGATTTGCTGATGGGAGATTGTAGTTGGAACATAACCTACTGAAGACCGTTTTTATTTATTTAGTTAAGTTAAAAATCGGAGAAGATCCCTTGTGTGCTCCCCTCTCCCTCCCCCCCCCCCTCTCTCTCTCTCTCTCTCTCTCACACACACACACACACACACACACACACACACACATACACTAAGGCAAGGAAGTTTCTGGGATACATATATTGTCCAAGACTCCTTTTGTGTAGCCTGTAGCGATTTCTGAGAACTTGAAAAAAGTCAGTGGTAAGCACCCTTCATACAACTGAGTAAGAAATAGGTGTTTTTAAGTGCTTCGGCATATCGAAGGGACACCGATAATGCCCACAGAAGGCTTTATCCAAGTTTGTTCTCCTATATGGTAACTTTTTTATATGGTAACTCCGCATAACGGAGAGAGCTCCCGTTACTTGTCCCAGCTTCTGCCAACCTAGCAGTTCGGAAGCATGCAAAAATGCAAGTAGAAAAATAGGAACCATTTTTGGTGGGAAGGTAACAGTGTTCCGTGCGCCTTTGACGTTTAGTCATGCTGGCCACACGACCACGGAGACGTCTTCGGCTGGCTCTTCGGCTTTGAAACGGAGATGAGCACTGCCCCCTAGAGCCGGGAACGACTATCACATATGTGCGAGGGGAACCTTTACTTTATGGTAACTTTCTATATACGAGAGTTATGCAATGTTCACTTCGCTGATTATGCCTTGATTTCATGCAAGTCTCTGTCTCAGACTCCGTATGAGTGAATTATGAAAGAGTTGGTCTTCATGCTACTTCCCCCGCCTTGTCTTTCACATTTTTCCTATTAAGATTCTTTGTAGTTGTTTCTCAAGAAACTTGGCGCTCGATTGTGTTTATTTGGCTGATTTTAGTTTGGCAAAGAGAAGAAACCTCACAGTGCAACTGCTGGATCTCTGAATCCCCAAAAGCTTTTGTCGTCTTTGTTGTTTCTGCCAGGTGTATTTTTTTAAAAAAAAATTAAATCCACGTCTGTATGCAGTTTTTCGTAACCTTTAAAATGTTTTCCTCCAGTATGTCTTGCAGACACTGGTTTTCTATACCCTTTTCTTTTTAGATGAGTGGCCAAGATCTGGTCAAAGGGTTAGGATGCCATTTTTCAACACAGTTTTGATATATGCTTATGGAGGGGCAGAGTAAGATCCTACAGAAAGAGTTTAGCTTATTTTGTGGCCTCCCTTTGATGCTTCACAATCATCTCCACACTTGTTGAGTTGGCTTGGGTCCAAACCATCCTCAAATTTGAAGAAATGTTTACAGTGGAAAACAGAATCACGTTAACATACTTTGTGGATTTACTTAGATGCCCGTTTTACAAAATATCATCCCACAGGCCTAGAATTCTATAACTTTTCCATCTTTGCTTGATTGAGACAACAAAGGGACTTTATTAGTATTTGTGTGTGTGTGTGTTTGTGTGTGCGCGTGTTGACAATAATTGAATCAAGCAGGTATAGACTTTACTGTAGTGGGCCCATTTGAAATTTGGAAGCATGTTGTACAAGTAGTCCTTGATTTTACGACCACAACTGAGCTCCCGTTACTTGTCCCAGCTTCTGCCAACCTAGCAGTTCGAAAGCATATTAAAAAATGTAAGTAGGAACCACCTTTGGTGGGAAGGTAACAGCCTTCCGTGCACCTTCGGCGTTTAGTCATGCCGGCCACATGACCACGGAGACGTCTTCGGACACTGCTGGCTCTTTGGCTTTGAAACGGAGATGAGCACCACCCCCTAGAGTCGGGAATGACTAGCACATATGTGCGAAGGGAACCTTTTACCTTTACCTTAAATAGAAATAAAATGGAAAAAAATCAAATTATATATTAGGTTGGGTTGGATGTGTGAGGGCGCTGGAAAGTTCTTTTTGGTAGCCCCTGTATAAAACTGATTTGATTTCAGGAGTAGGTTTTAATTTATTAGATTTTGTTATGGATGCGCCTTCTGATGATTAGAACTGTCCTGAAAAGACAACCTGGGCCATAAAATCTTAGCCAAATATATAGACAGTCCTGAGTTTGCTAAATATATATATTGGGATTTGAGGCTCTTTGATTCCCTTTGGCATTTATTTTAATGTTTTAAGTTGTACTTTCATATGGTGTTAGAAATATCAAATGTGTAGCAAGTCCTTTCACGTGAAAATAACATTTTAAAAATAGTGGTCTTATTTGTTTACTTTTTTCCATCTTTCCTACAGTTTGGCATCCTATTCGACATAGGCAAACAGCAAAAGATTAAATTGCACAACAGTAGTTTGAACCTTTCGGTGTACCTCCGTGAAGTGATGTGGTTTTACCATTAAATCAGCATCCTGTTGTGCAATACTCCTTTTTCTTTTTTCAGTCCACCACCATCAGACAGCAAATTGACTGGCCTCAGTGCTCTGATTTAGGTTAATTGATTTAAAAGCATTAACTGACCTACAACAGAGGGGGAACAAAAGTTATTTTTATAAACGTTTTTGGAAAAAATATAAAGGTCAGCAGTAAGTTCTATCATAAAAGTGCTACTCCCTTTTTCCTCAGACACAGGAACATGGTTATTGTCAAGCAGGCTACAAATACAATTTGTACTTGTACAATTTTTGCAATATATAGATGTGGATGATTAATCATCTCAGAGACATACCATACCTAAAACCAAGGTTGACTCAGCCTTCCATCCTTCCGAGGTGGGTAAAATGAGGACCCAGATTGTTGGGGGGCCATAGGCTGACTCTGTAAACCGCTTAGAGAGGGCTGTAAAAGCACTGTGAAGCGGTATATAAGTCTAAGTGCTATTGCTAAGTGCTATAAGAGAACGTAAAAACAGCAGAACACTCAGAGAAATCAATAGCTCCCCCAAGTTAAATTACATGATCTTAGAGGTCTTTATAAAGTTTTTACTTCCTGGCAGAAATTAGAAGTTGCGTAGTGGGTATTCTTGTTGTTGTTAGTTGCAAAGTTGCATCCAACCCATCGGGACTCCATGGACAACGTTCCTCCAGGCCTTCCTGTCCTCTACCATCCTCTGGAGTCCATTTAAGCTCATGCCTACTGCTTCCATGACTCCATCCAGCCACCTCATTCTCTGCCGTCACCTTCTTCTTTTGCCCCCAATCTTTCCCAGCATTTGGCTCTTCTCCAGTGAGTCCCTCCTTCATATTAGGTGGCCAAAGTATTTGAGTTTCCTCTTCAGGATTTGGCCTTCTAAAGAGAAGTCAGGGTTGATCTCCTCTAGGACTGACCGATTGGATCACCTTGCAATCCAAGGGACTTGCACGAGTCTTCTCCAGCACCATAGTTCAAAGGCTTCAATTCTTTGGTGCTCAGTCTTTATTATGGTCCAACCTTCACAGCCATACATTGCAACTGGGAAAACCATAGCCTTGACTATACACACTTTTGTTGGCAGGGTGAGGTCTCTGCTTTTTAGCATGCTGTCTAGATTTGCTATAGCTTTCCTCCCCAGAAGCTAGCGTCTTTTTATTTCTAGGCTGCAGTCCCCATCTGCGGTGATCTTGGAATGCAGGAAAATAAAATCTGTCACTACCTCCATTTCTTCCCCATCTATTTGCCAGGAATTAAGAGGGCCAGATGCCATGATCTTAGTTTTCTTAATGTTGAGTTTCAAGCCAACTTTTCCACTCTCCTCCTTCACCCGCATCAAAAGGCTCTTTAGTTCCTCTTCACTTTCTGCCATTAGAGTGGTATCATCTGCATATCATAGCTTCATTGAGCTACGTAAGCCCCAACAAGGCAGTAATCCATGA
The DNA here is from genome assembly GCF_964273705.1 of Natrix helvetica. NCBI lineage: Eukaryota > Metazoa > Chordata > Lepidosauria > Squamata > Natricidae > Natrix > Natrix helvetica. The sequence continues at coordinate 13,666,540 of NC_138558.1, forward strand.
AGCCGAGTCGGTATTCTTAAGGAGGATATTTCCTAAGAGCTGCATACATTATTACCTAGGATTAAAATGATCTTATGAGCCAAGCAGTGGAGGTTTGATGTCACTTGAACGCTTTTCTGTGTAAATGCAGAAAAAAAACACCTTTCTAAGAGAAGATCATAATGTAGAACTAGTCCTTAGCTTACAATCATTTGTTTAGTGACTAAAGTTTCAACAGCATTGAAAAAAAGTGACTAATAACCATTTTTCACACTGATGACCGTTGCAGCATCCCCATGGTCACGGGATCAAAATTTGGACATTTGGCAACTGGCAGGTATTTATGATGGTTGCAGTGTCCCGGGGTCGTGTGATCCCCTTTTGCGACCTTCTGACAAGCAAAGTCAATGGGGAAGCCAGATTCACTTAACAACCGCCTTACTAACTTAACAGCTGCAGAGGTTCACTTAACAACTGTGGCAAGAAAGGTTGTAAAATGGGGTAAAACTCACTTAACCACTGTCTTGCTTAGCAACAGAACTTTGGGGCTCAATTGTGGCCGTAAGTCAAGAACTACTTTTATCTGCAGTTGCCTGGGAAAAGAGATTCATCACAACATGATAGAGAAATGGAACTTACACAGTATTTCCAGTTTCAGGTTCTTTGCATTCACTATGATTCTTACTGTGAGGGACACGGTAGCTCAGTGGCTGACCTTGTCGATCAGAAAGGTCGGCAGTTTGGCGGTTTGAATCCCTAGCGCCGAGTAACAGTGAGCTCCCGTTACTGGCCCCAGCTCCTGCCAACCTAGCAGTTCGAAAGCATCTTAAAATGTAGAAAAATAGGGACCACCTTTGGTGGGAAGGTAACAGCGTTTCGTGTCCCTTCAGCGTTGAGTCATGCCGACTACATGACGTCTTCGGACAGCGCTGGCTCTTCAGCTTTGAAACAGCGATGAACACCACCCCCTAGAGTCGGGAACGACTAGCACGTATGTGCGAGGGGAACCTTTACCTATGATTCTTACTATAACATCAGATTCAACCAGTGCTATAATGAGTTTCTTGTATGTGGTTCAGGAGGCAGAAGGTAGAACTTTCTCCTCTTGCTATAAAATGGTTTACATCTGGCTATTACCATTTACCAGTCAATAAATCATATATAACCTATGAGCCAGACATGAGTTTCTCAGTACAAACCATCTGTTCGATTAAAATTCAAGGATATTGCAAAGATCTCTGCTGAATCAGAGCAAAAAAAGAAAACCTGGTTCAGTATTTTGTTCCCCCAATGAATGAGTCAAGTCTTACAAGAAGTTTCCCAGCTGGAATATGAATGAAATGCTAACCTCTTAGTGATTTTCTCCAGAAACCTGTATTGCTTCCAAAACTTGGGATGATAAAATTCCTCTGAGGCAACTGTTAAGAGTCTTATCTCTAATTTTGTCCATTTGCTTTAAAGCCATTCAAGCTGGCCACCAATTCATTTATTACAGCAAATTTCATTCTTTAACCATGTATTATGTTAAAAAGTAGTTTCATTTATACTGATTCTGCCATCAATTATCTCCTTTTGATGGACCAAGAGTCAATATTATGAAAAGAAGAAACTTTTGGCATGTCTCAACAATGGATCACATCATTCCTCTAGTACAGGGATGTCAGACTCAAGGACCGTGGGCCAGATCCGGCCTGCGATTGGTCGGATCCAGCCCCTGGGCCCTCCTGGTCTACCCAGTGCGAAGAGGAAAGATCAGGCCAGTGTAGCTTTGGCCCAGTCAACCCAATGCAAAGAGGAAAGATCAGACCAGCAGTTTGGGGAGTGGTGTCAAGCTGGCCATGCCCACCCATCTGACCACACCCACCCAGTTGGCCACACCCACCCAGTCAGCCATGCCCACCCAGCCCCCTGAAGTCAACCACAGCTCTGATGCAGCCCTCAATGAAATTGAGTTTGACACCCCTGCTCTGGTACAATCAGGCACAGGGTAATCCTTAGAAAAACTTAAATGCAATATAAGTAATATGTTTGATAAGTTCTATCAAAGAGATTTTATTACTACAAGAATAGCCGTTTTTCATGGTAAAATATTGCCTGTCTTGAAAGGTCAAATGTAGGCTGCATTATTTTAGCGTTTGCTTTTCTTTATAGCAATATTATTCATGGAATATGAATGGAAGTTCTTGTATCTTTCTTCTTCCCATATATCGCCATCGCTCCATCAATTAAGTTCTTTGTTTTAACAAAGAATATCTCAGAAGCACCATTTTGATCATTTTTAATTAGTAAGTCAGTTTTAATCAATTTAATCCCCAAGATGATTAAATACGTCATTGAAACCTACTGTATTAAATGAATATTATCAACCTTGTTGATGAAGAATTCTATGACTATTATTTACTGAAGACAAATGAGCTGACCTGATTTATAAATAAGGGTGTCAGACTGGAAGCCATATTTTACATTTGGGCCTTCAGACTTGCCATATTTTCTACTGTGGGAAAATGGGAAGGGGGGTTATATACAGTGTGGGTGATATATAGTCAAAATACCATTCTTTTCTCAGAAAGTCAAGGCTACCTTGCCCTGCAGCTGCGATGAGGTAACTGGGAGGCATGTCCAGTTTTGGATGGTGCCTGACTGGATCATGTGACAGGCATGTGGGCGCTGGGCAAGGACGTGAACTTTCTTTGGGGTGGGGAAAACCTGGAAACTTTCAGATTCGGGTTTTCCCAGATGTGCCATATGGCATCTCTAACAAAATGTCTGATTTTGAGGAAACTCAAGCCTCGGAGTCTTCTTTTGTTGGGGATGTTACTTGGAACCCTGACATTAGGTTCAAGACTATAAGGATTTTAGAAGCCATCCTAATTCGCTTTACGTCCAAATGACCAAAAAGTCTAGACTTCTGTAGCATTCTAGGTAAAATGAAATACAGTTTCTTCAAAGGTGTGGACGAAAATAAATGTAGGTAGCATAAAGATGTATGCATCCTGAAAAAGGAAAGGATTTATCATCAAAACAAATTATTGAATAGCAACATGGGCAGCATTCCCCACTATCCAGTCAGAGCTGAAGAAGCTTCTTGGATAAAAGAAGCAAAACGACTTCAAAGGAAAACAAACAAAGTCCAGTTGTCTTCTGAAAAAGCATCTTTGGGACAACCATGACCTGGATGACTGAGAATCTCTACAGATTTATGGGCAGCATATAAATGAATAAATTTTAATCTAACCCTTCTTGTCAATCTGCGCAAATTTAGTGTTGGCTGTTAATTGATGAGATTCTTGTGTATAGGCATGAGCCAGTTTAACTGGAGCTTAACATGCGGTCTTGATTCTTCCTGGCAGAGATTTACTTATTAGATCTAGTTTTAACTTGAAAATTCAGCATGCTGAAGAATCTGCAGATGTTTCCAGATCCTGCATTATAGGTCATATCCCATTATGTTGACCTGATTCCACGTTCATTGCCTGTTACTGATGTATCCCAAATTATTATCAGAATTTGGATTCAAAGAAGCCAAGGGTTTGTTGAATGGGTTTTGAAAAATGAATAAGTCCTGAACATTTTGATAGTGAATCGTTGGTCTATGTCAGGGGTGTCAAATTCAATGCCTGTGGGCTGGATCTGGCCCGCAGGGTGCTTAGATCTGACCCGCGGGGCTGCCCTGGAAACACCGAAGGACCGGCCTGCGGTACCTCTGCCAGCAAAACTGGAGCTCAGGAGGACCGCACGCGGCCCACCCGAGCTCCGTTTTCGGCTGTGACGGCCTCCTGAAACCCTCTGCAAGCAAAAACAGAGCTCTGTTTTCGCTACTAGAGCATTTGAGCCACCACAGTCGCCCCTGACACAAGTGATGCCGAGCTGACCATGCCCACTCAACCCTTCAAGGTCAAACACAACCCTGATGCGGCCCTCAATGAAATTGAGTTGCCCAGGTCAACGTTTTGGATAAGAAACTCTTCTTATTTATTTTAATTTACACTCTCTCTTGAATGAATACATAAAAGGAATCTTGATCTGCTATTTCAATTGCTAATTAGATATTTCTGTTTTCCAAATGCAGCTGATCCAACTGCTTTGGGCTTTCTCATATCTCCGTGGTCACTTCTGCTGCTTCCATCCGGCAGCGTATCGTTTACGGATAAAAATGTTTCTAATCAAGATCTGCAAGCCTTCACGGAACCAGGAGTTCTCCAAAATCGGTCTCCGTCATCGGTTTCTGATGTTGAAAAGGTACAGCGTTCCCACTCATGATTCATTTTTCTTTAGACTGCACTTCGAAAAATGAGAAAACACTGATAATATACGTTAGTTACACCAGGGGGTTTCAAACTGCTCTCAAGCCATAGAACTTGATAACCCTTGATCAAGAAGTAATGCTCTAGTAACAGAAAATTGACTGAGTGTGTCTTAACTTTTTTGCCATTAGTCAAAAACAGCAACAACATGGAACACCAGCAAGTTCTCACACAAAATCCAGTTGGAAAATCCTGCCTCTTATATTACCGTATTTTTTGGAGTATAAGATGCACCTTTTTCCCTCAAAAAAGAGGCTGAAAATCTGGGTGCATCTTATACACTGAATACAGCATTTTTTGCCTCCTAAAGCCCCACCCCCTTCACCAAAATGGCCGTGCATAGCCTTTATGGGGCTTTCAAAGTACTCCTGGGTGCTGGGGAGGGCAGAAATGAGCGAAAAATGGGCCATTTTTTGCTCAATTTTGGCCCCCCAGGAGTACTCTATAAGCCTCCTAAAGGCTATTCATGCCCTTTTTGGGGGCCGTTATTGGTCTGCAGAGTGCAAACACTTTTTTAAAAAATTTGCCTCTTCAAAATCTTGGTGCATCTTATATTCTGGTGCGTCTTAAACTCTGAAAAATATGGTACTTTTTCTTCTTCTGTGACTGTTAAGATCTGTTTTATGTAGGAGTAGCCATCGTGCACAAGAATGAAGTTGAAAACCCTCTTGCATGCTAAGCATGGAGAAGAAATCTGTTTAGTTAATTTTTAGACTGTGAGTCTGTGACCATCTACTATCTCATTTTGAATGAATGCATACATTTAAACAATTGTTATTCAAAATATACCGTCCTTCAAATGTTGCGGTATGGTTTTCCAACATTAAAAAGTGTATTTTAGGAAAATGTCTATAAAATGAACTCATTTATGAAAGCAATGCACAGTTTGCATAACTGTATATACTAGGCAAAATGTTTACATAATAGCTTATGCAAAATTTCCTAAACTAGGAAATATTTTACATGTATTTCTTTGGATAAATATGCATCAAAATCCATACAGAATTTAGAACAGATTTTACAGGGGTTTTAAAATCTTTTCAAGTTCAACCAAATTTGTGAGAATTACAAAAATAAGAAGGTGAGACATTTAAGGGCACATACCCTAAATAAAAAAAAAAATTGAAAGAAATGGAAACTATAAACTGGCCAAAACTACGTTAGGTAATGTAAAGAGACATCATTTGCAGGGATTCACTTAAACAACAGTGGCAAAAAGGTTAGAAAATGGGACAAAGTGCATTTAACAAATGTCTCACTTATCAACAGAAATTTTGGACTCCATTGTGGTCATAAATCGAGGACTACCTATAAATTATTTATTTACGATATGTAGTTATATTGTTTTGAGATTTGGGAATCAGCAAACAAATGCATTTAATTAAGTAACTAATCATGAAAATGTGTAAACTTGCGTGACAGTATTTGTAAGGCCAACTTGGCCTTTGTAACAAGCAGTCCTCATCATAATTTTTATAAGCTTAGGTCATAGCTAGGAGGTGGAACATCCATGCTGCAGATTAAGTTCTGTGTTTTTAGTGCGGCTGTTCCACTAGCAACTTAGGCAGATTATGATAGCCAAGCCATAATTTGATCATGACATGCCAACTAAACCTTTAACTGGGCAAATTACATGTACATTTCCATTCCTTGTCTTTTATTTATTTGCATATTTTTCCACTGAAGTAGAAGTTTCAGAAAAACTATAGAGTATTTTTTTTCCTAACACTTTCCCAACAATTTTCAAATTAAGATAAAATTCATTATTCTAAGACAGAAATTTTTGTTTTAGCAAAATTAATCCTTTACCTCCAAGCAAACTGTATTTTGCATTTAGTTTTTTTCCAGTGAAAAAATAGATTTCAGCAGAAAAATGCACTTATATGTGTATATATGTGTACCAGAGGTGGTATTCAGTAGGCTCTGACCAGTTCTGGAGAACCGGTAGTGGAAATTTTGAGTAGTGTGGAGAACCGGTAAATACCACCTCTGACTGGCCTTGCCCCCATCTATTCTCTGCCTCCCGAGTCCCAGCTGATCAGGAGGGAATGGGGATTTTACAGTATCCTTCCCCTGGAGTGGGAAGGGAATGGGGATTTTTAGTATTCTTCCCCAGCCACGCCCACCAAGCCACGCCCACCAAGCTACACCCACCAAGCCATACGACGCCCACCAAGCCACGCCCACAGAACCGGTAATAAATTTTTTTGAATCCCACCACTGATGTGTACCTTATACCTAGATGTGTGTGTGTGTGTGTGTGTGTGTGTGTGTTTTCAATTGTTTATCAAATAATCTTCTCAGTAGCTTTATTTTCAGCTTTTTTCTTGAAATCTGAGCATGTTCCACAAAAATGCTAGCCACCAAAACCAATTCCCATTTATAATCACCTCCAGAAACACAATGACAGGGTTTCATGAGTCTTTTGGTTCGATTCCATCTCCAAACCAAAGAAGTTGTGTACTTGAATATTTTTCTGGCATGAATGCTAGAAGACAGATAAAAGAATGCGTTTTTGGTCACCCTCTAAATTAGAACCGAAAGATAATAGGTTTTAAAATCAGTAACTTTCTTGCTCCGGGAAAGAGAAAGATTTTATTTTTTTAAATGAAAACATTTATGTAAGAAAAACGTTTTGTGCAGCAGCTGTTTCACATGATTCAATACTCATGTAGTTAGAAGTCTTGGTGCCTTTTCAGAAACACTCCATTTTTTGTCTATTTCAGTCCTGTCATAAATGAATTGCTTCTTAGAATGTTTGCTACACCATGAATTCCACTGCTATCATTTTGGCTGTGTTGTGTTGCAGGTCCACATTTATTCTCTTGGAATGACCCTTTATTGGGGAGCTGACTATGATATTCCAGAAAGCCAGGTAAGTAGTGGACAAATAAGATAAGTAGTCCATGATACAGAAACTGAGGACCCAATAATGTCCAAGTTAACACACACACGCACGCACACACATCCCTGCTTTGGCGGTGATCGTGTGTTTCGCTTCGCGTGCATGCAGGATTTTACCAAAACTTACCTTCCACGTTACTCTGGGGGAGTAATACAGCTCAGGCATGTCAATCTGCTCTGCCACGCTAATCATCTGAGAGGATACAGGTGAGTAAAGCGCAAGTGCAGGTGGGCCAATCTTTTCGTCGAAGCAAACCAGTTCGCTCTCTCAGCTGATCGTCAGAACTTGTCCAAACTGGCTGAATCCCAGAGTGTTCCCGGGAGCTGGGGAGAGCAGAAATGAGCGAAAAAGGAGCCGTTTTTTGCTTGTTTTTGCCCCCCCTCAGCCCCCAGGAGCACTCTATAAGCCTCCTAAAGGCTATGTGTGCCTTTTTTTTGACAAAAAACGAATGTGTTCAGTGAAACTTTTTTAAAATACAACTTTCAGTTCCGTTGAGAATGGAGAGAGGTTTCAAAACTCTCGTAAACTAATTTGCTTGAGTGTTGTCTTCCTCAGTCTGATGACTTCCAGATATATTGGTCTAGATGAGGGAAGTTGAAAACAATATATCTCAGCACACAGTTTTGGGAAGGTTTCGATGAAATGTATGAAAGAGAGAAAGACAATCAGACAAGAGGAGACTAACTGGATTTTTTTTTAATCACACATGTATTTCAGCCAATCAAACTTGGAGATCATCTGAACAGCATTCTCCTTGGTATGTGTGAAGATATTGTTTATGCTCGTGTGTCTGTACGGACCGTTCTCGATGCCTGCAGTGCTCACATACGGAACAGCAACTGTGCACCTTCTTTCTCATATGTAAAACAGTTAGTCAAACTGGTTCTGGGGAGTTTGCCTGGGGTAAGTGTTTACATTTCCTTCTATCTCCTGGATGGAGTTATTGAAAAGTTTGCTTTTCATTCTGAGGATGCTTGACAAAGGGACTTAAATTAGTAAGCCATTAAATTATTGTACAGACAGTGAAAACACCGCCAATTAACTTTGCAACCCTTTTCAAGAGCCAAGGCAAATAATTCCAATTAATAGGAGCTAGTCCTATCAACATTCTGACCCAGTTCCCCCTTTATTTATGTTCAGGAATCTGTCACATCCCATTAGTAGCTCTCACCACTTTAATTTCTCTCAGCTGCTTCTTGAATCTTGCCGCTATTATCTTTTTTCCTTTTCCTTCTAATTATACGTTCTGCAAAGATGTGAGATTCTGGGAAAGAATTTGGCAGAAGCTGCGATTAGAGCCCCACCTTTCAGATAAGGATTGTTCTTACAAGTTTTGGCTGTGAGTCACCGCTGTTCTGGACAACTAGTTTCTTACACCTTCCCAAATCATTCTTCTCTGGAAGTTCACCTGCTCATTTTAGTCAACTGAACGGGTGGTTTAAGGAATGTCCCCAAGAATAATATTTTTCTGTTAAGTTGTTTGTAGGAGAACAACAGGCAGAGCTTGGGGGTGGAGTTAAGAGAGGAATCAGACTAGAGCCATGATGGCGAAAGTACGGCACGTGTGCTGGAAGTGGCACACAGAGCCATCTCTCCAGGCACGCGAGCCATTGCTCTTCCGGGTTCCAGCGCACTGGCCAGCTGATGGTCACTCATGCAGGAGTGCCAGAAACCGGAAGAGCAGCTGCTTGATACACAGGCACGTGCCGGGAAGATAATCTGGCTGGTCCGCATGTGCGTGCCGGAAACCGGAAGATCATCTTCCCGGCACGTGCATGCTCACCAGGCAGCTGCTCTTCTGGTTTCTGGTACATTGTGTGCATGTGTATTCCCGTTTCAAAAATGTTCACCAACACTGGCCTAGAGTCATTATATTTCCACAAGTGGTCTAAATCCCTTGAATTCAGATTACAGATTAATAGATTTGGAAGGGATCTTGTAGGTCATCTAGTCCAAACCCCCACCTAAACAGACCTTACACCATTTCTGACATTCCATTAACTCGTATCTAGCGCCAATTTAGTACTGACGTTAGTTGATGAGATTCTTGTGTATAGGCACGGGAAATAAGTCAGCTTAATCAGAGTTTATTGTATGGTCCTGATTCTATACGCAAATCGCAAATCGCACTTGTATGTTCCTCTTCTTGATTTAATTTGTTATATTAGACTTATGGCGGCATGCAATATAAAAACATAGTTAAAATGTCCACAATAAAAAAGACACATAATGTATTTACATACATTTGTTCTGGCCTAGGCTTCCTGAGACAGTAAAAAACACGTGCTTAGTCCCAAAAAACCTCTTTTTATTTCAACGGCTGTAAATTATATTCATTCCCAGCCCGTAATGAGTCACAAATACTGTAGTTTGTAAAAAGTCCGACAGAAGTCTGCCAAAACTTTTAGGAATAAGGCTGATAAGCACCCACCTTTATCTCCCTTGAAACTTTGCGAGACCTAATTGGCAATTAGCTTTGCAAGGCCACACGGAGCACAGAGTCAAAACGGAGCTTCAGAATTAAACCGACCAGAACAAACAAAGTTGCTTCCTGCAAAGGCTCGTGTGCCTTTGTTCCTCCTTTATGTCTTATGGGAGGGGCCAATCACCCCCAAGCCTTACTCCCGAGTTGCCCCTTTTGTCTTAACTGTTCTTGCCTTCTGGCAGCTCTGCGCATGCACACACTGGGAGCAGGCTCATACTGTTCTTCTGCCTCGCTGATGTCAGACTCCGGAGGCTCCAGAGGCAGCAAATAACTAGAAGATGGTCTTGGTCCCCTCTCTGCTTGTCAGAGCCTTCCCCAGACTCCAGGACTGGCCCATGTTCCTCCCCAACCTCCTCACTGTCGGACTCTGTTGCCAGCTCCCCAGCCGCCACCAGATCCCAACAAAATTAAGCAAAAGCGACAACATAATGTGTCTAATACTAATAAAATAGCTAACATAATCCCATTCCAGATGGTGCACAATCTCTCCAAGACCATCCAGAAGAATATAGTTTTTACTATATTCTGGAGGGCCCATCCCAAGGACATCAAACTAGCTTCTAGAGCAGGGGTTTCAAACTCAAGGCCCACGGGGTGTTTAGATCAGGACCACCCTGGAAACAGCGAAGGGCTGGCCCACGGAGAGTTGACAAAAGTTGGTGTCCTTCCAGTTTGCAGAGTTACCCTTCTGTTTGGTTCCTCAGTAGCAAATCATATTTTTGTTGCTCGATAATTCATTTTAATTTAGGCTCTTATTTTAATTTATTTTTATATTCTATTTTAAACTCAGATTTTGTCAATTCAGAGTAGGGAGTGATCAAATAAATGAACAATACACAAAAGGTATTAGCACCAAAGGGTATTCCTTGTCAGTTTGTTCACTTCTTTAGATTTTTATATTTCTTCCAAAGACTCAGGACAGCTTTCTTGGTGGTCTCCATTTTATCCACAGTCCTTCAGTCAGAACTGAAGAAGCTTCTAGAATGAGTAGCAAAATGTCTTCAAGGAAAAACAAAGTCCAGTTGCCTTTTGAAAAAGCACACTTGGGATATAATTTAGGAAAGAGTGCAAAAGGAAGGCAGACTGTGGCTAAATTCACTTATGCTAAACTACAAACCAGCTCACTATGGTTAAAGTAAACCATAAGTCAGGAAAAATCCTGCTGTTGCACAAGCCATGATTCCATGGCTACTGCAGTGCACAAATCATATATCTGTGGATAACGAAGGATAGTTTTATTAGGGTACCTGAGTTTTAACCGTTTTAAGTTTCTACTTTCAGTGGATGGAAGTGGGTTTGTCTATTGCAGGGGTGTCAAACTCAAGGTCCATGAGTTGGATCCGGCCGGTGGGGTGTTTAGAGCTGGCTCGCGGGGCCACCCTAGAAACAGCAAAGGACTGGTTGTGCCAGTGAAAACAGCAGTGTTTCTGCCAGTGAAAATGGAGTGCGGCAATCCAGAGCTCAAATTTCGGCTGCGACAGCCTCCTGCAGCCCTCTGCCAGCGAAAACAGAGTTTGGGCCGAGCTCTGTTTTCACTGGCAAAGCACTCAGGCCACCACAGGCGCCCCCCAATACAAGTGACATTGAGCTGGCCATGCCCACCCTGGTCACACATCCCTCCCCAAGGTCAAACACAACCCTGATGCGGCCTTCATTGAAATCGAGTTTGACACCCCTGGTCTATTGAGTTTATGCTAGTCTGGCTTTTTCAGCTCTTAATGTTCTTTCTTTTTTGTTGCAATAGGTAGACCAGTTTTCTTGCGCAGGGGAGAAAAAGCTTCACACAGACAGGAGCCAGGCCATTCGAGAGAGGCTGAGAGGAAAACGACTTCCCACAGGTAAAGGTTTATTTACAAAAGAAGGAAACATTAATGGAGTGGAAATATGGCTGTTATTTAATCTTCCACCTCTCAGATTAATCCCATTGAAATAGCAGAGCTCCTCCTTACGATATAACCAGCATCCTAATAAACGGCCTGATGATACATGAACAATCTGAGCATAAAGGAGGTAGGGGCCATGAGTTGTGAAGAACTGGCTATAAAGCATGTTTATTGTTTTTCAGGGAGATAACTTGGGGAAAAAATAGATGAGATATTTTTCTGATATATTTTGTTAAGATAAAAAGGCCTCTGGGAAAAATGTCCAACTCTAGGGGGGCAACTAATTCATAGGAAGAAATAATGAACATAGAAAGTAGGTAGAAAATTCTAGGGCTTTTTCAATTCTACTCTATTGTAATATAGGATGTTGTTGCTACTCCATTCTTACTCATTTGTAAACCACCTGGAGCCACTTGAGATGGATGATATAGAAATGCTTTGGTATAGCTTCTTGGAGATCCATTATTATTATTTGCCTAAAACAGCTGTTGTGTTCATTTTTAATGTGGCAAAACCAATTTATTAAGAATATAGCTTTTGCTTTTTTCTTGAATTTTTAGTGGTGTTTTCCTTTACAGGCTAACTTAAGAGCCACACTGTCATATAGCTTCTACTACCCAAATCCTTAATAGCCTTTTGATAATGTTTTATTTTTATCTTCAGGTGTCCCAACCTCAAAATATTGAGAATATTTTTTAACCCTAGGGCTTATCCTGAATTTTGTAGTAATGTGAAGCCTCACCCTAACGCTACATAAAAAGCAAATCAAACGAATTGTTTACTTACACATACCACCTATTTCCTTCATATGTTATATATTAATTTGGATCTATCTATCATCCATCCATCCATTTATCTAATTTATATAGAATATTAATGTAATAAGCTTTTAAGATAAATTAAAATGGCATATCCTACATCAGTATTTCTCAAACTTGCAATTCTTAAGAAATGTGGAGTTCAACTTCCAATATTCCCTAGCCAGCATATTTTTTTCTGAAGAAAATTAAAATATAATCAATACAAATAATTTCATGAGCTGAAAGTGAAATACGCTGAAACATTAGCAGAGAAAAACTTGATAACGTCCATTAACTTCATTGTGACCAGTCAAATTAATATGAGAATTTTTCTATCATTGGTTGTTGCTAACATGTAGTGTAATTTATTAAGTGTTAGATAACAGCCTCCCCGTTGATGGGTTTCCCGGTTGACACTTTGTCAATAAAGCTATATTTATCTCTTGGGCAAAATTGCATTTTGTCCTTCTAATGTATCCTTTGACTCTTTCCTATTTGGGGCAGTATGAACATTAACACTTTCTATTTCTCTGAAACACTGCTTATGATGAAGAAGCCATCAGAATGAGATTAGGAATGCCAGATACAATGTGGTACTGCTTGACTAAATTCAAATGTTGTGAGCTGGTCCATTTAAGTACTTTGTGGAGAACTTTGATACTTTAACGTTGACATGTGAAAATATCAAGAAGCAAAGCAAAGAAAGTTGAGTTAGCCCACATGTTGTTGTCAGGAAGGAAGGAAGGACGGAAAGAAGGAAGGAGCATTTTGTAAAAAAAAAAAAAAACCTGTGTTCTTCATGATAAAAACATAATTAAAAATGTCTTAATTTAATTTAATTTAATTTATTAAATTTATAGACCGCCCCCTCTCCCCAAAGGGACTCTTAGTTAAAGAGAATATTATTTTAGATGCTACAGTTGAACAGAAGTAATGTAATTTCTTTTGTTTATTTTCATTGTTTTGATATTCAGCTGGTTAGAACCTAACCTAATTTTAAAAAATCCCCTACCTTTAAGAAGAGTGTATATCCAATCCAATTCTAGAACACATAAACAATTAGGAAGGGTTCAACTATAGCCATATCCAAGAAAGATTCTTCTCATTCTCATTCCAGGAAGAATGACTGATGTAGCAGCTGGTTACCCGGCCCCATTTTCTCAGCAAATCCTGCTTAACAAAGGACTTAGTAAGTCATTGGAGTTCTTGTCAACCAGTAACTCACAGGGTGAAAAGGAATTTTCTCAAAATATTGCCTCTGATTACAATTCTGGCCATGAAGATAGTACAGATAGTTGCTGTCCTTACCGATTCAGAGCTTCCAACCTGGAGAAGAAAGCCAATGGTGATCCCAAACGCAAAGTATGGGCTTCTTCCTCTGATTTGTTGTGTGCAACTCACCGAGTCAAAGAGGGGGATTATGTTGCAGATTCTCACAAGCACCATCATCAAAGCGGAACCATTTCAGGGCGGACTTCAGGAGCTCCCATAAACAAAGAAGGCAGATATTCTGATGGGACCATAGCCCTTGATATATTTGGCCCTCAAAAGCTTGACCAAGTGCTTCATATATCAGAGACCTCAACATCGGCGGCCTTATTATGTGCCTTTGACAGGATCAAAGAGAAGCAGAAGAAATTACAGTTGCTGAGAGAAGCCATGAACGTAGAAGGTCAGTAGATGTTTCTGCATATTATGTTTGACATGTAACATCCTTCACATTGTCAAAATAATAAATGTTTGTGTGTGAGAGACATTTCCTATTTTGCAAATTTGGTACTGAACTAGTAAAGGTTTCCCCTATCCATTTGTTTCCGGGCTGGTGCTCATGTCTGTTTCTTAGCCAAGAGAGGCAGTGTTGTCTAAAGACATTACCATGACCATGTGGCCAGCATGACCTTCCCACCAAAGTTTATGATGCTCCCACCAAAGTGGTGCCTATTTACCTATTCACGTTTGAATGCTTTTGAACTACCGTATTTTTCAGAGTATAAGATGCACCTTTTTCCCCCAGAAAAAAGGCTGAAAATCTGGGTGCATCTTATACACCGAATACAACATTTTTGGCCTCCCAAAACCCCGCCCCCTTCACCAAAATAGCCATGCATAGCCTTTAGGAAGCTTTCAGAGTGCTCCTGGGGGCTGGAGAGAGCAGAAATGAGCGAAAAACAGGCTGTTTTTTGCTCAATTTTGCACCCCCGCCCCCCAGGAGCACTCTATAAGCCTCCTAAAGGCTATGCATGCCCTTTTTTGGGGGAAAAACAGGCCGTTTTTGGGAGGCCTGCAGAGTGCAAAAAAAAATTTTTTTTAATTTGCCTCTTCAAAATCTTGGTGTGTCTTCTACTCCAAAAAATACGGTAGGTGGGCAAGAACTAAGGCAAGTAATAGAAGCTCATTCAATTTTACAGCACTCAGGACTCAAACCTGTTAGCTTTCGAGTTGAGAATCTCAGTGTCTTTAACCATTGAGCCATTGTACCCGCTTAGTGGAAGGTACCTAAGAAAAAAATAAAATCTGTTTATAGAGTATGTCAATCCAACAAGGTTTTTCACACTAGTTATATTCTGTTTGCACTGGAATTTATGATACAACCTTTTTTCTCCATGATTCCTTGACCCTTTCAGCTTTGTCAGTTAGCTGATTATGATCTTACAGAGGTTTCCAGGTTGCAGTTCCTGTTGGACAAACTAGGAAGACCTATGATTCGGGCTGGTGGGATTTCAAGTTCCCACATCCCTGAATTAAATGTTGCAGAAATCTTAAGTTCAATGTGCCTACCTTTAGATACAATCTAGTTGAAAGATCATTTGCAAATATTGTGTTCAATGCCTTGAATTCAACTTGGGGGGGTAGTGTGTGCAGAATCTTGGTTAGCATGAACAAACGTTTATCTCTTGACGTTGCCACTGGAATCTCAGTTAGGACTTCATCTAAACTCAAATGCAGCAAACAACAGTTTTCCCCAGCTGATAATTCAACCCAGATGATAATTCAAATGAAGAATAGTTTTCCAAGAACACAAAAGCTCAAATAAGTAGGCATATTGTAGAATATATGTGAAACTGTCAGAAAAAGCAAGTACTGTATATCAAATGCAAGCTCTGTTTATAATAAAATTAATACTCAAAATTTTTGTGCCCAAAGAACAGAAAAGCCTAAAAATGTTATTTTTGAAGTAGGAGGCCTAGTTTCCAGCCACCTCCCTTTTTGTTAACAGGCAAATTTTGGCATTATCATGATTTTTTATCATGAGCCACGGTGGCACAGCGGTTAGAGTGCAGTACTGCAGGGTACTTCTGCTGACTGCCAGCTGCCTGCAATTTGGCAGCTCGAATCTCACCAGGCTCAAGGTTGACTCAGCCTTCCATCCTTCCTAGGTGGGTAAAATGAGGACCCAGATTGTTGGGGGCAATAGGCTGACTCTGTAAACCGCTTAGAGAGGGCTGTGAAGCGGTATAAAGTCTAAGTGCTATTGCTGTATGAGAATTACCGCATAATAATTCCAAATAGTGAAATTTCCTGTCATTCTGACATCAGGGCCTGATATTAAAAGTGCAATTAGTTTTACAATTAGCTAAACTTTATTTAAAACAACAACAACAATTTCTATGACAGCATTTCCACCAATGAAAATAAAATTAGCCTGTATTGTTTCAGGTGGAGCCCAAAGCACAATTGTTCAGGTGAAACAAAATCCAAATGTTTCCATCTTACAATTTTGAGACCATTTGAAAAGGAAGGAATGATCCTGGTTAATTTTGGCTCTTGGAGATGATGACTTTGCTAGTATCATTCGGTTCATCCTGAAACTCTGTGCATTGCATTATTTTGTGTTCTATCATCAGAGTGCATTTAAAAAGGCAAAAGAAGTACTGTATTTTTCAGAGTATAAGACACACCAAGGTTTTGAAGAGGCAATTTTTTTAAAAAAGTAGGTAGGTAGAGGGATAGAGAGGGAAAGAAAGATAAAGTCAGTAGATAGGTAGGGAGAGACAGAGTGTGTGTGTGTAGGTAGGTAGGTAGGTAGGTAGGTAGGTAGGTAGGTAGGTAGGTAGGTAGGTGGATAGAGAGGGAGAGAAAGATAGAGAAATTCAGTAGATAGGTACGGAGAGACAGAGTGTGTGTAGGTAGGTAGAGGGATAGAGAGAGAAATAGAGAGGGGGAGAGAAATACAGTAGATAGGTAGAGAGAGAGTAGGTACGTAGGTAGATAGGGGGGGAGAGAGAGAAATACAGTAGATAGGGAGAGGGAGAGAGAGAGTAGGTAGGTAAGTTGGTACATAGAGGGATAGAGAGAGACAGACAGACAGAAATACAGTAGGTAGGTAGGTAGGGAGAGAGAAAGAGAGTAGGTAGGTAGGTGTTTCCAGGTGTATTTATCCATGTGCTGGAGAAGGAAATCGCTGATAATCTACAGCACCTAAGACTTTGTTTCTGCTGGCACAACACTTGATCAATGTAATTCTCATCAATCAGTTAAAGAGCTTTCCAAAAGGGAAAAAAAAGTTTTTGCAGTCTGCAAACCTCCCCAAAATAGCCAGTTTTTCACAAAAACAGGCCCGTTTTTTATTTTAAAAAAAGGCATGAATAGCCTTGGGGGGGGGGGGGGATTGCAGAGTGCACCTGGGGAGGGGGGGGGCAAAAACAAGCAAAAAACGGTCTGTTTTTTGTGAAAATGGGCCCACTTTTTGTCAAAAAAAATGCATGCATAGCCTTATGGAATCTTATAGGGTGCTGCTGGGGGTAGGGGGCAAAAACCGGCTTGTTTTTTGCTCCTTTCTTCCCCCACCCCCAGCCCTTGGGAGCTCTCTGAAATGGCACGGCCATTTTGGTGAAGGGGGCGGGATTTGGGGAGGCAAAAACTGCTGTATTCGATGTATAAGACGCACCCAGATTTTCAACCTCTTTTTTGAGGAAAAAAAAGGTGCGTTTTATACTCCAAAAAATATGGTGTTTTGCCACCTATTTCCTTGATAAGGTGACTCTGGGCCTTATACTGGTTGTCCTCTAAATCTTATGCTTATGTGCACTTTTATACAACTCTTGAGTTCTTGCTGATACCTATGCAGAGAAAGATTCTAAAGGTATTCTAAAAGTGTGATAGTTGGCAGAACAATTAAGTAGGAAAGATGCATGCACTCTTCTAATTCCGTAGGCCACCCTCAATGTTGTTGTTTTTTCTCCTTCCAAATGTTTTAATAATAATAATGACTTACTTAAGTTTTGGTAGGTTCTTTTGGAGTAGTTTATTTTGAGATTGTCCATTCTATCTATTTCTCTGTGCCCATCATTCTCTTGTGCCTTGCTGTTTATGGAGACTTCATAATCACTTCACAATCTAATTTGGGATAGTTAGGTTAGTATGCTAAGCTTAAGAATTGCTCTGTGTGTTTATATGCACACACATACACAAACACACACACAAACACACACACACAACAGAGGTGGTATTCAGCAGGTTCTGACCAGTTCTGGAGAACCGGTAGCAGAAATTTTGAGTAGTTTGGAGAACTGGTAAATACCACCTCTGACTGGCCCTGCCCCCATTTATTCTCTGCCTCCCGAGTCCCAGTTGATTGGAAGGGAATGAGGATTTTGCAGAAACCTTCCCCTGGAGTGGGGAGGGAATGGAGATTTTAGAGTATCCCTCCCCTGCCACACCCACCAAGCCACGCCCACAGAATCAGTAGTAAAAAAATTTGAATCCCACCACTGACACACACACATCCCATTCATGCAGTGATAGGACTGTATTTCCTGGATCGACTTGTTCCATAAAGACATCCGCTCTAGTTTTATGTAATAATTATATAATTGGTAACAATTACATTCTGGAACTATGCTTGATCAAGGGTGTGAAAATGTGTCCAGTTACACACTTACAAACCTCTTTTAGAGCTTTCATACAATTGTTAAGGAGCACTGCTTGGGAATATGGTGGAGAAAGAATAAAGGTAAAAGTAAAGATTTCCCCCTGTCCAGCTATGTCTGACTCCGAGAGGCTCATTTTGGTTTCTTAGCTGAGGGAGCTAGCATTGTCCGAAAATGCTTCCGTCGTCATGTGGCCAACACGGAATGCTGTTATTTTCCCACTGAAGCGGTACCTATTTATCTACTCTCATTTGCATGCTTTTGAACTGCGAACTGCTAGGTTGATTGAATGATATAAGAATCTGGATACTAGTCAAATTAGCCACTTAGCAAACCAAAAAGCAACCCGTTAAAACCAGAAATCAAAATAAACATTATCCTATTTTATAATATTTCTGTTTTATACAGTTTTCATTTGCGATTGGCTCTCTAAGGTAGACAGCTACCTCAGAATCTAAAATCAGCCCAGAGAGATTCAGAATTA
The DNA here is from genome assembly GCF_964273705.1 of Natrix helvetica. Taxonomy (NCBI): domain Eukaryota; kingdom Metazoa; phylum Chordata; class Lepidosauria; order Squamata; family Natricidae; genus Natrix; species Natrix helvetica. Next base: position 13,685,250 of record NC_138558.1, read on the forward strand.
TGAGTTTAGGTTAATCATGTTTTCACTCATTAACAACCTCAATGTCTTCAATGACTTTTCCCCATAATTCTATGCTTATCTGCAACCACATAGCTCTCAGGTTGACCATCCCATGTTCTGATAAATGAATACATAAATAATGTGTTCTTGTTTCCATTGTCTACCCTTGTTCAGGGGTCATAGATAGCGCTTGATGTTCCCAGAGTTAAGCCAATCCTGTAACATCACCATCTTCTTTGTATCGTGAGAATAATTTGGGACACTTGTATGTTAGATCCAGGATTTAGCTAAACAGGATGCTGAAGTTGTTATTAGTGTGCTAATTAGCTCTTCCCAATCTTTCATGCGAGCTTCACAATGCCCAATTACATCTGTAATTGCTGTCTTTCTATATGAAAATAATGCATGGTTAAACTTATAATATTATAATAATCACTTCTCTGCAACTCTGCAAAAAAAACAAATATTACTATTTCAGCTAGGCTAACCATTCCCTCATCTTCACCAATAATTTAAATGCTTTAATTCTATTCTATTTTAGAAGAGAAATTTTCGCTTTCACAACATGTTTGTGGGGTTTTTTTTGCATGAGCAAACTTGACACTATATATTGCTTATCAAGCAACATTTTTCTCATTAAATCCAGTGGTTATTAGATCTGATTTAATGTGGTTTGGGCAGCTGTAAAACTTTAGACTTGGAATGTAGTATATGGCTTACTGAACAAGCTAGCAAGAGTGGGGACTGTTGCTTCATTTGTTTGGGAAGGATTTGGTTTGAGAGAAGAGAAGCGGAGGTGGTATTCAACAGGTTCCGGCCACTTCTGGAGAACCGGTAGCGGAAATTTTGAATAGTTCGGAGAACCGGTAAATACCTCTTCTGACTGGCTCCACCCCCATCTATTCTCTGCCTTCCAAGTCCCAGCTGATTGGGAGGAAATGGAGATTTTACAGTATCCTTCCCCTGGAATGGGGAGAGAATGGAGATTTTACAGTATCCTTCCCCTGCCATGCCCACCAACCCATGCCAGGTCCACCAAGCCATGCCCACAGAACCGGTAGTAAAACATTTTAAATCCCATCACTGAAATGACATTGTTTTCTTGGTCAACCTCCATAGTTCCATGTCTCAGAAATTTTATATGATTTTGGCTTCATTATAATATGACATTTATCATTAGAATGGATTTTTATAATATTTTAATTAACTTTATAACGTTTAAAAATAACACCATTACTATGCTTTTATGAACGCATTTTTCTTCTTCCACTATGTAAAAAAAGCCAAATGATTTAAAGCTTCATTAAACTACTAGCTCTATTTATCTTCGCTATAAAGGAAATATATCCAAATTACAGCCAAAAGGAACCATTCTTCACATTTGTTAAACCTGGATTGTAAACTGGGGATCCAGATGGATTTGAAATGAGATTTTGCAATTAATTACAAGAATCCCTCCCATGGGAAAATGCTTTTGTTTTGAATTCTTAAAAGTAACATAACAAGATAAGATTTTACAAATTGGACATTAAAGAGAAGTAGAAGTAAACTAAAGGCCATAATTAAAGAACACTTAAATTTGGATATATTGAAGGATATTTTTGAATAAAGGACCCAGTAGTTTTATTTTAAAGAGCCTACCTCTCTAGATAGCCTGTGTTTAAAAGATGTTATAGAATAGGGATGAGTATTATCTGACAAGATTGAAATTGAATTTAAAAATGACTGGCTAGAAGAATGACATACAAAATAAACTGAATAAAGTCTTAATAATTAATAAACATATGACAAACCAAGAGAGTGATAATTTTCTGGATCATTTCTGGATAAAACCTGGATAATTTTCCTATTCAGACTTCGTATATGATTTACAACAGAGGCTTGTTAAAACTTTGAGAAATATTGTGTGAAGAAACAGAAAAATTGAAAAAAATTCTGGGGCATTATTTGAAGGGAGTAAAAATCAAAAGAGAAGTAAAAAGAAGGAATATAAAGTTGGTTTGTTTGAAAAATATACTTCGTTACGTCTGGTAACCCTTAATGTACTTTTGCTGATATCAGGACTGAAATGATGAGGTTTTTAGAGTTTGTTTATAGATAAGAGATGGAATATGGGAAGAATAAATACTTTGCTGTATTTTAGGAGAAATTTATAACTCACTAAAATTGTTTCTACTTGTTTCAATGAAGGAAAAAAAATAATTTATTATTTTTCTTCACTATGTTTTTTCTATTTTTTGCACATCCTACATTTTTCTTTTGCTTCCTTTTCCGTTTATATTTATTTTTAATTGTTTCAATTGTAGTTAAACAATGAAATTACTGTAAATAGAAAGCAAGGGAAGGGATAAATGTTTTTGCAAAGGGTCTTCCCATTACTTAGTTATTTCTAGGTGCCTCTGAACCAGTGGTGGGATTCAAAAAATATTACTACTGGTTCCGTGGCTGTGGCTTGGTGGCGGTCGCCGTGGCTTGGTGGGCGTGGCAGGGGAAGGATTCTGTAAAATCTCCATTCCTTTCCCATTGCAGGGGAAGGTTACTGCAAAATCCCCATTTCCTCCTGATCAGCTGGGACTCGGGAGGCAGAGAATAGATGGGGGCGGGGCCAGCCAGAGGTGGTATTTACTGCTTCTCCAAACTACTCAAAATTTCCACTATTGATTCTCCAGAACTGGTTAGAATCTGCTGAATACCACCTCTGCTCTGAACCTAGAATTCTAATTCTAATCAGGTTTGAGTATGCGCTGTCACTTCCTAAGGCTTCTGACAATTGATTAACTTTAATAGGTAGGAAGCCTATCTCAGAAATTATTCTTTTACAGAAAAAAATAACATCAAAACTTCTATCAAAGACGTGACTGAAATCATGATTTGCATTTACAATGCAAATGTTAGCGACACCAATTTGGGCCAAGTTCCTTCTTAGTTTCCTTTTCGTTTAACTAGGTAGTCTTTCATCCAAAACATACCTAGTAAAATGCAAGCATCGTTTACTAATAATGGGATGTACAATGCAACCCTCTACCTACCAGGAAAAAATTCATGCATTCCTATTGTGGAGGAAGTCAGTGACTGCATTAAACTCTGGATAAGCTTTGTTCTCTTCTGTTTCTTTCAGAGCACGTACAGAAATATAAATCTTACCATAGTGATGTATGCAGCACTGACAGTGAGGGTCCATCATTCATTTCTTCCGAGACAGATTTTAGACAAGGTAAGAATTATGCGGTAATTGGCCTTCAGTTAGTGGACTCTATCTGTACTAGAAATGATGCTCCATTTTCATTGGTGATACTGACAATATTTTTTTTCCCCATCTCTAAAAGTGGTTTTCCGTGGTTGCTGCTTAAGAATGGATGTATATAGATAATACTCAGGCAGAAAAAGAAAACTAAAATAGTTCTTTCTCAAGCCATGCTTAATATTTTTGGGAGTCTGAGGTTGGCAGTAGATTGAATGATAACACAAACGTGAGGCTTCATTGTTATTATTTTATTTTTTTTCCTGCCATTTCTTCTGGACAAGTCAGAGCAATTTATAAGAATGGCGTACAAGTAGGACTAAATTAAATCGTCAGTAGATAAAATCAACAGTAGTACAAAGAAATACAACTGTGTAATTTAAAAAATATGTCAGCAGGAAATCTAAAATATAATCTGGTCCTTAAATTGACTGGTATCCTATCAATGTCCGAGATGAAAGTAAATTTGCTAGGCAATTTTCCCCTCATGTTCTGGCATTGAAAAGGCTTTTCCAGGTGATCTTACCTGCATCTACTGGAGGAGGATGTTTTATGTCCTAAAGCTGTAGCATTATATAGAGCAGGGGTGTCAAACTCGCGACATGTTGTCATCACGTGACATCTCACAACTTTTTTCTCCTTCGCTAAATCGGGGATGGGTGTGGCCAGCGCATAAGGCATCCAGCCCATAGGCCGCAAGTTAATTTTTTTTTAAAGCATGTTTTATTTGCAGTTTTCACACTGTACATATTTTGTGGACAGTGTATTGACTAGGTCAAAAAAAATGTAAACAACATTAACAATAATGATACAAATATATGTGATCCTAATCTTCCAACTTCAACAATACTATTCTCTTTTTAGAATCCTTTATTATTTTGCCATTGATTCATTTAGACATAAATAACATTTCTATAAGTCTTGTATTTATTATCCCCTACTAAATGCTATTATTTAATATTTTAAGAATTACTCATTATTCCATCATAACTTTAATGTTCCAAATGTGTAGGATTACTAATAATGCAAAGTATTAACAATATTTAATCAATCTCTGACAGTATCTCAAAATCTCTCCAATTTCCAGTCCTTAATATTTTAAATTCACAATATATTTTAACACATATTAATGTTAATAATACAATTAAATTACCTAATCCTAAATTTCCATCTACTAGTCTTAATTTGGTGTGTGTGTGTGTGTGTGTGTGTGTGTTTGTGTGTGTTGTGTTTGTGCTGATAAATAAATAAAGGGAGACTTTATCAGCACAAACACAACACAAATGTAACAAAGGCAACATTAAAAATATGGTTTTCTGCCTGGATGGTCTCCTGGAGTGAGCCGAAAGGACAGAAAAGGGAAGCAGAGTGTTCCTTCCCATATTTGGGCATACCAATTTGGGTGCGTCTTACATACAGAATACAGCATATTTTGCCTCCTGAAACCCTGCCCCCTTCACCAAAATGGCCATGCATAGCTTTTAGAAGGCTTTCAGAGAGCTCCTGGGGGCTGGGGAGGGCAGAAATGAGCGAAAAACGGCCCATTTTTTGCTCATTTTTGGCCCCACCCCCACCCCTAGGAGCACTCTACAAGCCTCCTAAAGGCTATTCATGCCTTTTTTCGAAGGAAAAAAAAACAGGCCCGTTTTCACAAAAAATGGCTCGTTTTGGGGAGGTTTCCAGAGTGCAAAAACTTTTTTTAAAAATAAATTTGCCTCTTCAAAACCTTGTTGCGTCTTATACTCTGGTGCGTCTTATACTCCGAAAAATACAGTGTATTTTCCCTGTTAGTACTTTCCCATTTTATTAATATATTTTCTCATTATTCATCTCAACCTTTTTAAAATCCCATCATTTATTGCAAGTTTGACCCCCCTGATGTAGACTAATGTGAACTGCCTTAACATTCACCTGGTAGCTTGCAAGCAGGCAATCCAGTGCTTTCAGTCATTTAGGCACCTTGCTTCATGGAAGACCAATTGTGTTCTGCTCACATTGTTCTTTGTGACTCATTTTCAAGGGCTACATCCTGCAGAGTGCATTGCTGTTCTGACCCTGAGGATTAGATCATGGGTTACTGAGGCTACAGGTAGAATCATGAGCTTTTACCAGTCACAAAATTGTCATCTATTAGAGTACGGTGTCTTAATCTTAGCAACTTTAAGGTTGTGTGGCCTCCAACTCTCAGAATTCCCAGCCAGCATACTTAGAAGAATCCCTGTATTAGAGGACAGAATGGTGAAGTTGCTCTCTGTTGCCATCTCCAACTCCTAGGATGCTTTCCTTCATCACCACCCCCATTTTGAACAGATAAATTTCAAATGAAATGTTGGGTGCCATATTTTGTTTTGTAAGAATATCTGCACATTTTATGGAATAGATCCTCACAAGATTTGTTGAAAATAAATATGATTCTGGAAGCTCGCTTTTTGGAGCATGACCATTTCCCTATCTTCCCCTTTAATTAAAAGAAGCTTAATAAAATAAAAATTATGAAAACACAAAAGTTACTAGTGCCAAAAAAGCTATCTGTGGGTGTTTTAATGGACACAAGTGCCACATTCCCAATCTCTACTAGGTACTGTTATTGGACAAAATTCTTGTAAATCTGTTGCAGAGATCTGTAAAAGGTAAATGTTCCCCTCTCACATATGTGCTAGTGTTCCCGACTCTAGGGGGCGGTGCTCATCTCTGTTTCAAAGCCGAAGAGCCAGTGCTGCCTGAGACGTCTCCGTGGTCAGGTGGCTGGCATAACTAAATGCCAAAGGTGCACGGAACACTGTTACCTTCCCATCAAAATGATCCCTATTTTTCTACTTGTATTTTTACGTGCTTTCGAACTGCTAGGTTGCCAGAAGCTGGGACAAGTAACAGGAGCTCACTCCGTTACGGGGCATTAGGGATTCGAACCGCTGAACTGCCAACCTTCTGATCGACAAGCTCAGCATCTTAGCCACTGAGCCACCGCGTCCCTCCATTTTGAATAGATAGACATAATTTCAAATGAAACGTTAGGTGCACATTCTATAGTATGGATCCTCACAATATTTGTTGAAAATCAATATGATTCAGGAAGCTAGCCTTTTGAAGCATGACCATTTCCCTATCTTCCCCTTTAATTAAAAGAAACGTAATAAAATAAAAATTAGAAAAACACAAAAGTTACTGGTGCCCCCCCCTCCCCCAAGGTATCCATGGGTATTTTGAATGACATGAGTGCCATGTTCCCAATCTCTGCTGGGTACTATTGGACAAAATTCTTGTAAATCTGCTCCAGACATCCTTAAGATGTAACAAAAGATATAACTTTATTTCCTTATTACAATTTGCCTAGAATTTTTTTTTTTTGCTTCTTGAGATAAACAGTGTCCCATCCAGAAGTGCAGTTAGCCCATATTTCAATGTTTCTTGGTTAATAAAGTTTATGTTTCTGTGGAAAAAAGATGCAATATTTTGAGGAGCCGTGGTGGCACAGTGGTTAGAGTGCAGTACTGCAAGCTACTTCTACTGATCACCAGCTCCCAGAAATTTGGCAGTTCAAATCCCACCAGGCTCAAGGTTGACTCAGCCTTCCGTCCTTCCAAGGTGGGTAAAATGAGGACCCAAATTGTTGTGGGGCAATAGGCTGACTCCGCAAACCCCTTAGAGAGGGCTGGAAAGCACTGTGAAGTGGTATATAAGTCTAAGTGCTATTGCTAGTGCTAATATTTCTAAGAAACATGGGTCACCAGAAGATTTTTTTTAAAATCTTGCTACTGTGGACATAAATATGTGCGTGGTTCCTTCAAAAGTAACTTTTTTCATCAGTGAATATTTTATGTGCCAATAAAATATCCTCATCCAACCTTAAATCATGAATTTTCTTGTTTCTTCTTTAAGTGCCAGTGAGGAGGTATGAAGCGCTCAAAGATGAATCCAGTGGCTCTTCCTTAAGAATAGATGATACCTCTTCATCTGGTCAAAAACCAGGACAAAGATCAAGGTAAAAAAAAGAAAAGACAAGAGTTAACATGCTAACAGTTTGTCTCCTGATCTACCGGTATGTTCATAATTGAATGTCTTTATATAAATAACAAGGGATGCGGTGGCTCAGTGGATAAGACTCTGAGCTTGTTGATCAGAAATGTTCGGCAGTTCAGTGGTTCGAATCCCTAGCGCCGCGTAACGGAGTGAGCTCCCGTTACTTGTCCCAGCTTCTGCCAACCTAGCAGTTCGAAAGCATGTAAAAATGCAAATAGGAAAGTAGGAACCACATTTGGTGGGAAGGTAACAGCATTCCGTGTGCCTTCAGCGTTTAGTCATGCCAGCCACGGAGACGTCTTCGGACAGCGCTGGCTTTTCAGCTTTGAAACGGAGATGAGCACTGCCCCATAGAGTCAGGAACGACTAGCACATCGGTGTGAGGGGAACCTTTACCTATACAAATAACAAACTCTTCGAAAAAAGAGATATATTAGATGATTCTCCTCTCAAAAGAAGGTGGATGCTGCAACAGTCGTAAGCATGAAAAATTGTCATAAGTCACTGTTTTTAGTGTCATTGTAACTTTGAACGGTCACTAAAAGAATGGTTATAAGTTGAGGACTATCTGTATGTTGATGGAAGCTGCTGGAAGAAAGATGGAATATACATATAGCGAAGAAATATACTCAACTGATATAGAGGGATAGAATCAAGATCACGTGAAGTGTTAATACCACTTTATAATGCCTTGGTAAGGCCACACTTGGAATACTGCATTCAGTTCTGGTCGCCACGATGTAAAAAAGATGTGGAGACTCTAGAAAGAGTGCAGAGAAGAACAACAAAGATGATTAGAGGACTGGAGACTAAAACATATGAAGAACGGTTGCAGGAACTGGGTATGTTTAGCTTAAGAGAAAAAAGGACTAGGGGAGACATGATAGCAGTCTTCCAATATCTCAGGGGTTGCCACAAAGAAGAGGGAGTCAAACTATTCTCCAAGGCACCTGAGGGTAGAACAAGAAGCAATGGGTGGAAACTAATCAAGGAGAGAAGCATCTTAGAACTGAGGAGAAACTTCCTGACAGTTAGAACAATTAATCAGTGGAACAGAAGTTGCCTCCAGAAGTTGTGAATGCTCCAACACTGGAAGTCTTTAAGAAGATGTTGGATAGCCATCTGTCTGAAACGGTATAGGGTTTCCTGCCTAGGCAGGGGGTTGGACTAGAAGGCCTCCAAGGTCCCTTCCAACTCTACTATTGTATTAAGTCTATAACAGAGATGGCTAATCTTTTTCGGGGGGGTCGTGTGCGGGGGGGGGTCATGCGTTGGTGTGCCCACAAACATAATTCCACGCATGCACGTGCAACCCCCACGCATCCACGCACGACCTCCTGTGCATGTACGCACAACCCCCGCTTTTTGCATGTAATGGCCCATTTTTCACATGGCAAAAACGGCCTCCCCGGCCCTCCGGAGGGTGAAAAACGGCCGTATGGGCAATCCAGTAGTCCGTTCCCAAACTTCTGGGGTGCCCATAGGGCTGTTTTTCTCCCTCAGGAGGGAGAAAAACAGCAGAAAATGAAGGCCGAAGTCAGCTGGTCAGTGCGCGCATGCCTTGCGTGCCCTATCAAATGGCTCCACGTGCCACCTGTGGCACACGTGGCATGGGCTCGCCATCACGGGTCTATAATTTATAGTACTAGACTGATTTGTGGCCTGCCACAGAAATTGTATGAATTTCTTTCAGAACTCCAGGCAGAAGATTCTACCACTTCACAGACAAACGTGTTATATTTCCCAACTTTTTCACAGCTTATAAATGTGTCTCACTATCTCCCCTGCATTGGCTTTGCTCAGACTTGAAGTTGCTCCTCGTTCCGCCAGTCTGAGGTAGAGACTAAGGCAGAAATATTTGTGACTCATTCCCTAAGAAATGTGTGGGAGAGCAAGGATTTGTCTGCAACAGAATAAAGAACATTTATTCAGCCCACTTCCCCTCCTCTCAACCCCTACAATGAATGGGAAGAAATGAAATACATGGCTGGAATGTGTAGCCATGGATCACCTGTCCCAGTTATTAGAGGGAAAGCTAGAACGATCTACGATAATTGCTCTGTCACAGCTTATTCACTCAGCTCGTTGTGAGCTTCTCTTCAAGTCTGCGGTGCTGTCAGGCTTCTGCTGTCAGGACTGTCTTTGCATTTGAACCTTGTGTTGGCAGCTTTGGGTTCTGAGCCAAGTCAAAATAAAAGTAAGATCCTAATTAGGAATGCACACTCAGTGTTCCATGCAGTGTTGTTCCTAAAAACCTTTGAGCACCCGATGCAATTTACATCCGTTGCTAAGGCCGCTTCTGTAATGAGGCTTTGTTTCTAGGCCTTCTGCAAACAAGACCATTACCAAATTACTGTTCTGACCGAGGCTTTCCAAGAGCGTGAAACAAACTCCTTGTCCCGACAAAAACCGCTTTTATTAATTTATTGTGAATTCTGTTCATTCAACAAAGTCTTTCAAAGGTGGATTTACAGTCACAGACCTTATCTGGCTTGGAGAGCTATCTGCGGAACTTGGCAGGGAGCCTCGGAGAGTCATGAACCAATTAAGCGAACTAATTGTCTCCTGCAAACTCCACTCCCCTTTCGCTCCTCTTTTATTTCCTCTGGGAGGGGCCATTCATCGTCTGGCCTTACTCCCAAGTCGATCCCTGTTCTTTAGTTGTTCCATTCGCCTAGCACAGCGATGGCGAACCTTTTTTGGCTCGCGTGCCACAAGTGGGGGGAGCGCAGGGGGGTCGTGTGCAGGCGTGCCGCACCCATAATGCAATGTGCAACCCCCCCAGTGCGCATGCGCGCACAACGCGCGACCACCCCCCATTTTTACATGCTTTTTTCACCCTCCCCAGGTTCCAGAGGCTTTATAGGAGCCTGGGGAGGGCGAAAAGAGCCTCCCCCGCCCCTCCGAAGACCCTCCGGAGGCTTCAGGGACCGTCCGGAGGCTTCCCTGAAGCCTTCGGAACACTTAAAACCACCCTCCAAGCAAACTGGAAGTGACTTCCGGGTTGCTCGGAGGGTGGTTTTAAGCTCTCCGAAGGCGTCAGGGAAGCCTCCAGATGGTCCCTGAAGCCTCGGGGGGGCGGGGGAGGCTCTTTTCGCCCTCCCCAGGCCCTATAAAGCCTCTGGAGCCTGGGGAATGCCAAAAATAGCTTTTAAAAAGGTGACCTTAGCTGGCCAGTGCGCCCGTGCACGCTGTCCAGCCGACAGGGCAGCGCCTCGCGTGCCCTGACAAATGGCTCCACGTGCCACTTGTGGCACGCGTGCCATAGGTTCGCCATCACTGGCCTAGCAACTCTGCACATGCGCACACTGGGAACAGGCTCCAGCTGTTTGTCTGCCTCACTGATGTCTGGCTCTGAAGGCAGCTGATAACTGTCATATGGCTCTGGCCCCCTCTTTGCCTCCGACACAGAGCCCTCATCAGAGCCTTCCCCAGGCTCCAGGACTGGCCCATGTTCCTCCCCAACCTTCTCACTGTCTGAATCTGCTGCAAGCTTTTCTGGCCGCTGGCGGGCCATAACAGAAGAGAAGTTATATGCTAGTTGTTGCCTTGGGTTTTTTTGCTCCCTCAGTGGGCAGCAGAGTAGAGTTTCTGTTCTCTTTTTGGGTTCTTCTCAGCCCTAGCGAGGGGTAGTGTTCCAATATCTCAGGGGTTGTCACAAAGAAGAGGGAGTCCAAAGCAGCTGAAGACAGGATAAGAAGCAATGGATGGAAACTAACCAAGGAGAGAAGCAACCTAGAACTAAAGAGATTTTTTCTGACAGTTATAACAATTAACCAGTGGAACAGCTTGCCTCCAGAGGTTGTGAATGCTCCAACACTGGACGTTTTTAAGAAGAGATTGGACAACCATTTGTCTAAAATGGTTGAGCAGGGGGTTGGACTAGAAGACCTCCAAGGTTCTTTCCAACTCTGTTATTCCATTCCATTCCATTTCCCCAAATTCTGATCATATGACCCTGTTGCAATAGTAGTAAGTGTGAGGTCCGGTTGTAGGTCTCTTTTTCCGTGCTGTTGTAACTTCAAAAGGTCGCTAAACAAACAGTTGTAACTCTCTAACTACCTGAACCAACTTTACAAATTTCCAGTAAAATAAGCAAAATCCCCTTTCAAATATCATACTCAAGATTAAAACCAAATCAAGCAGCACTAAAAAGTTCCTTTCAAGTTGCTGCAATATGTTTTTGAACTGTTTTTAAAGAGAATTGTCCTTGATTGGTGCAAGCCAAATAAAACAGAAAGAAGACAGAGATGGGTGTGGGGGGGGAAACCCTTGTCTTGTTTTCCAAGCTTGTGACTGCTTTTAGAGAAAACTGTGTGGTGGGGTGGAAGGTTGCGTTGTGTAAAAAAACAGGAGTATTATCAGTGTGGTAAATTTCAGGTTGTTGAAATCTCCATGCCAACATAAATACCTTTTAGCAAAGGAGACTGCAGGGATGTATTCCCCCCGCCCCCTTAACATGCTGCACCTTCTTCTATTATAAATCTCCCCACCCTTTATCCACCCACAGGAAACTGACATATTGGCTGCAACCTTCATTCCAGGTCTTAATCATTTCTTTGCCATTCAGTTTCAAGACGACTGTAGCAGATGGCTTATGCTCCTTCTGTCACACCTTAAAACAGAAGGTTATTTCTTTCTTGCTCCGGTTGGCGATATTCTGAGATAAGATCAGCTAATCAGAAATGCTAAATGTTCTAGTCTTAGTCACCATATAATATTCACGGTGCCCCCTTGGCCTCAACTGGTTTAATAAGCCCACGAAAGCTGCTGTGGGAAAACAACTTTACAAGCCATATTGAAAAAAATCGAGTAATAGGGGAGTGGGGAAAAAATGAAACCAAACAAATTAGTTTGGAATTGTGTGGAATATATCCCCCAGCTGTTATCCATTTGCAAATTCATTTTTTTTAAAAAGACTAGAGCCATATATTTTATTTTTAAATTTAGCTTATTCAGGCGTGCCTTCAGCATTACATGCAATTCATACAAAAGTGTATTATAATATTTGTTCATTTCAAGCACAAGACTTCTCGGGCCATTTGTGAAATGGAAAGATTAGTTATACATGTATACATAAAATATTAGGTGTAATCCCTTGGCTCTCTATAGGGTTTTTTTAGGGCAGTTTTCTGGAAGAGGAGGAGGAAGAGGAGGTGGAGGACTAGGTTAAATTAGAAGGCAGATAAAAATGTACAGATCTAATTGTATGATGTAAAGGCTTTCTTACAGTTCATTTTTCATGTTAAATTGAGCCTCTTTTCTTAAAAGGCATCTTTGTTCACCTTTGTACTATTCAGACATATTATTGGATATAGTTAATGAGGTCCAAAACGTGGTGGATATTTTAAAATATTTATTTATTTAGCTTGCATGACTGATTTGGGCAATCCATGTGGATATATTAACATAATATGTTAATATTATGTATGTCACTGTTGTGGCCCACGTGCTGGCAGCAGATTCAGACAGTGAGGAGGTTGGGGAGGAACATGGGCCAGTCCTGGAGTCTGGGGAAGGCTCTCATGAGGGCTCTGTGTCGGAGGCAGAGAGGGGGCCAGAGCCGTCTGACAGTTATCAGCTGCCTTCAGAGCCAGACATCAGTGAGGCAGACGAACAGCTGGAGCCTGTTCCCAGTGTGTGCATGTGCAGGGTTGCCAGACAAAGGGAACAGCTAAAGAACGGGTCGACTTGGGAGTAAGGCCAGACGATGAATGGCCCCTCCCAGAGGAAATAAAAGAGGAGCAAAGGGGGAGTGGAGTTTGCAGGAGACAATTAGTTTGCTCAATTTGGTTCGTGACTCTCCGAGATTCTGCCAAGTTCTGCAGATATCTGCCTGGCATCTTTCCAAGCCAGATAAGGTCTGTGACTGTAAATCCTGCCTTGAAAGACTTTGCTGAATGGTAGTAAAAAATACTACCGTTTCAGGCGAACTGGTAGTCAACTGTGCAACAATCAGCTGTGCCGTGAGATTTATAGTCGCTAAAAATTGCGCAGCACAGCTGATTGTCACACAGCTGATCGTCAGAACTTTTTTTAAAAAAAAATTAAGCAATTTTTTAACTACCAGTTCGCCCGAAAAAATGCTAAAAAAAAATGTAAAAAAAAATGCTTTAAAAAAGTAAGAAAAAAAGTTCCAACAATCAGCTGTGCCGCAGGATTTCTATTCACTAGAATGCTTTCTAGTGAATCTAAATCGGCAACACAGCTGTTTTCACCCCTGCCCCCCCCCCGATGTTCTACTTCCATGTGCAGACTCAGAAAAGGCTTCTTAGAGCCTGCGGTGCACATCCGTGCGCGAAGCAAACCGGTAGCAGACTTCAGAGCATTTCACGCCTGTCCTGAAGTCATGGGATCACCTTTTGTGGCCTTCTGACAAGCAAAGTCAATGGGGAAGCCGGATTCACTTAATAGCTGTGTTACTAACTTAACAACTGCAGTAATTCACTTATCAAAAAAAAAAAGGCAAGATAGGTGGTAAAACGGGGCAATATTCACTTAACAACTGTCTCACTTAGCAATGGACCCCCCCAAGCAGAACTTTAGTATTCTTTTCAAAAGAACGCTATATCCGTATTTGAAATGCTGGCTTAGCACTATTCCAGAAGAGCGTTAAATTTACCTCCATAAGGAGGACTGGGTAAGACCTGACAAGCACTTGGGTCAGTCATTACACGGTCAAAAGCCTCTGAGGAAACTCCTGCCGCCAAAGCCAAAATAACTATTGAGGGCAGATCTCAAATCTTTGACTCCATCATCCACCACATCACAAGCAAAGCAATGATAGATCCTGTCCACAGCTGAGATCCTGCTGGGAAAAGAGGAAAAACACAACTTTAAAAATCTTCTAAGGAAGATTTTAAATTGCCTCAAATGTGATGAACTGAGAGCAAAATCTGGGTTACAAAACATGGCATGAAATGATTACTGAGCATTTTTGTGCTGTGGTTGGAGGGGCATAATTATCTTTTCAGTCTAATATCCCCCCTTTTTCTACAAATCTGAGGAAACAGTTCCTTAACCACCATAACTTAATATGTCACTCATTTATTTAACCTGTCAGGTTACAATGCTTGAACTCTATATTTTTGCTTGTGTGTAAAGTGGAGAAAATCTGAACATGCAAAGACTTTTTCTGCAAGAGTAAAGTTACCATATTTTTCAGAGTATAAGACACACCAAGATTTTGAAGAGGCAAATTAAAAAAAAGTTTTTGCAGTCTGCAGACCTCCCCAAAAAAGGAGGCTTGTAGAGTGCTCCTGGCGGGTGCCCCCCCCAAAATTGAGCAAAAAAAAAAGCCAGTTTTTCGCTCATTTCTGCCCCAGCCCCCAGGAGTACTCTATACACCTCCTAAAGGCAATGCATGGCCATTTTGGTGAAGGGGGCAGGGTTTGGGGAGGCAAAAATGCTGTATTAAGTATATAAGACGCACCCAGATTTTCAGCCTCTTTTTTGAGGGAAAATGGTGCATCTTATACTCTGAAAAATACAGTATATGCCCAGAGCAGGGATGTCAAACTCAAGGCCCTTGGCCGAATCCAGCCCATGGGGTGCTTACATCTGGCCCATGGAACCACCCTGGAAATAGCAAAGGACCAATCTGCGGTACCTTACCAACAAAAACAGAGGTCGTGAAGGCTGCATGCGGCCCTCCCAGGCTCCATTTTTACTGGCAGTGGGCTGCAGGAAGATTCACCCAGGTCCGCCCGGCGCACCATAGGTGCCCCCTGACACGAATGATGTCAAGCTGGCCATGCCCACCCTAGCCATGCCCATCCAGCCCCCGAAGGTCAAGCACAACCCTGATGCAGCCCTCAATGCAATCGAGTTTGATACCTCTGTCCCAGAGTGATTGATTTTTTTAAAAAAAATATATTATTAGGATTCACTGCACTGTCAGCTAGATGTTCAGACTGGATTTGGCATTTTTATCCACTTAAGAAGGATCCGTTGAATCCTTTTTAAGATCCTGGGATAGGCAGAAGTTTTTTGATGGTGTTGAAAGGTATGGTTTGCAGGACGTAGGCTGTTCCAAGTAAACCTGCTTTTTCCAATTGATCGATGATCGTTTTGTTGATGCTGATGGCATTCAAAAGGTGTCCCAGATTGTTTGGGATTTCACCCAAGGCACCTGGTACAGTCTTTGCTTTCTTTTGCCACAGTCATTCTACTTCTATTTTCAGGTCTTTTTATTTTTCTCCAGTTCTTTCTCTTCTCTTCTATATATAAACATGAAATCACATGCAGTTGGTGTTGGCCTTCAAAAACATCAAATTCTTCCCAGGCAACTAGGATGTTGTAATAAATTGGCGTAACTTATGTGCAGATCCAATTAGTGTGAATTATTATTATGGTTGGTTATGTAGTTAGCCAGATGTTTACACTGGCTTTGGCATTTTAAACCACCTATCAAGTCCTTCCCAAGGACCTAGGATGGACAGGTATTGTTGCTTAATCGTGTGAAAAGTATCATTGTACGGTGTAAGGTGTTCTAAGTAAAGCTGCCTTTTGCAATTGACTGATTTTTGTCAATTCCAATGGTGTTCAAGTGGTGCTCCAGTTGTTTTTGGATAATACAGCTATTACTGTTAATACTATCTTTGTTCTCTATTGCTACAGTTGCTCTACTTCTGTTTGGAGGTCTTTGAATTTTGCGATTTTCTCCAGTTTTTTCTCTTCTCTTCTGCTGTCTTCATGTTCTGCAATGTCTACTAACCAGACTTTTTAAAAATCTATTATTATTATTATTTTCCCACCCAATTGTTGGGAAATTGCCAGCTAGGCTGGAGTGAGGGGTCAAATGGGGGCCTAGCTTGGAATCGCTTTATCTTCTCCATCATAAATCCATGGAGCCTTACTTGGGTGTTTCTGGAGAGATTCTTGTAACATAAGTAGAGGCAATAAACATGCTTATTCTAGCTGTTTATGGCTAGCCCTGTTTGCTTGCTTGCCCCTGACACAAATAATAATACTATTAGGGCTGTAGGGGAAAATACTCAATGTAAGAAATAAAGGATATTGCATAAGGTAACCTTTGGTTAATGGCAATGTGCTGTCGAATCTTCTGCTTAAAATATTTCTGTCTCCAAAGCAATTGGTCTCTGGGATATTTCATTCTGTAGGTTAAATTTGTACCTTGCTGTTCTGATATTTTGTCTCTCTGCTCTCTAAACCTTTGCTTCACTTTTTATTCTGCATTTATCCAATTCATTCCTTAGCCCTACTAGTAACAGTATATGCAACAACGCTTCAGTAAGTACAAGAGACAAATATTTCTTCTGCATATACTCATTTTCCAGCTGAGTGGTAATCATGCCAGCACCAAGTTAATAAGTAATTCCTGCATCCTGATTTAAGAAGGCAAACCAAGAAGTTCAGGGGTTGAGTTGCATTTGTAGGATGACCTAAAACATTAATCAAGTAAAGGAAGGCTTTTGAGGGAGTCTTAGAAGTTAAAATTTTGTGTTTAAATAGAAGGAACTTCCATATATTAATTAGTTTACAACCACAGAGTGGATAATAATCTTAATCATCATCATCTTGTTGTTCTTCTTCTTCTTCCTTCTTCTTTTTCCTCCTCCTCCTCTTCCTCTTCTTCCTCTTTTTCTTTCTTCTTCCTCCTCCTCCTCCTCCTCCTCCTCCTCTTCCTCCTCCTCCTCCTCCTCCTCCTCCTCCTCCTCCTCCTCTTCCTCCTCCTCCATCATTTTAATTTAACTCTGTGTATACATGTTGCAGTGAAAAAAGCCACATGTACAGTTCTGGAATTCAAGGTATGGATTTTGTAACTTCTTAAACCACCAGAAGTTGAAATATTGCATCTCTCATCCCGACTCTAAAAAGCCTTTGTCCCAGGATCTGGAAGGAACCCCTCTTCTTACTAAGCAAAGATGCTTAAGATCTGCCTTTGATCAACTGAGGAGATGAAGGAAGGGCAAAAATAAATGGTTCTTTCCCCCGTATTTATCTTCATTTCCAAAGTTATTTTGTTCCTTAAAATAAAGGAAAAACTTCCAGTAAGGTCCGAGCAATGGAACAATCTATCTGCAGGATTGTGAGATCTCCATTTCTGAAAGTTTTTAAGAAAGGCTAGACAGCTGCCTGTCAAAGATGGTTTAATTGTCTTTCCTGCACATTGTCAAGGCTTGAAGTAGATCGTTTGTATGGTCTCATTCAACTCCGCAGTTCTATGAATCTATAAGCCGGGTTTTCTATTAAACTCTGCTACAGAGCCATTCATTCATTGTCGTGGCAATCCGTTCACTTTCCTTTTCATCCACAGGCAGTATGAAGCAACTCCTGAAGACAGCCTGCTAAGCCAGGAAGTCATGTTGAAGCGCCAGGAGGAGGAGATGATGCAACTGCAAGCTAAAATGGCTCTCCGGCAGTCTCGGCTCAGCCTCTATCCTGGAGACATAGTGAGGCCGACTGTGCTTAATATGACAAAGGATCCACTTAGGGAAATTGCTTTGGAAACAGCCATGACACAAAGGAAGCTAAGGGTAATGTTAAGGCACTGATGGGCCAAGGATTGCATCTTTTAAAAAAGCACCATGCTAAGCAGACTGGAGAGGTTAAAACACCTATTCAGCTCCTTCCTTCCTTCCTTCCTTCTTTCCTTCCTTCCTTCCTCCCCCCCTCACTCCCTCCCTCAATCCCTCCCTGTATAGCAATGTTTTGCTTTCAGCAATTGATTGACAAATTTCAGTGGTCTGGTTTTTGGGCAGTCCCAGAAGCTCCAGACAATGGTTAGAAACAGATGTGAGTTCATCAGTTGCCAACTCTTATTTTAAGCAGTTGAGCAAAACCCTTGGCTGAACACAAATTAATTCTTTATAAAGGTTGATAGTCATTTCTAACAATGCTTCAGTATGTTCTGATGTTAGCACATATATTTTGTGTCTGTGCTTGGAATAAATGTGTGTGTGTGTGTGTGTGTGTGTGTGTGTGTGTCTATATATCTATGTCTTGTCTGTCTGTATATTTATTTATTTATTTATTTATTTGTCAACAAGTTCAAGGAAACAAGCATGAAAACACATGAAAAAAATGGCACAAATAAATGGATATAAATAAGCCAAACATAGCTCTAAACACATAAAAAGAGTACATATAAATGGGGACAGTAGGACAGGGATGGTAGGCACACTGGTGCATTTATGCACACCCCCTTAGGGACCTCTTAAGAAATGCATACGGTCCACGGTAGACAGTTTAAGGTAAAAAGGTATGGGGGTTAGAGGAACTAACAACAGGATCAGGTAGATCCACACTACTCAGGTAGATCCACACTACTCTATTGCTGAAATCGTTTTTCCTGCAATCAAGATTAGAACTGACTACATTTAGTTTGTATCTATGGATAGCCCTTGCGTTATTGTAGTTGAAGTAAAAGTAGTCATTAACAGGTAGGACGTTATGGCAGATTATCTTGTGCTCTAAGCTCAGGTCGGAATGTAGACGGCATAGTTCAAGGTTATCCAGGCCTAAAATTTCAAGCCTGGTGGTATACAGAATTTTATTACGAGCAGAGGAGTTGAGTACTACTCTTGTAAAATACCTCTGGACTGTCTCTAATGTTTTAATGTCCGAAATGCAGTGTGGGTTCCAGACAGGTGAGCAGTATTCAAATATAGGTCTGGCAAAGGTTTAGTATGCCCTAGTTAGCAGCATAGCATTACCAGAGAGAAAACTATGTAAAATAAGGTTGACAACTCATATATGTAGAAATGTATTTGTGTGTGTGTGTGTGTGTGTGTGTGTGTGTGTATTTATATTTCATGCTGCAACAATGATGCCCACCCATGTCTGCCCAACATGTGGCAGAACATTTCGTACCCATAGAGGCCTTACCAGCCACCTGCAGATACAATGTGGTCCGCCGATGGATGAACATCATATTTCATGGTTGATGTTCTGATAGGCCATTTAAGCCATTCTGTCTTAGAAAATGTTATCCCTCTGGAGATTCTTACTAGGTTTAGGTTTAGGTTTAGGTTTATTTGGATTTATATGCCGCCCTTCTCCAAAGGACTCAGGGCGGCGTACAACATTAAAATGCCTCAACTAAAATATTACATGCCTCAACAGTAGCAGAGATAGTTTAAGCAAGTGTACCTAATCTATAGTGTCTAGTTTGGACACCAACATCATGACCAATAGGAAACCAATGACTCAATAGTATCCTGAAATGTTTCCTGCTGATGACCTTTTCCAAATCTCCCCAACACAGTTAGATTGCCCCTCTAACATTGCATATACGTTTTAGAAAGACCTGTGGGTTTTTTAAAAAAAAGATTAATGATTTAATTAGAATGTTCTAATTCTGTTTAAATTCTATTTCAATATTCTAATCAACATTCTAATATTATTAACGTTAATTATCCTTAATATTCTATTCTGTTTCCCCGAAAATAAGACCTCCCCAGATAATAACCCCATTCAGGCTTTTTTGCACCTGCGCTAAAATAAGCCCTACCCCGAAAATGAGCCCTCTCAAAAACATTTAAACGCATGCGCAGCTGGTTCCCGCCATTTCTTTTGGTTGGTTGCAAACAACATGAGGTGAGGCGAGGCTGGAAGGGGAGAAAGGGGGGAACATGCCCCCCACACACCCTTTCCTAACGGCCACTCCTGCAACTCTAGCCACCATGCTCCTTCTATCATGCTAAGGGCCGCCGCAAAAAGAACGGCAGGCCCAGTGAGGCGCAACACAGCAGCAGCCACGCTCACTGCCTCCTGCACTTCAAAAATAATAAGACCCCACCAAAAATAAGGCCAAGTGTTAATTTGGGGGAGGGGGGGTCAAAAGAAAATAAGACCCTGTCTTATTTTCAGGGAAACACAGTAATTGATATTCTAAAATTCAGTTACAGTTTTATGTGTGTATCAGGTTTTCATGGCAGGAGAAATTTTCCTGGTATATCATCATGCCATGGGAATGCCATTCTCGTTTGTCTTGCTGGCTTTCATCAAGAAATTGAGGTTGATTAATAGAAAACCCAGCAAATTCTGAATGGGCTTTGTAGTAGTCTGCAGAATAGATCCTTATTTTTGTTCCTCTGTGTTCATAAATTGAGATAATGTACAGGAAAGGAAAATATGGCTCCATCCTTCCATGTCATGGCGAAAGATGGTTGCCTGAATGACTATTGCTGCTTTTATATCTCCCCATCCTCTTACCTTATGTTGGGATTACAGTTTCCAGAATTCCAAGATAAATTCTAGGGATGGGAATTTCTAGCAGAATAGTATTTTTCCCAACCCCTCTGTTTCGCAAGGCAATTATTTAATCAGACAAACAACATTTATTTGTTTAATGTACAGAATGTTTATCTAACGGAGTCCTAGAAATGAATAGATTTGTTATGTGTACTAAGCTTCATTTTGAAGAGCTATTTTCAGTCGTCAATTCCCTCCTGTAATAACTATGAGCTTTATTCCTGTCAAGTCTTCACTTGCTTATCAGTTTTTGATTGCACGAATGCTGAATGCTAAAATGAGTTTCTTTAATTTGCAGAATTTCTTTGGTCCTGAGTTCGTAAAAACTACCATTGAACCCTTTACCTCCTTGGACCTGCCAAAATCAATTTTGGTAAGACCTTTGTTGTAAATGTACTATCAGTAAGCAGCATATAGCAATGATCTGATGGTATGTGATGTGATGATCTTTAAGGGTTTTTTTTTTCCACCTATAAAATCCTTCCTATACTCTTAATAGCGACGTGGTGGCTCAGGGGCTAAGACACTGAGCTTGTCGATCAGAAATGTTCGGCAGTTCGAATCACTAGCGCCGTGTAGTGGAGTGAACTCCCATTACTTATCCCAGCTTCTGCCAACCTAGCAGTTCGAAGGCACGTAAGAATGGAAGTAGAAAAATAGGAACCACCGTTGGTGGGAAGGTAACAGCGCTCTGTGTGCCTTTGGCGTTTAATCATGCCGGACACATGACCACAGAGATGTCTTTGGACAGTGCTGGCTCTTCAGCTTTGAAACGGAGATGAGCACCGTCCCAGGGGTGGGTTGCTGCCGGTATTACTGCCTGTTCGGTGCGCGTGCAATTTTGCTGGTTCCGGTGACTCAGGCCAGAAAACCATTACTGGTTCAGCCAAACCGGTCCGAACCGGTAGGAACCCACCTCTGCACTGCCCCCTAGAGTCGGGAATGACTAGCACAATATGTGCAAGGGGAACCTTTACCTTTATACTTTTAATCTGCTTGATCTCTCTTAGTGGATTCTTTGCTCTCTTTTTTTAAGACAATCATTGTTTTAACTTTCTCTGAATTTTAATACTCCACATGCAATATTTATCTGATAAGTTGTGTGACAATCACCATGAGCTTTCAACACCACCTCTAAAGATTGGGAAGTTTGGCTTGTCTATCATATTTTCCAATTCAGATAACGCCCTTCCCTTGCCTTCCCTCTTTAAATTCTATTTATTCCATTAAACTACTTCATGAGGATGATATGATCTTGTGCTGGGTTACAACTTTTTGTTTCATTTCTGACTACGTAACAGATCCTTCATTCCCAGTGTCAGAATTTTCCTCTTTGTGTAGATTGATGTCTTCTTTGACATGGTTAACAATGCAAGGAGATGCTGTTTTTTTTTAATGGGGGCTCTCCTTGTAGGAGATCATTAGATTATCAACCTGTAGTCTTGCGAACACTGTACAGTAATACATTTTTTAAAAAACTTCTGAAGTTTAGGTCTATGTCGCTCCAACATAACTAGCCTGCTTTCTACATCGTTTTCTTTAGTACTTTGAAGTTATTGGAATTTGGAAGTTCTTAATGGTGTTTCTATAATGGAGATGATCTATGTGGTTACAGCTTCCCTTTCATCACACATTCTGTCTTAGCAGCAGCTATGTGGTACATTTTTTATAGATTATGTTTTCTGACAGCAAGGTAACTGAAATAGAGAAGTGATATCATTTAGTTGAACTTTTAGTATTTGAGTAGCTGACGGTGCCTTGGTTATATCCTCCTGCATATATTTTTTAAAAAAGAATGTGGCAAGTAAAACTGCACATAGTCCTGGTTGATACGAATTCCACATTGCAGTATATTGTATTTCTCTGCGTGCAATTTTATTTTCAAAAAATAAAATTGACATTCCCTTTACTTTCCATTTCCTGTGCCATGTTAGAAAAGTGGATATTTGTTTTTTAAAAAAGGATGCTTTGGATAATTTATGGTGCTGTGTCAGGGATCGGCTGCTACGGGTTTGCCCCGGTTCAGGAGAACCCGTAGCTAATGTTATGGCCAGTTCAGAGAACCTCCAAATCCCACCTCTGGCTGGCCCCTCCCACCCTGCTTTGCCCCTCCAACCCACTCCCCTCGTAGGAGTCTCCACACGGCTCATTTTGGATGTGAGGTAAGTGCAAGGCCGCACAGAGCCTCGGAGAGAGGGAAAAATGGCCGTCCCAGAACCCGTAGCTAACGTTATTGCCAATTCAGAGAACTTTCACATCCCACCCCTGGCTGGCTCCTCCCACCCTACCTCACCCCTCCCACGAGTCTCCACGCGGCCCATTTTGGATCTGAGGTAAGTGCAAGGCCGCGCAGAGCCTCAGAGAGAGGGGGAAATGGGCCTCCTGGAAGGCCAAAAAATGGGCCCTTTTCCAGCCTCCATAGGCCTCCGGAGTCTGTGTGAAGCAGTTTTCACCCTCCAGAGGCTTTAGGAAAGCCTCCGGAGCCTCAGGAGGGTGGAAAAGCGCCTCCCCCCCCCATGGTGCAGGAGGTCGACTAAGCCACACCCACCATGTCCACGTCCACCCACCCAGCAACCGGGCAGAGAACCCGTTGCTGAAATTTTGGAAGCCGCCCCCTGTGCTGTGTGTGCAGTTTTGTGTCATTGTTGATAGTCTGGGTTTCTTTTTTAAATCAGAACAAGAAAGGGAAGAATGAAGACAATCGCCGGAAAATCAACATCATGCTTTTAAGTGGCCAAAGACTAGAACTGACTTGTGATACGAAGACCCTATGCAAAGATGTCCTTGATATGGTGGTCGCCCATATTGGTTTAATGGAGCATCACTTGTTTGGATTAGCTTCTTTAAAAGGTGAGAAAAATATTGCATTGCCCTGGATGTTTTTCCTTTGCTATCAAATTGTAACTGTCGTGTTTGAATGAGTCATTACTGACCACAAAAATAAATTCCATATTTTGGGGGGACAACAGACTAGCCTTTATGGCAGAGAGATGCAAATTCATTTTTCTCTCTAAATCTATTTCCCATATTAGAGACAGCTGGTTTGAATTGAGACAGATGTGTAGAGAAAGGGGAATAACTATGCCATTTTCTTCATTAAAAATCCCCTGCTATTTGTACCCATAGCAAAAACATGCACGCCCGTGTTACCATTCAATTAATATTTTCAGAAGAATTTTAAGTGGGAAAAATGAAAGGGCTTGGAAGGATTATTTTTTTCCTTCTTTGCCCCCATGTGAAGTCTGGCACGATATCCTGATCCAGAAAGATAAATGTGGAATGATTATATAACCTAGAACTAAGGAGAAATTTCCGGACAGTTAGAACAATTGAATCAGTGGGACAAATTGCCTCCAGAAGTTGTAAATGCTCCAACACTGGACGTTTTAAAGAAGAGATTGGACAACCATTCATCTGAAATGGTATAGGGTTTCCTGCCTGAGCAAGGGGTTGGACTAGAAGACCTCCAAGGTCCCTTCCAACTATTCTGCTCCTGTTCTGTTCTGTTCTATTCTATTCTGTCAGTGATGGCCAACCCTTTTCTCCTCGTGTGCTGAAATCAAGTGCATGCCCACACCCATAATGCAATGTGCCCCGCCCCACTGTGTATGCACATAAACCCCCACGCATGCGCTGCTCCCCCACGCATGCGCGTCAACCCCCACCCCACCCCGTTTTGGACCTAGCAAGCCTTCCTGAAGCCTCCTGGAGCAAAAATGGGCTGCGGGGGGGGGGCACTGCACCCCCGCACCCTCTTTTGGGCCTAGCAGGCCTCCCTGAAGCCTCCTGGGACCAAAAATGGTCTGCAGGGGGCACCGCACCCCCCGCACCCTCTTTTGGGCCTAGCAGGTCTCCCTGAAGCCTCCTGGGACCAAAAATGGTCTTCAGGGGGGCGCCACACCCCACCCTGCTTCCCCCCCCACGCATGTGCGCAGTTAAATTCCTCTGATGGAAACTGATTTCCTTCTGTTGAACAAATAGAATCACATGTTTGGGAGACTGTGGATATATCACCAAAGCAGAGCAACTGAAGTGCAATGTCTTATGAATGTTCTATGTTTATTTAACTTTTGATGACAGAAAACGAGTATTTCTTCATCGAGCCAGAGCTGAAGCTAAGCAAAGTAGCCCCTGATGGCTGGAAAGAAGAATCCAAGAAAAGGAACAAAAACACAGTAAATTTCATCTTGTACTTCCGGATTAAGTTCTTTGTGGATGACATTAGTCTGATTCAGTGAGTATATTTGGGTCATGCTTTAAAACCATTCTTCTCCCATCTCCGTGTTTTACTGGGGAAGTCAACATGCTCCCGGGTAGTCCTGCTTTTCTACAAGTCACATACAATCAGGACAATCCTGTTCCAGTTTCTATTCCTTAGCTCTGGGGCCGCATGTGGCTCTCTCATCCCTCTGCTGCGGCTCCCTGTTGCTCAAAATATACGTCACAACCACCAATGTGCGACACCCACCTGCACACAATTTATTGAGCTTTTCGACCCCCAGTAGGCCAACCAGGGGTAAATCCAAGAAAAGAAAAGTTTCAGAAGAAAACAGAATGTTTAATTCAACTACATATGCTAGTTTTGTGGCCGCTCGGGAAATAGTCAGACGTGGGAAGGATTTTGTGGCTTCTGGTTGTTTTCTTTTCTGTGGGAAACGGGTCCAAATGGCTCTGAGTGTTTAAGGTTGCCAAACTCTAGGTTAGATACTGTAGTGCACGCTTGAGCAGAAACCTGAGTTATAAATTACATGAATGAATGAATCAATCAATCAATCAATCAATCAATCAATTAGCAAATGAATCAATCAACCAATCAAGGTCTTTTAACAGGTATTTCTACAGCACTGCAGGATGTTCAAAGCACATAACAAACAGTAGGTAAGTTCAACAATTCCAGGGTTTTCATGATGCCACTTCGAAAAACTTAGAATAACCTTCGTTTTATAATCATATTTCCCAAGAGAGATTAGTCTGGCTAGACTCTCCGGAGCAGGACTGGGTTTTTAATTCTACCTGCTAGCTGGTTGAAATGCAATAGCAATAAACAACCCGCATGAAAATACATTGGGCTGGCAGAGAATTATTTAGCTATTCCCCCATTGCCTGTATGGAATTGATGCACTTGCTAGAATGGAATTCCTGACAGTCAGGATATTGTTAACAGAATAGCAGGTGGGGATCAACCCTTTCTTACCTTTACCCTTCTATCCCACTAAGGCAGGGTCAGCAACCATAAACAATCCGAGAGCCATTTGGACCCATTTCCCACAGAAAGGAAAAACACCAGGAGCCCCAAACCCTTCCTGTGCTGACTATTTCCTGTGCGACCACAAAACTAGCATACGTAGTTGAATTAAATGTTCTGTTTTCTTCTGAAACTTTTCTTTTCTTGGATTTATCCATGGTTGGCATACCGGGGGTCTAAAAGCTCAATAAACTGCAAACCGGTGGGTGTCGCACATTGGTGGTTTTGATGCATATTTTGAGCAACAGGGAGCCACAGCAGAGGGGTGAAAGAGCCACATGCGGCCCCAGAGCCACGGGTTGCTGACCCCTGATCTTACCAAACGTAAAAACAATATAAAGGCTGAGACATAAAATTAAAATCAATTAAGATTTAAAACCCTGGCAAACTCCTCCCCCCTTCACATATGCATTCAACCTGTTCCCCGATGATCCCGCTAACTGTGTCCTACAGAAGGGCCATAGTATGAAAGGGAATCGTTGCCTTGAGCTAATCTGCGTACAGTCATTATTTCCACATCACATGACCTGTTTATTTCTTTTTCTTGATTTACTCCAGGCACACGCTGACATATCATCAGTACTATCTGCAGTTAAGGAAAGATCTTCTGGAAGAGAAGATACATTGTGATGACGAAACAGCCTTATTGCTGGCCTCCTTGGCCCTCCAGGCAGAATATGGAGATTACCAAGATGAAGTAAGGAGATTTTTTTTCACTTGTTAGCCACCTTCTAATTCTATCTTTAGTTCAATGCATCTCAGTTGGTTTGGCTACTACATAAATGTCAAGGTTTAGTACCATGTTTCCCCGAAAATAAGACAGGGTCTTATTTTCTTTGGCCCCCAAAATAAGCGCTTGGCCTTATTTTGGGGGAGGTTATTTTTGAGGTGCAGAAGGCGGTGAGCGTGGTCACCTCATGGCTGCTGCTGTGTTGCAATATTTGGGGGGGAGGGCTTATTTTCAGTGGGCTTATTTTAGCGCATGCGCTCAAAAGCCCGATTTGGCCTATTATCTGGGGAGGTCTTATTTTCATGGAAACAGGGTAGATGTGTAGTTGGGAAGCAGAAGAGAAGAATTCAAAGATTTTCCAAATAGAGTTGGTTTGTAGCCACAGAACTCAGATCAATATCTTCTCCTAATTATGGACTTTAAGCCAAGGTAATCCAGTTTTAAGGAACAGAAATAACGGTTAAAAGGTCTGGGAGGCTTGCATAGGAATTCCACAAATGATCTCTTTCAAATGAATGAAAAAGGTCTAATTTTGGACACACCAGAGGTGGACACAGAGTAAGGTGTGAGCAGTTTTGTGAATAAGAGGCATAAATAGAGATGTTCATTCAGAGATTTAGCCTTCTCCCTCTGTTGAGGATACCTATTTTGAATTCATCCATACACTCTGAAAATATGAGCTTCTTACCCCTACAAGTTATGCTTTAAGTGATGATCTAGATCAGTGATGGCTGACCTTTTTGTTTGGGTGCCAAAAGCATGCCCGCGCGCCCACACCCATAATGCAATGTGCACGTGATGTGACCCCTGTGTATGTGTGCGCCCCCCCCCCCCACGCCCCATTTTGGGCCTAGCAGGCCTCCCTGCAGACTCCTGGGACCAAAAACAAGCCATGGGAGGGCGCACCGCAGCCCTCACTCATGCACTCACAACACCCCCTGCCCCATGCGCATGTGATTCCCTTGCCCCCGCATACATGCCTGTCTCTTGCATGCGCCCTGTTTCCGCCCATGCGCAGTAGAGACCAAAAAAACCAGCTGGCCGGCGGGAAGCATGCGTGCATGCACAGTGGAGCTGAGCTGGGGCAACGACTTGCGTGCCATAAGTTCGCCATCACAGATCTATATAATCAAGCATGTGGATTCTGGCCTGCCCAGAACATGACTTAATAGATTCTAAAGCTGAATTAAAGATTTGTTCCTGCCATCATGCACATACTCAAGTACACATGCTTTTGTTTTCCTGCTTCACTTAATTATAACCACCACAATGGTATACAAAGGAAATCAGAGCAACCATGGAAGATTCATAACTGCCTTGATGACTGTTCAAAGAATCCTAGCTATTGATAAGCTTTTTGTCTACCATCTCTGTTTAGTTACATCTGTAGTTTGATTTGCTAACTTCCTAACCAGAGAAAAGACTTATTACTGACTAGAGAAAAGTCGTTCCAAAGGCCACAAGCATCCTGATTCTGTCATCAGGGTGAATTAAATTTTGTGCAAATAGCATAAATACAAAAACATGTCAGAAGAAAATGGATTTCTATAATAGCTCCAGTAAAGTACACTCAGGAAGTTTTGCCAACTATTAACAGATGTGAACAGTTGGAGAAAGACATCAGCCATGCTGCTTAAATGTAGAACAAACATTGCACATAATGGTCTATTAATAGAAGATGTATTTATTCATTGCAACATACCAGCATCTATTTATTTACTTATTCAAGTAATAAATTGTGCATTCTGTTGAGGATTTTTAACATCCCTGCAGTCAGTGTAAAAAATAAGTTCTTAAAAAGCCCATACTTGCAATTTGCAGAAAGATCTGATGACCTTTTGATATCTGGATCTTATTTAATGTTATAATCATTATCCATGAGTGATGATTGAACATGCAACATAGAATAACAAGGCTGAAAGAGACCTTGGAGATCTTCTAGTCAAACCTCCTACTTGAACAGAAGACCTTGCATACCATTTTTGGACCAATGATTGGTAGGAAGGTTTTGGCAGTGGCGTGTGTCAACTGGCAAAGCATCCCTGCCCTGCTCTCCAGTTGCCATAGGCAAGAGGGATGGGAAACTAATGAAACAGCAGGGCAGCCAAAGCAGATGCACATTCCAGACTTATCTCTCTCAAGGCTGTCTCCCAGGTTACCCACAGCGACTGGAGGGGTGTGATCTCTACAACCCCCGAAATTGCTCATTGGCGAATGTGATTGATGACACACCCTGGCGGGAGGGGAGAAAACGGGGTCATGATTGGGGCATAAATTATATGGGGTCAGAGCTGGCTTCACTTGGGAACCTGCAGACATGAAGCTCCTAATAAATAACTGGATTTCTTGTGAAGCTTTGTTCAAGGCTCATGATTTAATTAGGGCATCCGTCGGAACCCTGACAGCATGGAGAACACCAAGGAAGCTGTCTTAGATTCTGCATCACCTGTGATTATGCTACTTAGCCATTATTGAACTGGCATAGCATCCAGTTACAGCAAGCTAGGATGGGGGCTATGATTTACAGTGTTACTCTGATGCTTCTCTTTGCAGGTACATGGCTTATCCTACTTCAGGACAGAGCACTATTTGCCAGCAAGAGTGATAGAGAATCTGGAGCTACCTAATGTCAAAGAAGAATTGCCAAAGCTGCACAACACCTATGCAGGTGCTTCTGAAAGCGAAGCTGAAATCGAATTTCTGAAGGTTAGAAATTCTGTATATTTTCATAAAATGTTTTCCTATCCTAATGAAACGGGGTGGGGGTGGGGATCTTAGTCTTTCCAGAAAGCTGGGAACCCTCCAAAATTATCAGGGCTCAGAACATACCATATATTTGTAACAATGGTTGGGGGTATCCTTGTGTACAAGTTGTTGGTCACCCTGTCCTGACATCTGCAGTTAACTCTTTTTCCACAACATAGTTTACTCGGTCAGGGACTTCCCGAGTTCCGTTTTCACTGACAGAGGGCTGCAGGAGGCCGTGGCAGCCAAAAATGGAGCTTGGGAGCCCGTTTTCACTGACAGAGCACTCGGGCCACCACAGTCGCTCCCAACAGTGACGTCGAGTGGCCACGCCCACCTCGGCCTCCGACACTAAAAGGCTGCACAATCTAGGAATTAAGAAATAAAATGTGTAACCCACTTCATTGCAATGTAAACTTCAAAAGCAACCTGTGATTAAGTACCCTGTACTGTAAAACCAATCTGAAAAACCATTTTGACCTCACGGTCTTCTCAAAATACGTATCATGCATTCCTTTCTCTCCCTCTGACTTCTTCTTCTCCTCTTGGGTAGATTTGCCAAAGACTGACCGATTATGGTGTACATTTTCATCGTGTGCTGCCAGAGAAAAAATCCCAGACTGGGATTCTGCTAGGAATTTGCTCCAAAGGAGTTCTGATTTTTGAAGTTCACAATGGTATCCGAATGCCTGTCCTTCGTTTCCCGTGGAGAGAAACAAAGAAAATTTCCTTCAGTGTATGTTGGCCATTTTTTATTTTGTGTGTGTGTGTGTGTAGAATTGCAGACTGGATTGTTAAATGCCTTTCTTCTCTTTCTTCCCACTCCAGCTGAGTTACCTATTGAAACAACGGTGTGCCAAAAATAACAAAGAACCAGAATGATACAGGATGCTCCGCAGTGGGCAGTAAATATGTTAGTAATAGAAACCAGATGATTCAAACTGTGATGAAGAAACCCATTTTTCAGGAGAGGAGAAATTTTGCCAGGATTGCTAGCTATTCGGACAGAATATGGTTCCAACTAGGGGTAGGATTCAGCCGGTTTGGACTGGTTCGGGTGAACCGGATGCTAATTTTACATCTGGTTCGCCAAACTGGTAGTTGCAAGGACTGGCTGGCACCGCCCACCACACACTGCCCCTCCCAGGAGACTCCACACAGCCCATTTTCGATGCCAGGTGTGCAGGGCCTGTGCGGAGGCTCTGGGAGGGTGAAAAATGGGCCTCAGGAAGTCTGGAAACGCACTCATTTTCCGGCCTCCGGAGGTTCTCCAGAGCCCAGGGGAAGCCATTTTCACCCTCCGGAGGCTTGAAAAAAATCTCTGGAGCTTGGGGAGGGTGAGAAACGGGCCTCTTAGAAGTCTGGAAATGGGCCCATTTCTGGCCTCCAGAGGGCCTTTGGAGCCCAGTGGAGGCTGTTTTTGCCCTCCCGGAGGCTTGGGGAAAGCATCCATAGCCTGGGGAGGGTGAAAATGCCCCTCGCACTGGTGCAGGGGGCCCTCCATGGCCACGCAGAGAACCAGTTGCTAAAATTTTTGAATCCCACCCCTGGTTCCATCTAAGAATCTCAAGTCAATAATGGAGAAAGCACACCATGCGTTCCTTCTAAGATTGTCCCATTTGAGAATGTAGATACCTCGATTTTCTAATATCAAAAATCCATTGCTTATCCCAGATTTATGCATTGGCCTTCTTAATATACTACATTTCTGCATACAATGAGAACGTTGACAAAATGTAGTAGTACACTTTACGAACTTCTGTTTTTCTTGAATCTATAAAACAGAACTGAACTAATATCAAACATTCCTTAAAGAGCAGGGACATGATGTCTGGAAATATAGTTTAGTATATTTTTTTAATAAGTCTGGTGGGCAAAGATTTAAATAGAATAGTTCTTACATTTTCCCTGATTTACAACTTCAGGTAACTAATATTAAAAACAGTTCTTTAAGGTTGCCTGGAATTCCGAATTGTACTTCTAACACATCTATAGGTTGAATAAGAAATGTCATGTAGATGTCACTTAAGTAACATTATATATAATTATTTGTACGTGTAGTTCTTAAATTATGACCACAACTAGAATTCACAAAAGAATTTCTTATGTGAAGCCAGTCAATTGTTAAGTGAATCACACCTAGGGGTGGACTTCAAAAATTCCAGGTTCTCTGCCCGGTTGCTGAGTGGGTGTAGCCAGGGGGGGGCATGGCCTAGTTGGCCTCCTGCACCATGGTGGGAGGGGGGGCATTTTCGCTTTCCCCAGGCCCAGAGGTTTCTCTCAAACCTCTGGGAGGGTGAAAATTGCCTCCCCCAGGCTCCAGAGGCCCTCCAGAGGCTGGAAAAGGGAATTTCCATGAGGTTCCTATTCCTAAGCCTACTCTCTACAGAACTGTGCTATGTAATTGCAAGCGTTTGTACCTTGTTCTGAATGGTAAAGTAAAGGTAATTGTCAGTTGCCTAGCAGCATCCTTGAGTATGTTGACTGATGGATTGGAGTGTTAGGCTTTTGTAGTGTGGTCTCTTCCGTAGGGAGGTGACCACATTAGATTCGCTCAAATCAGGAAATGGATGTGTTTTTGTACTCCAACCAGCACAACTACTTAAAACATTTTCAAAACATTTTTGCACATTGAGCAAAACATTTCATTCCCTAGACATGAGTTTATACGCAAGAATTTCATACCTCAGGTTTTTCTGTAATCAGTATTTTCAATACATGCTCGAGCTTGAGTGCTTTGTCTCTGCAAAGCAA
The DNA here is from genome assembly GCF_964273705.1 of Natrix helvetica. Classification (NCBI taxonomy): domain Eukaryota; kingdom Metazoa; phylum Chordata; class Lepidosauria; order Squamata; family Natricidae; genus Natrix; species Natrix helvetica. Next base: position 13,717,203 of record NC_138558.1, read on the forward strand.
TTTCTTCCATTTGAACAACGTAACTTCCCCAAGCTGGAAATCGGGTTCCTTTCCCCATTCTGTATTTGTCATATTGCAGAAAAGAAAGATAACGCTGCAGAACACATCTGATGGTATAAAGCACACGTTCCAGACAGATACAACCAAGACCTGCCAATACTTGTTACAGCTCTGCTCCGCTCAGCACAAATTCCAGCTCCAGATGAAAGCCAGGCAAAGCAACCAGGATGCTCAGGAAATTGGTAAGAAACAGCAGCTGTGTACCTGTTATGACTGCAGTTTTCCTGGACCTTATTACAGAGATTTAACCCAAGGCAGGGGTGTCAAACTCAAGGCCCATGGGCCAGATCCAGCCCGCAGGGTATTTAGATTTGGCCCACGGGGTTGGCTTGGAAATAGCAAAGGACCGGCCCGCGGTGCCTCTGCTAGTGAAAATAGGGCACGTGCCCATAGTACTGCAGGAGGCCATCCAGGCTGAAAACGGGGCTGCGCACAGGGGGCACGATAGCCACCTGCACCCCATTTTGGCCAGCAGAGTACTGCAGGAGGCCATCCAGACTGGAAACGGGGCTTCACACAGGGGAATGCATGTTCGGCCCCGGTGCCCCATTTTGGCCAGCAGAGTGCTGCAGGTGGCGTCTGTCCCGTCTGCCATCTTCACCTCACCTCCCAAGGCCGGCCCGCAGAGGACAACTGCAATTCTGATCCTCCCCTCAAAGAAATCCAGTTTGACACCCCTGACCTCCCTAAGGGATTCTGATTGGAGAGAACAGGTTCCAAGTCGGGCAGAAAGCGCTAGGCCTCTGCCCTCTGCTCCATTTAACAACCCATGTGATTGCTTAACAACCACAAGAGGAGGAGCAGGAATTAAAAGTCATTAAGTGAGGCAATCACTTGGGCGCCTCTCTTAGCGACAGTCATGTCTTGAGACCGTAATGGACAGGCTCCGTTATGGCTGCAAGTCAAGGACTATATCCTCTTCAGCCGTGCATTTTTGTCAGAAAAAAGAAATTCAGGTAGTCCTCGACTTAGCGGCCACAATGGAGCCCAACATTTCTGTTGCTAAGCGAGACAGTTGTTAAGGGATTTTAAACCAATTTTGCGACTTTTCCTGCCGCCATTGTTAAGTGAATCACTGCGGTTGCTAAGTTGGTAACGGTTGTTAAGTGAATCTGGCATCCCCGTTGATTTTGCTCGTCAGAGGCATGACCGTCATAAATATGAATCAGTTGCTAAGCATCTGAATATTGATCATGCGACCATGAGGAAACTGCCGTGGTCGTAAGTGTGAAAAATGGCCATACGTCACTTTTGTCAGTGCCGTTGTAATCTTGAATAGTCATTAAACGAACTGTCCTCAACCGAAGGCTATCTAGACAGAACAGTATTTTCTGCTTGAGTTGTCTTATCAGTGGTAGATCAAACACCATACAGTTTATTTGAGAAAAATTAATTCAACCAAAGAAGATTTCGTAGGTTCGTGATTCTGTATCTGTGATTTAAAAATCAGGTTTTTTGTTCCAAAACAAATATTTATAATACAGATCAGTATTTTAGTTTGTTTACTCCTATTAGAAGTTTATTGAAAGAAATATATTGTTGGAAGAAATGTCCTTCTGGGTTCAGCTCCAAGTGGGGAAAAAGACACTGGAAACTCGGAGGCTGCTTGGAAAGATGGTGTAATGGTGGACGGGATCACATGGCTTGAGCTCCTGAACAGAAAAGGGGGTTCACATGCTTCCAGATGTTGGGTGAAGAAGAAAAAGAGAGAGAGAGAGAGTTGAAAGTTCCTGGCTTTATACTCTCTGTTCGGCCCCACCTCTCTGTTTCCTGTTCCTGTGTAAGAAATGTATTCTGATTGGTTGTCAGACTCCTATGGGGCCATGCAAGGGCAACTCTCTAGGTTGTGTTTTGAGTCCAGGTTTGGTTGAGCATTGCCTTTTCCCAGGTGTCCTGTGGTGAGATGGGCAAAGAGCTAATACTATCATGCCTTAATCCCATCACCCTGGAGCTGAAGGAGGGAGATCTTTGTTATGTAGAATAGACTGGCCCAGCCTTTTCCCCCCCATGGCCCATTGACAAAGATGGGGGCTATTAAGAGTGAGTCTGCTTCCTGCCTAAAAACATATTTCTCCACTTCTGATCCAGGGAAATACAATATTCTGCCTTTTCAATATTTCCCATTTCATTTTTCTAGGAGAGGGGTGGGTGCTTTGAACTTCCTACAATATCACCTAAAGTAGTTCTAAGTTTTGTTGATATAATCATTTACCCCAAATAAGAATTCCCTGAATCCTCTCACTTACTCACAGGCTCAAAGGGTGAAGCAAAGAGATTTAAATTAGATGAAAAGAGGTTAAATAAAATTGAGTGCCATTTCCCTTTCATCTTCAGATTAACAACATGCTGAAATGGTGATCTGTTTCTGAGCATATCTTGTGTTTTTTTTCCTTTCTCACTGAATAATGCAAAGTGACATCCATGGACTCCCTAGGTGGTCTAACTATTAACCAGAATAGACCTGCTGAACTTGAGAACAGCCACTGTAAAACAAACCTTGCCTAAGTCGAACTGCCTACAGTCAAACTGTTGCTACATCTAATCCAATATTGTCAATCAACTGTCAGCAGCTTTGCAGAGCCTCAGGCTAGGATCTTTCCCCACCGTGCTATCAGGAGTGCATGTGAGACTTGAAACACACAAAGCATCTTCTCAGCTCTCAACTGAGTTGTAATTCCTCTCTGTAAGACTTATTCTTAAAATATGCACGACATATTTCTGGGAGGTAGACACTTGCGAAACCAAAATTGCTTGACGTTGCAATGTCTGGCATAGTTGTTAAAAGATTAGGGGAACTGAAGTCCAAAATTTCTGGATAGTATCTATTGGGAAAGTAACCCTGGTCCCTGAAGACCAGATTATGAAGTAATGACTCAGTACCTGCTAGATCAAGCCCACTTTTCTTTGGAGATTGAACTGAACTAACATGTGACATCTTGTACCTGAAAAATATCAGTATTCAGTGAAGTTGATATAGATAACCCTTGGCATTCGCCCATCACTAACTAACTGTTGGCACATATTGGTACAGTACACATACATGTGAATAGAATAAGAGTAGAATAGAATAAGAAGAATAGAATAGAATAGAATAGAATAGAATAGAATTCTTTATTAGCCAAGTGTGATTGGACACACAAGGAATTTGTCTTCGGTGCATAAGCTCTCAGTGTACATAAAAGATACAAGTGCTAAATCATGATCAAAGTCATCACACATACATTCATCATGAAACATAAGATACAACACTTAGTGACAGTCATAGGATACTAAATAAACAATGAAAATCATACTAGGAAATATAAATGACACCCATGACATAGTCCCGTGATGGCAAACCTATGGCACACATGGCCAAAGTGGCATGCGGAGCCATGTCACTTGGCACGCGCGGTGTGTCCCATTCCTCTTCCGGGTTTCTGACTCGCATGTGCATGTGACGATCAGCTGGCCTCGGTGTGTGCAGCAGTGACAGAAAGTGGAACAGCTGGTCTTCCATTTTCCGGCACAAGCATGCGTGACAGCCAGCTGATCGTTGTGCGTGCATGCACACCAGTAACTGGAAGTCTAGCTGGCCGGTGCACGTGTGCCTGCCAGAAAACGGAAGTGCATTTTCCAGTGCGCGCATACCCCCTGGGCAGCTCCTCCTCTGGTCGCGTCCCAGATGAGTGCACACGCTAAGCATGTGCATGCTCCCTTTTTGGCACATTTCCCCAAACAATCTGGTCCTCATTTTACCAACCTCGGAAGGATGGAAGGCTGAGTCTGGATAGAACTCCTGGCAATAGTTAGCTTGCAATGTTGCATTCTAACCACTGCACCACCACAGCTCCCACTGCGCCACCACGGACACAATAGGGGACATGAACAGGCAGTATTGAGAAGGAGATGATGGTTTATTTTTAATGTAACTTTTTATAAGAAGTGTGTTACAGCACTGGGCTGTGAGATTAGAAAGCAGAGAATTGTTTTTGAAATAGTGTCAAAAACTTGCAAACATTAGCTGAAGATTAAGTGTTACTAGAAGGCCTTTAAAAAAAAATCAAACCTCTTCCAGCCAGATAAAAGAGAGAAGTTCTAAATATGAGCATTTAAAGAGCCTTGCAACTTGGCTCTTATGTGTCTGCTCTGGAATTTTGGCTTTAGCCAAGTGCTGCTTACCCGAAAATGTGCTGTGCCATAAAATATATTAATGTGTTTTTCAACCCAGCCCGTTTTTTAGCCCAATTTGAGGCCAGAGTTGCAGGAGTTAGATTGCTGAAAATATATCAGATTTGTGAAATCTTTTGATTTAACAGTTGTTATCTTAGCAGCATTGGCAAGCCATTTTGTGATGCTTCCCATCATCATTTTTGGAACCTGAAAAATGACAGCCTTTCACTTTATAAGCTGTCGAAGGATTTAAGAACTTCAGCAAGTTCATCCTTACCAATAGATTAAAGGTTTTCCCACATATTTTTAAGAAAGATACTAAAATGTATGGTATTTTCATTTGACTTATTCTTTTTATTTAAAACTAGCCGATAACCCGGTGTTATCCTGGTATTTATTTATAGGGGGAAAATGTCTGGACCAAACATAATTTCTAATGTTGGATTTTCCCCCTTATACTGAAGGAGCCCCCTTCTGGAGTACTGTGAAGCCAGTACTATGGCAATTCCATTGCGCTGTACTGTAGAAGCCATTTTACGGCAGTTCAGTAGAAGCCATTTCAAGGCACAACAGGCTGCATCTTAACAGAACACACACGCCGAGAGGTGATAGGGGTGTCTTATCCCCACAGTATTTTTCTCCAGACAGTATGTCATCTGTGTATCAAGTTTGGTTGAAATTGTTCGAGGTGTTCCAGAGTTATGCTGGAATACACACACACACACACACACACACACACACAGCCATTTTTATATAGAGAGATAATATTTCACAATGCTTTCAACCGTGACAGAGCCTCTAATGTACTGCATTCACAGGAAAAGTTGGGAAACATTCACAGATGTATTTGCCTTGCAAATAGCACAGTCAAAACACCAGCACAGCATATATTTGTATAATTTCCTTTTGTATTACATCAGAAACTATTTTATGATCATGTTTACATCATAAAATGCTTCATAAAAAATTGCCAAATTTCAGTTCTATGAGAGTCATGGGTCCCAGAGTTTGGACACATACTTTAAATAAGCCCATTTGAAGTACCTTGGTTTAAAAATACTTCCGCACTTCACCAGTAAAAGTTATGGTAACCAGAGTTTTAGTAGTATATAGATTTGCCAAGAATGAAATTAGTAGCTAGTCTGTAAGTACTGGCAATACAGTTTTTTGTGCTTGACCAGTTGGTATCTCAGTAGCTATATTTTTGATCATTTGTAATAATACACATCCAAACAAAGTGATGTTCTCCTTCACTTCATCCAGATTTGGGGATTGGGGCAAGGGTTGCTTTCCTTAAGATGAAGAATAAACGGGTTCTAAGTATGCTTTTCAAAGTATATATTTAGTATCTATTTGTTTATTAAATGTATACAGGTAGTCCTCGACTTACGACCACAGTTGAGCCCAAAATTTCTGTTGCTAAGCACGATAGTTGTTAAGTGAGTTTAGCCCCATCTTATGACCTTTCTTGCTACATTTGTTAAGTGAATCACTGCAGTTCTTAACTTAGTAACATAGTTATTAAATGAACCTGGCTTCCCCATTGACTTTGCTTCGCAGAATGTCGCAAAAGAGGATCACATGATCCCAGGACATTGCAACCATCATAGATAGCAATAGCACTTATATACCGCTTAACAGTGCTTTGCAGCCCTCTCTAAGCGGTTTACAGAACCAGCATATTGCCCCCAACAATCTGGATCCTCATTTTACTGACCTCGGAAGGATGCAAGGTTGAGTCAACCTTGAGCCGGTGAGAGTGGAAGTGCTGGCAGCCAGCAGTCAGCAAAAGTAGCCTGCAGTACTGCTTTGTAACCACTGAGCCACCACGACCCTTTATATCAACACATTGTCAAGCATCCAAATTTTGATCATGTGATCATGGGGATGCTGTGTGAAAAATGGCCACAAGTGTCACCGTAACTTCAAACTGTCACTAAACGAATAGCTGTAAGTGAAGGACTACCTGTATGCTGGCCCCTCTCACTATTGAAGCAACTCTGGGTGCAATATAAATTTAATCTTATAAAGCGTAATATAATCTTATAAATTTAGTATAATATTATACTAAAATATGGTATATATTACTGTTGTGGCCCACCAGCGGAGCTGGCAGCAGATTCGGACAGTGAGGAGGTTTGGGAGGAACCTGGGCCAGTCCTGGAGCCTGGGGAAGGTTCTGATGTGGGCTCTGTGTCGGAGGCAGAGAAGGGGCCAGAGCCGTATGCCAGTTATCAGCTGCCTTCAGAGTCAGACATCAGTGAGGCAGAAGAACAGTTGGAGCCTGTTCCCAGTGTATGTATGCACAGAGTTGCCAGACGAAGGGAACAGCTAAAGAACGGGTTGAATTGGGAATAAGGCCATGTGTGGATGATGAATGGCCCCTCACAGAAGAAGTAAAAGAGGAGCAAAAGGGGAGTGGAGTTTGCAGGAGACAATGAGTTCGCTTAATTGGTTCATGACTCTCCGAGACTCCTTGCCAAGTTCTGCAGATATCTGCCTGGCAGCTTTCCAAGCCAGATAAGGTCTGTGACTATAAGTCCTCCCTCGAAAGACTTTGTTGGCTGTAAATAAGCAAAATTCACAGTAAATAAATAAAAGGCTTTTTTGTTGGGACAAGGAGTTGGCTTCATGCTCTTGGGAAGCCTCGGTCAGAATAATTACTAGCAGAGCTCCCTCTCTTTTTTGTTTTTTAGTGTCCTGTGGGCAAGCATTGAATCTCTGTGGAGGGCTGGGTTTGGGTTGCTATCTAGATCTCTTCTGATTTGTCTAAATGACAGATACTTCATTTGTTTAATGTACGGTGTGCATAAACCAGTTCCATCTCCTGCAGAAAGAGCTTCCCTTCGGAGTCTCAGCCTCCATCCAGACTCCGTGAAAGGATTTAACATGGGACGTGCCATCAGTACCAACAGCCTGGCCAGCAGCACGTTGAACAGGCTTGCCGTCCGGCCGTCGACCGTACAAGCTGAGATTCTCAAGAGACTCTCCTATTCGGAATTGTCCCTTTTCCAGCCCGCCCAAGGTTATTCCCGAGACAAAAACGAGAAGACGTCGTGGGAGGAAAGGCCCAAAATTATGAGCAAATCTTTCCATGACTTGACTCAGAGTCAAATGTTGGTCAGCCCCCTTCGAAAAAATTTTGTCAGCCCCGGGAATTCCTCATCACGGAAAATGGAGGAATTGATGGAGAAGATCTTTCAAACCGCGCCAAAATCCGATTCTGAATCAGTGGTTGGAGGAGCCAAACTCAACAAGTAAGAATATTTCTTAGGGATGGATTTTAACAACATCTTCATGGTAGTTGCTGAAAAAATCCATTCTGCAGAGGATATAAAGATGGCTGCTCTTCGGTATATAATGCATAATTCTGAACTTTGTGATGGGATTTCAAGCATTATTTTTACTTTGGTGTAATTTTAGACTCCTTTACTTAATATAGATTAGTGTTTGGGTTATAATTTAAGAATTTGATTAAATAAGAAGCTATAATAGCAATAGCACTTAAACTTATATACCACTTCACAGTGCCTACAGCCCTCTCTAAGCGGTTTAGAGTCAGCCTATTGCCCCCAACAATCTGGGTCCTCATTTTACCCACCTCGGAAGGATGGGAGGCTGAGTCAACGTGATGTTAACATGATACATTATTTTACAAATGTATTTTAACTCTATCCTAAATTTCATTTGTCTTATGATCTACACTGGTCTTTGACTGCAATAAATCAAATTGAATTGATTTCAAGGGAATATCTGGGGGAAATAAATGATATGTGAGAAGAATTTTCTTGTAAAATACAGATAGTCCTCAACTTACGACCACAATTGAGACCAACATTTCTGTTGCTAAGTGAGACAGTTGTTAAGTGAATTTTGCCCCATTTTATGCCCTTTCTTGCCCCAGTCAATCGCTGCGGTTGTTAAGTTAGTAATACGTTAAGTGAATCTGGCTTCCCCATTGGCTTTGCTGGTCAGAAGATCGCAAAGGGGGATCACATGACCCTGGGACATTGCGACCGTCATAAAAATTAATCAGTTGCCAAGCATCTGGATTTTGATCACTTGACCATCAGGTTGCTGAAACGGTCATAAATTTGAAAGCTGTAATAAGTCGCTTTTTTCAGTGTAACTTTGAACCGTCACTAAATGAACTGTTGTAAGTTGAGGACTACCTGTACTTGCTATGGAACCATGGTAAACATTTTTGAGGAGCCTTCCCCTGTGGAAGTGGTAGAATTTGAATATATTGTGTGTTAATGGGAAATTAATATAGGGACGTGGTGGCTAAGACACTGAGCTTGTCAATCAGAAAGGTTGGCAGTTCAGCGGTTCGAATCCATAGCGCTACATAACGGAGTGAGCTCCCATTACTAGTCCCAACTTCTTCCAACCTAGCAGTTCGAAAGCATGTAAAAATGCAAGTAGAAAAATAGGAACCACCTTTGGTGGGAAGGTAACAACGTTCCATGTGCCTTTGGCGTTTAGTCATGCCGGCCATATGACCACGGAGATGTCTTCAAGACAGCGCTGGCTCTTCGGCTTTGAAACAGAGATGAGCACCTCCCCCTAGAGTTGGGAAGGTCTAGCACATGGCAAGGGGAACCTTTACCTTTTAATATAGATACTTTTTTTAGGAAGGACAATTAACTCCAGATATTAAACACAATCCAAGGCTTCTTTTATAGATGATATAAAAGCAGGAGTCTGTAAATTGTATTAAACAGCTGGTATTGTTAGGCCAAAGGCAAGGAAAGTTTCCTTTTGAGATTCATTTTTTTAGTAGTAAGTAAGACATTAAGCACTTCTGCAGCACTATAAAACCACCCATTTGTGGCTGAAGTTTTCCTGCTTGTAGGAATAGGAAGCCACTGTGGGGGAAGCAAGAACTGCATTCGTAAACATTGCAGGATCCATTTTCATTCCACCATACTAAAAACCTCATTTTGTGACTGCCTTTCATATTATTTTTTTCCATGCGCTTTGCTTCCACGCACGTAAAACAAAACTTATCCACATTTCACAGATCTCTGCCAGCATGTTGTTGTTTTTTGGTGTGAGGTATGCATTTTTATGCCAGTTTTCTGTTTTGTGTACCATATATTAGCTTGTATCTTTGTTTTATTACATTTTCCTTTGTCCTCTTCTGCTTTCTATTTTCCTCACTGGTTTCCCTCCCCCCTCCTCCTCCTGTTCCTTCAACCATTTTTTTTAGTTCACACTCCCATGCAGGTTTAAATGCCAGCCTAGAAAGAAAGAAAACTGAATCTGAGTCTTCATCCGCAGAAGATGCAGGCCAAGCCTTTGTAATAGGTCAGCATTGTTTGTTTGAGTGGAATGGTACTGTGCAATTGAGAATCCTAAATGAGTTTTTAGATGGCTATTAATATCTGACATACTGTACATTGTGAATTTGTCCTAAATTATTTGGGAGAATGCTAACGTTATTTTATGCTTTATATAAAACGCTCATTTTATTGGGGGGAGTCAATATTAATTTATTCTTTTGCCCACCTCAAGAAAAAGTAACTGATGAGCGTCCCAAAAGCATCACAGCTCTTTCTTACAAAAAAAAAAGGACAACCAAATCAAAATGACAAATTTATTACAGTGGTAATTTTTTAGCCTTAAATTTTAGCCCCATGGATAAGCTGCATTGTTTATTTCCTTAGCTTCTCTTTGCTACAATAATATGAAGGCTCCAGCTTGTTCGTGGGGCTGTTGCAAAAGATAAAAAGGTGATATAGATCCGTGTTGGTGAACCTATGGCATGTGTGCCACAGGTGACATGTGGAGCCATATTTGCTCGCACGCCAGTCGTCGAAAGGCCGGGGGATGCCATTTTCGCCCTCCCTAGGCTTCAGGGAAGCCTCCAGAGGCTGGTGAGGGCGAAAAACAGCCCCAACGGAAGTTCAGGAACGATCCGTTTCCAGCTTCCAGAGGGCCTCCGGCGGGGAGGCCGTTTTCACCCTCCCCAGGCTTCAAGAAAGCCTCCGGAGACTGGGGAGGGGTCGTGCACGCATGCGCGGGGGGGATTTAATTGGTGTTGGCACGTGCATGTGATAGCTCGCGGACAATTTTGGCACACCGTAAGAAAAAGGTTCGCCATCACTGATATAGATAGATAGATGATAGATAGATAGATAGATAGATAGATAGATGATAGATAGATAGATAGATAGATAGATAGATAGATAGATAGATAGATAGATAGATAGATAGATGATAGATGATAGATAGATAGATAGATGATAGATAGATAGATGATAGATAGATAGATAGATAGATAGATAGATAGATAGATAGATAGATAGATAGATGATAGATAGATACATACATACATACATACATACAGTAGGTAGATGCGTCTTTATTAAACACCATTCCATATCACTGCTAATTACAGAGAACCCTGAAGCACCTCAATAAATCTTAAATAATATTTCAGAATAAACATGGAATAAAATAAAATCCAGACCATTTGTACAAAGAGTCAATTGATAGGAGAAATTGGTGGCTGCAGAAGGACAAAATTAAACATTTTAAAGTTGTCTAAGATGCTTGAGATGGGTAGTTATTGCACGAAATAGAAGAAGCCGTGGAGAAAGCTCTACTTCTAGATCTTGATGATACCAGTTCTAGATCTTGATGAAAGCATTCTAACTAAATATTAACATTGTTAATATATTTAAGAGTGGCCTACATCAGCCTGCTGCTTTGCATATGTGCAAAAAAAAAAAATCCCCACCATTCCTTGTTCCTAATACCAAATGCCATACTTTCTTAAGGTAATGGGACATCTCCTACACACCAAGTGTGCTCTTGGATATAACAATATTCAGAAGTGTGGGTTCTGCAGGGAAGCAAGGGGTTCAAATTGTAAAACAGGCACCATAACGCAAATTGCTTGGTGGTTGTTATGTTGTTGTTTTTGTACTGAAGTTGTAACCTTGCACCCAAGAACCGTAGATAAGGATCAGAGCTGATATCATGAGGTTATGAAATATTCTGTCATTTTCCTACTCTGGACCAGTGGTGGGTTTCCAATTTTTTTACTACCAGTTTGCTTGTGTGCGCGCGACGCTTCCACGCATGCACAGAAGCATCCGGGCAGGTGGGCAGAGCCTCCCTCCCCCGGCTACTACCGGTTTGCCCAATCCAGGACGATCTCTGAGAAATGAGTTGTCCTAAGAGTGAGTTCTCCCCACCTACCCATATAAGTAGTACAGTGACAATTACATTGATAAAAAAGCAGGCAAAAAACAATATTGTCCCTCTTTTGACATGCTCCCAACCCTAAAATGGGAAACACTCCCAAAATATAAAATAGAGTGTTCAAGTTTTTAAGTTTCCATGTATTGCAGTCAAGCAATTCATTCATTTTGCATACTGTTCTGGATAAGAATGACTCAATTTCATTACTTTCCTAATATTTCAGGTAGAAAGAAGATGTTTAATTTTTACAAATCCCTTCTGAAAATGTCAGTGTAGAGTTGAGGTTTATCATTAATTCCTTTTGCATTTTTAGAAGAGTCAGATTTAATTATATAATGAAATGAAGCTTGATTTCTATTGCATTACTCTCTAAAAAGTACAGTTTGACTCATATTTCAGCATTATTTTTTAAAAATATATGTGCTGTTAACTTTGGTCCGCAGATGGTCTCCAAACAGAGAAGAATATACCAGTAGTGTCTTTACCAGAAAGGGAGATTAACTTGATCAATTTGAAAAAAGATGAAAAATATGGCTTAGGTAAGTAGATGTTACTTTATGAATTACATATGAATGCAGAAATCAAAAGAGCAAGTGGATTACACAGTGTATTGAAAGGGGGTTTTCACTGTCAGAACAATCCCTGAGATTTGAGTCATTAATACAAACTTATTGTTGTGATGGGACAATATATATATATATATATTTCCTTTCGAAAGAAGTTGATATTTATGTACAGTATGTACCGTATTTTTCGGAGTATAAGACACACCTTTTTCCCTCAAAAAAGAGGCTGAAAATCTGGGTGCGTCTTATACACTAAATACAGCATTTTTGGCCTCCCGAAACCCTGCCCCCTTTTCAAAAATGGCCGTGCGTAGCCTTTAGGAGGCTTCCAGAGTGCTGCTGGGGGCTGGGGAGGATAAAAATGAGCGGAAAATGGGCCGTTTTTTGTTAGCGCCCCCCCCCCGCCAGTCCCAAGGAACACTCTAAAAGTCTCCTAAAAGCTATTCATGCCCTTTTTTGACAAAAAACGGGGCCCGCTTTTAGAAAAACGGGCCATTTTTGGGAGGTCTGCAGAGTGCAAAAACTTTTTTAATTTACCTCTTCAAAATCTTGGTGGGTTTTATACTCCAAAAATACGGATGTAATCTGCCCAATCTGACTGACTCTGGATGGTGTGCACAAGGAAACTGAGACAAAATCATCTTGATAAATGGAAAAATGCAGTAACAACAGTATAAGAATTATAGTATATTAGTTCAAAATTAGTACAAATTAAAAAGCACTTATGAATTGGGCCTGGGAGCATTCTAGCAATCAGTGAAGCAAACTCAAAGTAGATTGAAATATCCATAATATCCAGTTTGCCCAAATAGCTGCATTTTGTTTCTTTGTTTATTCAGATGTATTTCCCATCACAGCATAAACAGAGTCTCGGTAGCTCATTAAAAAGACAATAGCACCCCAAATGATTAAAAATACTCTATATACAGACCCAAAAAATTACATCAGTACCCAAATATCATCCAGAAAATGTCCATCTTCAGCTGCTTCCATAAGGCCAATAATGTTGGAGTTAATCAACCCCCGATGAGAGGTCCGTTTCAGAGGTCCAGCCCCAATAAGGAATAATTGTGCCCCTGGGCTTCACTTCTGCTTCGATCACACAATCAAAGCAGTACAGTTGAGTCCAGTGGAGAGCTACAGTTGTACATTTTGTAACAGCTACAGCTTCCAAGTCATCTTCAAGAGCATGTTGCAGTAGTCTTGCCATCAAATTACGACTTTTTGTTCTTTTCATTGAGAAATTTGAAAATTGTGTTACTCTGATTTTCCCCAGTCAGAGCTCCTTCCTACTGTTGTGAATTATAATTTCTATAGTATCTGGTATCTGAATTCTGATGAAGGATATTGAGAGTTATGCTCTAAAAATAATCTGGATTAGGGGTGGCTGTTCGTGTCATGTTTTGAAGAGTAAAGCAGTTATGATTGGCTTGTACCCAACACAAAGATCTCAAATATATGTTGCAATTGGAATTTCTATTCGGCCTTTAATGATCAAAAACTTCAATAAACATGTCTAATAGCTGATATAAGCAATACTTGAACAGTCCAGTCCAGTACTACATAGAAAGGTGATGTCTCAGATAATTTTCTCTGTTCTTTCAATCTTTATCCAAACAAGTCCTAAATTATTCTTAGATACCACCTGATAATGGTTGTTATTATATTTGGTGTTGGTGGTTTCCACAGTTCTGTGTTGTACAAAGAGCTAATATGTAACAAACCCAACAATCCGGAGCCAATAAAATTAGAATCCAGATGTTTCAGTCTAGATATTCCCCAGTATGGTATCTTCCAAATGTGTTTGGAATGCATCTTTCTAAAATTCTTATTAAATTATTAAAATTCTTAAACCTAATGAGAAGGATGGACTCACTGGAGAAGAGCCTAATGCTGGGAAAGATTGAGGGCAAAAGAAGAAGGGGACGGCAAAGAATGAGGTGGCTGGATGGAGTCACTGAAGCAGTCAGCATGAGCTTAAATGGACTCCAGAGAATGGTAGAGGACAGGAAGGCTGGAGGAATGTTGTCCATGGGGTCGAGAGGGGTCAGACACGACTTTGAAACTAACAACAAAAATTCTTGGCCCTAGTGTGGACTATGTAGTCTCTGGGTAACTGAAGAGTTCTACATAGGGGGAGGAAACTAGAATTCCCTGCTAGGACAATTCAACTGTGATCCATTTTAGTCTTAAGATATTTGAGGGCAATGTTTTACCCAGAAAAATATCCTGGCAAACCACCAGAAATAAATCAGTAAGCAATTGACTTGTAAAAGATTGTTATGAATAACCAAAAAATTATTTTTAACAGGGTTTGAGATAACTGGTGGGGAGAAGACTGGAAAATTTGATCTTGGAATTTTTATCCATTCAGTCACTCCTGGAGGACCAGCTGATTTGCAAGGATCATTGAAACCAGGTGACGTCCCACAAAATAAGAATTGATTACACCCTTTGGTAGTTCTTCTTTTAAAATCAAGATAAAAAGGATAAAATCTTCATAGGTTCAATATTTTAGTATATTTTATTATTTTTCTATTTGTTTTATAATCTGTCACCCAGAGTTGCCTTATGGGGGAGATGGGTGGCATAAAAAGTTTAGATAGATGGATAGATGGATGGATAGAATGAAATTGACCTGAATGTTTCATATTGAAACTTCCAATATCATCTCTGGTAATATTTTTAGTGCATAACTTTGAAAGTTGGTTATTTGTTTGAAATTTATATTGAGAGATGCAGATAGTGACAGAGATATAGAGACATGATAGAAACAGAGATTGAGACAGAGATCAAGATCAGGATATGTGAATAAATACTAGTGTTATTTCAGCTCTAAATCGCTCTATCACACCGTTATAGTTGATTGGTTGAAGAGTGCTGGCTCCTGCGTGAGGCAATATGCACTGTGATTGGTTGCTGTGGGTGTTTCCCTTTTTTCCCGCCTTTTTCTTCTGTGTCCTCTATGTGCCCTGAAGATTTACCTCAGGATGTAGTTTTTGTGCCTGACTACCTTGTTTGCTGTATATGTAGATGTAAAATATATTTATTTATATAAAACTACAAGTTCATGTCAGCATCTCTGATTCTATTTGGAGTGCTGCGCAATTGCACAACACACAAATATATTAAAATGAACTCCAGCTTGCAGATTTGCTGAACCTCTTCTGAAAACACTGAACACTAGTCATCTGCAAGATACATTCTATACTGCTCGTTCTTTTCGGCTTTACCATTCTTTGTCAACTTCCGTGATAAAAAGTGACAATGTCTTTAGAAGGACCCAAAGTCTGTAGAGATTCTAAGTCATCCAAGTCATGGTGGTCCCAAAGGTGTTTTTCTTCAGGAGGCAATTGGACTTTTTTGTTTTTTTCTTTGGAGACATTTCGCTTCTCATCCCAGAAGCTTCTTCTTCTTGGTCGTTGAAATGTCTTCAAAGAAAAAAACAAGGAAGTCCAGTTGCCTCCTGAAAAAAGCACTTTTGGGACCGCCATGGCCTGGATGACTGAGAATCTCTACAGACTTTTAGCTATACAACTTCGGATGAACACCTTTTGAATGGTGTGGGAGTAGGAATGGATTTCCAAAGGAAAAAAATTGCAGACTACAGGAACCAGGAGCACTAATTCAGGTGACCCTGAGGACACAGATCAACCTCCAAGTGGCCTCAACAACCCTCTAAAATGATGCAAATGACCAGCTGTCTGCCAGGCAGATAAATCCTTCCATTCCCCACTATCCCGTCAGAGCTGAAGAAGCTTCTTGGATGAGAAGCGAAACGTCTTCAAAGAAAAAAACAAGGAAGTCCAGTTTCCTTTAGAAGGACATATTCTACTAGTCTCATAAAGAGGAGTCATTCTGGAGTCATACCAAATGTTGGTCCTAGTAACTGCCCTTTTGGAACTCTTGTTCTATATAAGATTGGAAGGGAAATTAATCTTATGCATTTGGTTCTTTCTGTTATTAGTTACTAGGGTAATACATTTCATAATGAGTTTACCGTGTTTTGCTGCTCCGGTTTAATAACATTTATGCTTGGAAGAATGTTTCCTTGCACAATGCAATCAATGATAAACTTTGCAGATATAGGTAGAGGATAGTAAATTTTAGAAACATCTATTCTGGATTGTTAATTTTTGATTTAATCCATCTACATAGGAGATCGTCTGATTTCAGTAAACAATGTGAGTTTGGAAGGGGTCAGCCATCTTGCAGCTTTAGAAATTATTCAGCATGCTCCAGAAAATGTGACCCTTGTCGTTTCTCAACCTAAGGATGGATCTGTTAAAGGTATTTCCCGAAAAAAACTTTTTTCCAGGTTAACAATTCATATATAGCAACTAGCAACCTGCAATTCTTTCTGTTCTACTCCTTATTTGGCTTTTTCCAGATGCTTTTCTGTACAAGAGTGCTTAAATAAGCCACAATTAGCACCGTTTGGCTTAGAAAGTGTAGTGCAGGAACATAGCACCTACCTGCTCAGGTAGTCCTTGAGTTACTCAGTGGTAAGATGGGCAGCTAATAAATTTGATAATAAAATAAAATAAATAACCATAATGTAGCCTGCTCATTATGATGTAAGTCATAACAATCATAAAACATGACTGATCTGATTTTTATGACTTTTTGGCGGTGATCATTAAATGAATGCAGAGGTCGTGAGAATACCACAGTCGTCTGTGAGAATGCTGCCATTGTGAACCCAGTGTTCACTATGGCACAATTTTGCAAAACACTGGAAGTAAGTGCCAGTTTTCGACAAACCTGTCATAAGCTGCAGTCATGTGATACTGAGCACCCAAAATGTGTGGCCATCAGAACTTCAGATCCAGATCATAAGTTTCCTTTTTCAGGTAGGTCAGTCACTAAGTGCCCAGTTGTAAGTTGAGAACTACCTGTAACGCCAAAAACAGCTACCGCTTGGTAAGTGGCTGTGTGGCTGTTCTCCACAGCTATTAACAATTTCGGGAAAAGACAGACTTGCTTTAAGGAATTTCAGGCAAGTGCAATATTTGCACCATGTTTCCCCGAAAATAAGACACGGTCTTATTTTCTTTGGCCTTATTTTTGCGGAGGTCTTATTATTTTTGAGATGCAGGAGGAAGTGAGCATGGTCACCTCATGGCTGCTGCTGTGTTGCGTGTCGCCAGGCCTGAGGCTCTTTTTGCGGTGGCCATTAGCATGACAGAAGGGGTGCAGTGGCTAGGGTTGCGAGGAAATGGCAGGGACCAGCTGTGCATGCGTTTAAATATTTTCAGGAAGGGCTTATTTTCACGCATGCGCTCAAAAGCCAGATTGGGCTTATTATCTGGGTCGGTCTTATTTTTGGGGGAGGGCTTATTTTAGTTCATGCGCTCAAAAGCCCAATTGGGCTTATTATCTGGGGAGGTCTTATTTTCGGGAAAATAGGGTACCCCCCCCCCATGTCCTGAAGTCCCTTTTTGTGTTCAGAAGCACTGCACAGCCTTTGTTAGCATTTCTATAAGTGGCCCCTTAGCTGTAGTCTCCGCAGTACAAATCTTGCCAATTAACAACTGGCATAATCAAGTGATAAAATTAGTTTCTGATGGGAAAATAGAGGGAGGGGGAGAGCAAGAGCAATCTGAAAGGACAGTCAGGGGATGACCAACTTCTTTCAAGGTGATTGAATCATTCTGTGGTTGTTTTTCTTCGTATATCCAAATACGTGAACTCAGACTAAGATGGCTGAGGTAGGGATGTGGCATTCCCAAGGCAGATTATGATAATTTGAAATAGACAATACAATTCAAAATAGAAGAAGAATGGAGCTAATAAAAGTCAAAAAACAAAAACCTAGAACTGTAGCAGCTAAAACCTTCATATCAAGACAAAATAGACAAGATGGAGCAAATTATTTTCACAACCAGTTGAAATGCCATTAAGGGAAGAGTCCCATGGGCTTTCCGAGCACGAGAGGCTTGGTGTAGAATTAATCCCCAAATTCTCTTGAGTTTCCAAATTTGTGGGGAGCTCTAATTTATATTTGTTTTCAGGCTTATAAATTCTCTTATTGACCTTTCCTTTGAGAACGATCATTTTGGACTCAAAAACTGAAGCGTGGGTGGAATTTATTTGGCTGATTCAGAGATATGTGCAAATATATACATTTTTATTTCATATAGACCCTTACTGTCATGCAAGATATAATTATCCTGGATTAGTTATTACAGTGAATGAACAAATAATGGCTAGCAGGACCAGAGGGAAAAAAACTTAAACGAAACCAAGTCATGATTTAGGATCTTCTATTACTAATAACCATAGTTCCCTAGTTAGACTAAAACAGAGAGCTTTGGTTAACAGGAAATAAATAAATCCTAGAATAACAAGATGTAGAGAAGGAAACCAATATATTGGCTGGGGAATTCTGGGAGTCAAAGTCCACCCATCTTAAAAGTTGCTGAAGTTAAGAAATATTATTCTCTGTCACATCTGTGTCTTTAAAGGTGATAACTTTATTGCTGGTGTTTCGATTTACCCTTAGGAACATCCAGTCTCCAAAGAAAGGGATATTTTAAAAAGTCTTCCTTGATGACAGACCATGAGGCCGAGTCCTCTTCAGAGGAGCAAAACTGGCCAGTGAGTCACTGGAGACCCAACTCTGGAAGTTTGTCCGGTATTTGCTCGAGCAAATGGGGTGGGAGTCTGAGCTCCCAAGACTCCAGGACCGAGAGTGCTAGTCTGTCTCAGAGCCAAACCAACCACAGCTTTGGCCACCACGTCAATGACCAGCAGGATTTGCAACGTTGCAGTAATCCTCTCCTGGGGGCCCCCAAATGCAGTGAGAGGAATGGATCTTCTGCAGAGACCAACCTGATCAAAACCAAACTGACTGGCATGGCGGAGACCCCTGACTATTCTGACCGAGGGGATTCCGACATGGATGAAGCCACTTACTCCAGCAGCCAGGAGCAAACGGCATTGAAAAAGGTAACCTTCATTTCAATTGTATGGCTTTTCCTCTAAACCGGGGGTGTCAAACTCGTGGCATCATTTTTATTTTTATTTATTTTTTATTTAGTTTGTCCAACATGTACAAGACAACAGGTATAAGTATAAACATGGACATGAACAAAGGAGAAGAGTACAAATAAATGGGAAATACAAATCATGTGACGTATCGCGACTTTCCCCCCCTTCGCTAAACAGGGGCTGGGTGTGGCCAACACGTGACTTATCTGGCTGACGGGCCACAAGTTTGACATCCCTACTCTAACCACAAAGACCCAATGTTTATTAGAGCAGGTTGCTTATGGTGAAAGGAAATAGTGTGCAGGGTGTTGTGTACCAGTGGTACTGTTGGCTAATTGCTCCTGCCCTTAAGCTAACATTTTTGGCCAAAGTTTTCTGAAGGTGAAATGCATGGTTTGTATTATCATCAAGAGATAGAGACTGAGAGAAAAGAAGGAGGGAGGGAGGAAGAAAGAAAGAAAGAAAGAAGAAAGAAAGAAAGAAAGAAAGAAAGAAAGAAAGAAAGAAAGAAAGAAAGAAAGAAAGAAAGAAAAAGTTTTGCTTCTTTACACCAACCTGGTTAATATTTAGACAGAAAACATTTTGGTACTGACAATATTTTTGTGGGTTATTGTTAGAGTTATCAGATCTCTACTATGAGAGCTCTGGAGGTGGTCTGTTTTTTGTTGTTGTTGTTTTTTGCAGATCTGCTAGCCCAATTTATTGTGATGAATTTGGCTCATAAAGATTTATTTATGTAACTTTTTGTTCTTTGATCCTTGAATTGCTGCAGCTCTCTTAAGTTGTCTGTAATCATTCCTATGTTCACAAATTGGTGGTTTTCCCTTGTACTGAAAGCTATAAATAGCCAATTCACTGCCAGCAGCAAACTCACATAAGAAGGTTGCTGGTATGAGAAGTCCTCAAAAAGGAAGTTTTTTTTCTGGATGGGTTGACACCCCACAAGAGGGAGTCAAACTATTCTCCAAGGCACCTGAGGGTAGAACAAAAAGCAATGGGTGGAAACTAATCAAGGAGAGAAGCAACTTAGAACTGAGGAGCAATTTCCTGACAGTTAGAACAATTAATCAGTGGAACAGCTTGCCTCCAGAAGTTGTGAATGCCCCAACACTGGAAGTCTTTAAGAAGATGTTGGATAGCCATTTGTCTGAAACGGTATAGGGTTTCCTGCCTAGGCAGGGGGTTGGACTAGAAGACCTCCAAAGTCCCTTCCAACTCTGCTATAGCATTGTATTGTACTTCAGATGCAAATTATATTAAAAATTATAGTGGATTGTTTTACCTTAATTTCTTAGCTGAGCTACAATGAAAAGTCCAGCATAGCTTTTGAGTTGATAGAAGTTGTGTATCTCTGCCCTAAACCATGATGACAGGGTTCATACAATATACTTAAGGCAAAGCCAGTCCAACCGTTTTTGGCATAGCACAGTATGTGAATCCAGCCACCAGCCACAATCTAGCAAATTCAAGGCTTCCAATTTTAGGGTAACTATCTTGACCCACAAAAAACTCCAGGAGACAATTAAATGGCAGGCAAGTGATATAGGAAAAAATGGCCTCTGTGTAAACCCTCTCAAGGTGTTCAGATTTTTTGCAGGTTTGTAATTTAAACTAACCAACTTCCCTGAATAATTCGTGTGAATTATTTTCTAGTCAGATCACAATCTGAAAATCTATCACAGCATGGATATGATGACAATCATGGTACAAATCCTACTTCTACATACTTTTGTCTCAATATCTGATGTGAGTATGTAAGTAGAGGTATTTGCATCACGTCATCACATACATCTTGTCACTTGCCCTTCTTGCCCCTTCCCCCAAATGTAAGTCAGCTGATTAACTTTCTTTTGTTTAAAAAAATAGTTTTATCGTTTACGTATAAATATATTGAATACAGTGTAATTATCCTGGCATTTCACTTGCCGTGAAAACAAATAACATATATACTATTTGAAACAGTGCTAGTGTATGTGTAGATTACAGTTATTGTTGATCATCGTATTCTAGTATGCCAATTTATCTATCATTCTAATAACCTACATTCTAATACATACATAGTACACTATATTGCCAAAAGTACTCGCTCACCTGCCTTTACTCACATATGAACTTATATTGGCTCCCAATAGATGTTCAGGTGCAACTCGAGTTTCCTGGTTATTGCCTTTAAAGCTTTAGATACCATAGAACCGAGCTACTTGCAGGACTACCTGCTCCCCTCAACCTCTGCCTGCCCCATGCATTCCCATATGGACATGCCGCATGTTCCAGATCTCTGCTGATTGATGTCTAATGGATGTGGTTACAAATTCTCTACCCAATACTCATATTAATACAGAACAGATCAATGGAAATCAGTCTGATAAAATCCAGACTAACTATACTTAGCACAAAGAATAATGAAAAAAAAGTCATTAATTTGGAGAAGTCACGTTATAACCGATATGCATCTGTAGGATAATAAAAATGAATGATGCATGGAGTAGACTAAGGAAATATCTAGCCACATTATGGGCACGAATGCAGTGTCAGTGACAAAACAATGAATCCAAAGGGGAAAAAAATACTAACAGCAATTCAGTCGGGAAGACATAATCACAGGTTAAATACTGTACTAAGTTCATATGCGAGTAAAGGCAGGTGAGCGAATACTTTTGGCAATATAGTGTATCTCTTTCCATGTCCACCTAACCTAACTTTTCGCATTCCAACTTTTACCTCGTGTTTCTAACCATTGATAGAATCTATTTCATGTAGCATAGTATTCTGTATCTCCTTTATCTTTTATTTTTAGCGTTAGTCTATTCATTTCCGCACAGCCTAGTATCTTCCTTATCGTCTCCTCCTCTGAAGGGGTGTTTTCACTTTTCCACTGCTGCGCATACACCATTCTTGCTGCAATCAAGATGTGTAATATTAGGTATATATGTTTAGCAATATGTCCCCAAACTGTTGGAAATGTGAACAAATACCTGGCACATACTACCACATGTGGTGGACCTGTATAAAGGCAAGGAAATTTTGGATAGAAATTCATATGTGGTTAGAAAAAAATGGTTAGACAACATATAGAGTTTAAGCCAGAATTATTTTTAATTAGGCATTACATCAGATGGCTATGATAAAAGGACGATATACCTAATATTACACATCTTGAGCTGATTAACTTTCTGGCTACATGACGTTATGTTGAACATCTGTCCCTGTGTAGTGGAATTGAGTCCAGATTCCCAGGAGAAGAGGATGAATTCCACAGGAGCAAGAGACAACTCAGTTCAGATATTTTTTTGTGGGGGAAAAAGAGTGTAAAGATGGCTCCTCCCCATTAAGGCCAAAATCGAAAAATCCTCTGATGATGCCAAATGCAGACTCTGCAAAGAAGTTGATGAAACTGTTGACCACATACTCAGCTGCTGTAAAAAAATTGCGCAGACTGATTATAAATTGTGGCACAATTCAGTAGCACAAATGATCCACTGGAATTTGTGCAAAAATTATAATATTAAAACAACAACAAACTGGTGGGAACATAAGCCTGAAAAAGTCACCGAAAATCAGATGGTCAAGATCCTATAGGATTTTCGTATACAAACAGACAAAATACTGGCACATAACACACCAGACATCACACTGGTTGAGAAAAATAAGGTTACAATCATAGACATCGCAATACCAGGTGATAGCAGGGTCGACGAGAAGGAACATGAAAAAATTGTGAAATACCAGGACTTAAAAATTGAAATTCAACGATTATGGCACAAACCAGCAGTGGTAATTCCAGTGGTAATCGGCACACTGGGTGCTATTCCAAAAGCACTGGAATTACATTTAAAACAGTTAAAACTTGACAAAATCACCATCAGTCAAATGTAAAAAGCTGCATTGCTTGGATCCGCACATGTATTACGAAAATACGTTACAACGTCCTAGGCCTCTGGGTGGGGCCCGACTAGTAATCAATGCCAAATCCGGCGAAACAACTGGCCGCTGTGATACAATCGTATAATAATAATCATCATCATCATTTAGAAGAATCACAATGTCTTTTTTGGTTTTTGGAGTCTGATCCTGTGTGATTATAGCATGCTAAACTGTTCAGCAAAGTTTTCCTCACCTGCACAAATATTGGCATATTGATTCCTTAGTTGTAAAAATTAGTTTGTGTAAAACATCTTATCTTTATCACATGTAGATGAAAATTACACTGGGGTAAAAATGCTTATATTTGATTATAATGCTCTTTAGATATATATCTTTGTGTTCTATTTATGTAGGATTTTTTTTCCTATTCCAATCCCTTGGTTATCTCAGTACAGATAATCCTTGTTCAGCAACTGGTTCATTTGTGACCATTCACAGTTGATGAAAAAATAACTTTGCCATGACTTCTCGCATTTATGACCTTGGCAGGATTATAAACCAAAGGAAAGCTAAAGTAAAATTGTAAGCAGTTGGGGTTTTACTTAGTCAGTGCTTCACTTAACAACCAAGTTATGGTTCCAATTGTGGTCATTAAATATGGGCTACTTGTAAATACATTGTTATCATAAATTATTTTTAACAGGGTAACCTTTTTGCCTTTTTCTTCTTCTTACCTAAAGGAATCTTCCTTGATGAATTTCTTCAGCTCCCTGAATTCTAAAATGCCTCTTAAACCTGGAGATATCTTTGAAGTCAAACTGGTCAAAAATGAGAACGGCTTGGGCATAAGTGTTACGGTACTGTTTGACAAGGTTTTTAAGCTGGTTTATCTTTTTCTCCACTCAAAATCACCTGTTCAAATTTATGATTTACAGTGAAGCAGTGGACCTTAAAGACACACTGTCAAGTATTTGCTTGCTACTAATCTGTATCTTTCTTAACCATCCTAACAGTTATGCCAACCTGAATATAGTTACAGATCTGTGTAGGGCAACGGAATACATAAAAACAAATCAGTTTTATGCTCCACCTTTTTCCCTCCCGCAAATAGCAAAACTTAATAAATGCAAGCAGTGTAGACTTCAGCCATCAACAGACACATAAAGATAAACAAGATCTACATACCATTCCAAAGAGACAATCAAGAAGCCCCCCCCCAAAAAGACCAAAATGCCTCCTTTCCAGCAATCAGCCCCCAGATAAACATAGATTAATAGTAGACAAATAATCATTACGTAAACAATGACATAATCAAGGAATTACCAACTCAGAAAAACAAGTTAACAATAAAGAGCAGCCTAATCAAGCAACCACCAAGACTACTCCCAGCAACGCTGACAGGGCAAGCCAGTAGTGCAGAGGTGTCAAACTTGCAGCGTCACGTAATCATGTGACATATCATGACTTTTTTTCCCCTTCACTAAACCGTGGGTGGGCATGGCCACCGCGTGATTCATCCGGCCTGCAATGGTGTAGGAACAGAGAGCAAACCCTACTCCCTTCGATCACTGATGGTGTTACTTAGCCAGGTAATAAAATGTTTGCAAGAAAAAAACCAACTCGGAGAGAGCATCAAGGATCCCCCCCCCCCAGTGTAGCCTTTGTAATGTGCATCTTTAAACACATATATATGTATGTCAATCAGAAAGGTCAGCAGTTCAGTGGTTCAAATTCCTAGCACCGTGTAACGGAGTGAGCTCCCGTTACTTGTCCCGGCTTCTGCCAACCTAGCAGTTCAAAAGCAGGTAAAAATGCAAGTAGAAAAATAGGGACCACCTTTGGTGGGAAGGTAACAACGTTCTGTGCTCCTTTGGCGTTTAGTCATGCCGGCTACATGACCATGGAGACTTCTGCGGACAACGCTGGATCTTTGGCTTTAAAATTGAGATGAGCACCGCCCTCTAGAGTCGGGAACGACTAGTACATATATGCAAAGGGAACCTTTACCTTTACCTATATGTATGGAGACATAGGTATACATGCATACATACCCGAACTCCTTCCAACCATTAATTGGAGATCAGAGTACTTTCACATCTCCCATGGTCCTCTTCCTCTCAGATCTTCCTTTCCCGCCCCCTCTGCCCCCTACTGTGATCAAAATGTCATCCTCAATTGCAACCATCTACACTTCCACCCTACTCTGAGTTGTGCCATCCCCAGCAATAACCAGGGAAGACATCCCCAGTACTTTTTCTACCCTAAAGAAAGCAGACGTGGCGAGGGAAGGATGTCAAGCTTTCCGCTAGCTTTTGCCTTCTTCCGTTGGTCAACTGTCTGGCTCCGTAGATGAGCTGAGCACAGCAATAGGGACAGCCAAACCGCTGACAAGGAAATAACAGGCAAAGCCAGTGACCCCCATGGAAGGCTGAAGAAGACATTATTAGTTTCATTGAGAAAACGGTTTCTGCATAATAAATAAAATAGCATTCCTGTATATGCGAAGAAGCTTGAAAATAGCAAAGGGGGGAAAAATGTGTTGCTGACAAAAAGGTGTCGCAGAAAGAAACAAGGCACATCCACAATTGTGTGGTAAGTTAAAAGAAATCAAAAGTAGAAAAGAGAGGCAATAAATATTTGAAGCCAAGACGAAGGATCATCATAAAAATGTATGTTTAGAGCGAATGCATCTGCTTCCTAACAGCTGGAAATACCAATTTGCCCAAGATAAAACAAACAGGGATAATCTTATAGCACCTTGAAGGTTAATCTTTATGGCAATTGGGGATTGTAATTAACTTCCCCAAATGTTGGCAAGTGTATATATACATGGCCACAAGAATAAGGGAGAAAATAGGAGTGCAAAAGCAGCTAGAAAGGCAGCCTAAGAGGACTCGGTTAAACAATGAAAAATAAACAGTGCCATGGTAGTTTGCAAAGGACATATTAATTTGCCAAACAGGGGTCAGAATTTCCATTTGCTTATGTATGACATCCTCGTTCTTTGCTAGTGTGAATTTCCCACAGCTGTCCTAACATACAGTTAGTTTAATTTACATGGAGATTATGCTCACGATTACAGTCCCCTAACAGATTGCTCAACTTTTCATCCCTGCGGTAAATCCATCGAGACCTGTAAGTTATTTATCCAGGTTTACAGTGTTTTTAAGGGCGGGTTATATGCAAGAAAACAAAGGGAGCTAAATGAATTTCTCAGGCATCCCATGAGCGCCCTCTGGTGATCAGAAAGCAGAACACCTGTAATACTTATTTCTGTTGCTACATAATCAACGTCAAAGATTCATTGGTTGCAAGGCAGAGGGCTTTAAACTTTTTTAAAAGATCATATCGTTGCCACTTTGTCTTTCTTGGCATACGGGAAGTTTTTATATGGCATTTCTGGCCTTCCATGTTGTTTTATTGTATTTCACTTTGTATTTGATGGCGCCATAAGGAATTGCATGCCAAAACAACTAAACACAGGGACAAGTGTTTTTTTTCTAAGTCAGGAAAACATATCAAGAATATACAAAAACATAGAAAATAATGAAGAAACTATAAACTTTTAACTATTGAATATTACAGGTAGCCCTCGACTTACAGCCATTTGTTTTAGTGACCATTCAAAGTTACACGGGCACTGGAAAAAAGTGACTTATGACAATTTCTCACATGAGACCCCATGGACATGTGATCAAAATTTGGATGCTTGGTGCTAACATATTTATGGCAGTAAAAGTATCCCAGGGTCAGGTGTGATCTTCTAACAAGCAAATTTAATGGGAAAGCCAAATTCACTTAACAGCCATGTTACCAACTTAACAACGGCAATGTTTTACTTAACAATTGTGGCAAGAAAGTTTATTAAATGGGGAAAACCTCACAACCACTGTATTGTGTAGCAACAGATATGTCGGGTCAGAAGTGGTCATAAATCAAGGACTACCTGTACATACACACCTCCGTACGTTTTTAGATAAGCTAATCTTAGCAGCCGTGACTATTTCAGTCCATGTCTAAAGTCTTTATAATGAGATCACCTTCTTCTTTCTCTTTACTGGTATTTTTCAAATTGGTAATTTCAAGATGTATGAACTTCAGTTCCCAGAGTTCTCTAACCACCCATGCTGCCTGAAATTGGCCTCTATCTTTAATTTGCGTGTAACACTAAAACCATCTGTTGTCCATGTGAGGTTTCGTTTGTCTGCTTCTTATTTCTGCTGAAACGCTTGCCCGAGTAGTGCAATTGCATGGACCTCTTAAGCCATTGGATTTAGCTATCAGTATTTCAGTTCTAGTCTTCTGCTAAAAACATACATTTTGTGTCAATGCCTTTTTTTTAAATTTCTGTAGGGTGGTGTGAACACCAGTGTGAAGTATGGAGGACTTTATGTGAAGGCAATCATTCCTAAGGGAGCAGCCGAAGCTGATGGTAGGATTCAGAAAGGTGAGTATCAGGGTAACTCGGTTGCTGAAAGTATCAAAATGTGGAAGGCTTAGGCCCGTAATGGCGAAACTATGGCACATGTGCCAGAGGGGGCACACACAGACCTCTCTGTGGGCATGCATGCTGTCGCCAGCTGCTCCTCTGGTTTCTGCTGTGTGCTTGCATGCCAGCCAACTGATCTTCGTGTGTGCTGGAGCCCCGGAAATCCAGAGACCAGCTGGCCAGTGCGTGCTGGTCAGCTGATCTTCAGATTTCCAGAGCTCCGATGCACACGAAGATCAGCTGGCTGGCAAGTATGTGCCTGCCAGAAGACCAGGTGGCCAGCGCGCACATGCTCTCTCTCCAGCTGGTCTTTCAGTTTCTGGGACTCTGGCATGTGTGCATGCCTGCATTCCAGTTTGGACACTCGGTGCTGAAAAGGTTTGCCATCACTGGCTCAGGCTTTCAAGAGAAAGGCCTTACTGCGGAGAGAGTAGGAGAATTAGGGTCAAGAGGCCAAGTGTCTTCTATGCTGTAAGATAAATCAGTGCTTCCAGTTAGCTTTAGCAATGTTTCTTTAAAAATCTAAACATTACATTTTACATTCTTGGAACCAGTTGAGATTATCATATTGACGTCTGCTTGTAAGTATGGCTGCCAAATTTGGCCTGCATATATTTGGTTGAACACTAGATGGCAGCAAAGCAGTGAGGTTTCCTGTTTTCTGCCTACCTTTGCTGCTATCTAGTGGTGATTTTGAAGTTTTGCAGTCCAGCTTTGGTTATGAGGGTTCAGAAGTACTCTTCATCTGTAAATGTCTTGCTCAAATGGATGGCTATTGAATTAAATAAAAGATTGTGGCAGACCTATCTGTTTGCTTCTCTTTATTGTTATAAATATCTCTCATTGGCTGTTAGGTGACCGAGTGCTTTCTGTTAATGGGATCACATTGGAAGGAGCAACACATAAACAGGCTGTGGAAATCATGAGAAACACTGGCCAGGTAAGAAATGACAGCCATCTTGACTTTGGGCGCTTTACGTTATTATAATCCCAGGAAGGAACAAGGAACCATATTGAAACTTATCCTCAGTCATATCAGCAGTGCTTACTCTAGTTTCGTGATGGCGAACCTATGGCACGCGTGCCACAATGTAGCACGCAGAGCCCTCTCTGAGGACACTCCAGCCGTCGCCCCAGCCCAGCTCCACCGCGCATGTGCGCGGGCCTCCTGCCAGCCAGCTGGTCTTTGGGTCTCTGCCACACATACGCAGGGGGCAGCGCCTTCCCCGATCTGCGCAGGTCCCCCCCCAATGCACCCTACCTTTCTACTCCATTTCTGCCGCCCGTGCCTTCCCGATCTCTGGAGGTTCCCCTATGCCCAGCATGCCCTACCTTTCTCCTCCATTTCTGCCACTCTCACCAACCTGGAAGGCAAAATGGGGCACAGGGATGCTGCGTGAGGACCCCCCGCGCCTCATTTTGGGCCTGGAAAGCCTTTGGCACCAACCTGAAAGCCAAAGCGGAGCATGGGGAGGCAGGGTGCGGGGGTGGGACGCATGTGTGGGGGTGCTCGCATTGCATTTTGGGGATTGGGGCGTGCATGTATGTTTTCATGCACATGCTTGCTTTAGGCACTTGGAACTAAAAATTAACCATTACTACTCTAGTTGTTCCCCTTGAAAAGGCAATTCTATTTAAAAATATATCTCTGTATGAGCACAAAGACCTGGCTGATAATTCAGAGACTCCCACTGATTTACCAGTTTGATTCAAAGAGTGAATCAATTGAATCAACCATCGGAACTGAAGCCTTCCTTAACTTTGGTGTTTTTAGGTAGTCCTCTGCAGAACTGTATACAGGCGGTCCTTGATTTATGACCACAATTGGGAGCAGAATTTCCATTGCTAAGGCAGGTGGTTGTTAAGTGAGTTGCACCTGAATTTACAACCATTTTACCACGGTTGTTAAATGAATCCATTTGGACATTAAGCAAATCTAGCTTCCCCCATTAACTTTGCTTGTTGGAAGCTGGTTGAGAAGTGTTGACAAGGGTGATCACATGGTCCCCGGACAGTGCAACTATTGTACATGTATGCCAACCAAATTTTGATCATGTGACCATGGAGATGCTACCATGGTCATTGGTGCGAGGACCAGTCATAAGTCACTTCTTTTCAGGGCTGGTTTTTTCAAACAGTCGCTAAGCAAATGATTGTAAGTTGAGGGCTATCTGTAATGAAACCCTTCAACACCTTTTACCTTTTAATGGCAATTAGAAGTTTTTCTGTTGTTTGGAATTATGGAACAAATGGAGAGAATCTCAAATGTCCTCACTATGTATCCATCTCCAATTAATTCTGTAGGTTGGCCATCGCATCTAAATGCGGTCTGATGATTAAAGCTCAAGTTAATTGTTTTTCCCTCTGCAGGAGGTCCATCTAGTACTAGAAAAGGGCCAACTTCCAGCCTCCAGAGTCCATGCTCCCACAACATTACCGTGCACACCTACAAACAAACCCGGTCATAGTGCGCTCTCGGAGAAACCTGTGAAGAAGACTTCAAGTGCCAGAGAATACAACTTCGTCACCGATGGTGAGATTCTGTCCAAATACAACTGAAGCCTTAAAAGGAGAGAGAAGAAATAAGTTTTTGGTTAGAGCCATAACAGTCTAATATGTCATAATGTGGTTTGTTTCACTCTGTTGTACAAACTCTATTTGCAGTTTATTGAATAAAACCTACAAAACCAATATCCGATCTTTAGTTTTAGAATATCAGACAATAAAAGCAGAAAAGCTGTACAAGAGCTGTCTTTTATTCGATTGGTCTGCATTTCAGAAAAACAGTGCTTTGCTTATCAATTCCTCTTCCCTTTTTATTTTTCTATTAAAGGTCTACCTTTTTGCTTCTTGTTCTGTCTTGCTTAACCATGAAAAAGTATGCTCTGCCTTTGTAGTACTCATCATGTTTCATTTTTGCGGGATCCAATCTGGGTCAGTCACGATCCTACAACATTATTCTGGGACACATATATTGGCCTTCATTCTTGTTTCATATTTACACTCTACATCACTATTGCAGAGCCAGATTGTCTAATTCTATTGCCAGCCTGCCGTCTTCAAATTGAACTTGGTTAAATAAATAAATAGATGTTTGCATTTATTGTTGTAAACATTATTGCTTTTATTGGAATGGTGCTACTCAAGCCTGCTCCCCTGGGGAAAAAAGAATGGCCTAAAAACAAACTAAACAATGCTTCAAACCACAATAGATTAAATCATAATCTATTTTTCACTGCCCATCTATAAACTACTTCCTGGCTCCTGCATTTTTTATCTGTCCTGGAATCCTAATGCTATTTTCAGATGGATCTCATTCTCCAAGTGTTTTATACTGTTTTCATACTGTTGGAACAATTGCAACGTCCTAGGTTACATACCAAGCAACATTCAGCTTTCTGATTATTACAGATACAGTTTAGCTTATTCAGATTCAAGGCGTAGGGTGAGCGTGTACAGATTGAACCGTCAGCATCTTCAGTTGCACAGTTAACGTGGTTCATTTCCTTTTCAGACAATACATTTGAAGTGAAACTCGTGAAAAACAGTTCTGGCCTAGGCTTCAGCTTCTGCCGGGAAGATAGCGTCTCCCCAGAACAGCCGGGTTCCAGTATAGTCAGGGTGAAAAAGCTCTTTCCGGGACAACCAGCTGCAGAGAGTGGGCAGATTGAGGTCGGAGATGTCATCATGAAAGTCAATGGTTCTTCTCTAAAAGGATTATCTCAGCAGGTTAGTGCCTTCTACCCTAAGGATGTTTTGACCTAAGCTTCCCCAAAAAGCACAAGGCAGAGACCTGGTCCCAACAAAACCCCTTTTATTAAACGAATGTGAATTCCTCTCATTCCCCTTCAGCAAAGGCCTGGCAAACAGTCTTTCAAAGGTGAAGTTATGACCACAGACCTTATCTAGCTTGGAAAGCTGCCATGTAAATATTTACCAAATGAGGTGCTGTGCAAGGGAAGACTTGGCACAGAGTCTCTGAGATTCACGGACAGATCTTCACACTCCTGAAACCAAGGAACGAACGAATGAACGAATTGTTTCCTGAAAAAGCCCAATGCCCTTTTGCTACTCTTTTATTTCCTATGGGAGGGGCCATTCACCGTCCACCTGTGGCTTTACTCCCAAGTAGACCCTGATTTCTGAGATGTTCTTTTCTTCTGGTAGCTCTGTGCATGCGCACACTGGGAACAGGCTCCAGCTGCTCCTCTGCCTCACTGCTGCCTAGCTCGGTAGGCAGCTGAGAACTGCCAGACGGCCTTGGTCCCCTCTCTGCCTCCAATGCAGAGCACTCATCCGAGCCTTCCCCAGCCTCCAGGACTGGCCCTGTTCCTACCCAACCTCCTCATTGTCCGACTCTGCTGCTGGCTCTGCTTGCCACTGGCAAGCCACAACAGAAGGTGAAGGTTCATTCTCTGAGCTTGTGGGTTGGTTTCCGAACATTTCATTATCAGGGTAGGTAACATCTTCAGCAGAGTTTAGGGGATGTCCTTCCATTTATAAGGACTTTGGATGGTCAGTAGGTTTTGTGATTGGTCAGGTGTGGGTGTGTCAAGTGAGGGTCTTGTGATAGGTATTGCGATGGATCAGGTTAGGTATAACTCATCAGTGGGGGGTCTTGTGATGGGGAGGTTACATCAGGTGAGGGTCATTGAGATGTGACCACACGAAGCCTTTATAAACACAAGAACAGCCTCGGTAACAAAATATTCGGAAACCACAAGCTTGGAGAATAAACCTTCACCCTCATCCTACAACTGAGCTACAGATATTTGCCACTATTGCAAACCTTCTACTGTGTCTTGAAATCAGTCCTTGACGTATGTTTGGTTCAGTCAAAGTTCAAGTGTGGCCTTCAGCCCCAAAAGATTCTTCCTCCCGTCTTTAAGTGTTACCCTATTCGTTGCAGGCAGGTGCCAAATGTAGCTTATGAATCATGTTTTGCCCTTCAGGAAGTCATCTCAGCTCTCAGGGGAACATCTCCCGAAGTCACCCTTCTCCTCTGCAGACCGCTTCCTGGAATATTACCGGAGATTGATCCTACGTTATTGGTAAGAATTAAGAAGTATACTTGGCTTTTTGTGAAAACAGGGTCATAACGGTTTCCAAAGATCTAACCTTTACAGGCTCACCCCAAAAATATAATAGTTCATGAATATTATACAATACAACACAATAGCAGAGTTGGAAGGGACCTTGGAGGTCTTCTAGTCCAACCCCCTGCCTAGGCAGGAAACCCTACACTGTTTCAGACAAATGGCTATCCAACATCTTCTTAAAGACTTCCAGTGTTGGGGCATTCACAACTTCTGGAGGCAAGCTGT
This sequence comes from Natrix helvetica, assembly GCF_964273705.1. Taxonomy (NCBI): domain Eukaryota; kingdom Metazoa; phylum Chordata; class Lepidosauria; order Squamata; family Natricidae; genus Natrix; species Natrix helvetica. The sequence continues at coordinate 13,749,863 of NC_138558.1, forward strand.
TCCACTGATTGATTGTTCTCACTGTCAGGAAGTTTCTCCTCAGTTCTAAGTTGCTTCTCTCCTTGATTAGTTTCCACCCGTTGCTTCTTGTTCTACCCTCAGGTGCCTTGGAGAATAGTTTGACTCCCTCTTCTTTGTGGCAACCCCTGAGATATTGGCACACTGCTATCATGTCTCCCCTAGTCCTTCTATAAGTCCTTCTTATATTCTGATAACCTTTTGGGGATCATTTGTCATTTTGTCAAACAATTATTTTCTTACGCTTATTCTAGACCCCCATCCATTCCCCACCACAAATATTCCCCAAAGCGGGCAAAGAAAACCTGCCTCCCCCTAACGGACAGCAAGATGATAGCTCTGATGAAAACGAAGCCATTGACCAGAGCAAGAAGATCAGGTCCCCTTCTCGGAGAGACAGCTACAGTGACAGCAGTGGGAGCGGAGGGGAGGAAGTCATCACAAACCCAGCCAGCCCAACGTGGAATTCTGCTTTGTATCAAACCCCAAGCCAATCAGCACCTCAAGCACCTAGTCCTTATGAGACGTCCAGCAAGCAAAAGGAAGCGATCCACGCAGCGTTTTGCTCTCCTCACGAGTCGTCTAGGAAGCAAGACATGGAGAACAGGCATGTTTCGTTGGTTGACCTCATAGCATTTCGTTTTGCTTGTGTTTTATTTGTTCAGTTGTGTGATTCTGAGCCCTGTCAGACTTCCTGAAGGCAACTGGCAAGTTCCATATGTCTTCTTTGTGCATTTATCAAAATAGTGGATTTTGATTGAATTTTTGTAACAAGAGGCATGTTGGTTGCTAGCAAAATGTTCCTAGCCCTTGTCTAATACACTTGTCTTCCAATTCATTTCTGATAATGCGAAGGCAGTGAGCTAAGAGAAAAGTCTTTGGGCAGGGGTCAGCGTCCTTTAACACTCAGAGCCATAAAGGTCCTAACCAGAATCTTCCTGTTCAATTCTGGACCCAACCAGAAGATCAGTTCCCCCACCATAGAGTCTCCTCCTAGCGCGGCACCCTTTTTCCTCTATCTGTCTTAACCAAAAGCCCTATCAATTGTGGAGCTGACCGGAAAACCCACCCCCTTGCTATAGAGCCTCCTCCTGGCATGCTTTCCCCGCCCTCAACTGGAAGCTCCTCTCAAAATTGTGGTGCCAACCGGTGACAAGGAGCCGCAGCAGAGGAGTGAAAGAGCCACATGTGGCTCCAGAGCCACAAGTTGCTGACCCCTGCTTTGGGCTAAATAATGAGAGATAGAATTTATTTATTATTCATATTTATAGACCGCCCCCTCTCCCGGAAGGGACTCGGGGCGGTGAATGGAAAACTGCCCTCGCCACACTCCTCTGGGAAAAACTATGCCCTCTTTCTCCCATATGAAGATAATCAGGGTGGGTTAACTGGGATGGAGTGTCCTGAAAGCCTTATTTCAAAGCTGAAAATTTAACACAATTAATAAATTCCCGTACCTCTGGAGCTGGCAACTCTATCAACTGTGTCAGTGACACTGGAAATAATCTTTTTCCTCCCTTTTTGTTTTGTCTTGTAGCAATCCTCCATCACCTCTGTTAATGGAACTGTCACCCATAGCAAACCAAAGAGCCATCACGCTTAATTTTACAGAAGAAAAATTCAACTCTTCTGTCTCTGACTTCACATCTCCACAAGGCAGATTGGCACCTCTTTTCAATCAGCTTGAAAAACATGCAGATGAATATGAACCAGTAATTCCCTACTTTTTTTCCTGATTGTCGATTGTGGGTATGGGTAAATTGCACCAATTCAACAAAATACAGGTTACTTAGCTGAAAAGCTGACTAGGGAATTCTGGGAGTTGAAGTTCATATATCTTATAGTGGCCAAGATTGAAAAAGGCTGGTCTGGCCAAAAGTTCCGACCTAGGCTTCCCGAGATCATGAAGCAAACTTCTTGTCCCGACAAAAAAAAAAACCTTTTATTAATTGACTGTGAATTCCTTTCATTCATATCCAGCAAAGTCTTTCAAGGGAGGATTTACAGTCACAGACCTTATCTGGCTTGGAGAGCTGCCAGGCTGATATCTGCAGAACTTGGCAAGGAGTCTCGGAGGGTCACAAACCAATTAAGCGAACTAATTCTCTCCTGCAAACTCCACTCCCCTTTCGCTCCTCTTTTATGTCCTCTGGGAAATAAAATCATCCACCTGTGGCCTTACTCCCAAGTCAACCCCTGTTCTTTAGCTGTTCCCTTCGTCTGGCAACTCTGCACATGAGCATACAGGGATCAGGCTCCAGCTGTTCGTCTGCCTCACTGATGTCTGACTCTGAAGGCAGCTGTTAACTGGCATATGGCTCTGGCCCCCTCTCTGCCTCCGACACAGAGCCCTCATCAGAGCCTTCCCCAGAATCCAGGACTGGCCCATGTTCCTCCCCAACCTCCTCACTGTCAGAATCTGCTGCCAGCTTCCCTGGCCGCTGGACGGCCACAACACCAATAGCCATGGACTTTCCAGATGTTCTCCATCCAGTTGTTAACCATACCAACCTTGCTTTGCTTCTAAGATCAACCTGATTTGACTACAAGTGGGATATTCCCTAATGAGCTCTCTTTTTGTCAGTGTTAATTTGAAATAGGGGAGGAAAGAATTCTATAGTCTTGTAATAAGAACGTTGACTCTTTTATATGGAGGACAAAAGTCAAAGAGAAACTTGGTAGAATGAATAGAAATGGAGTGAATGGTCAGAAGCTAAACTGATGAAGATGGAAACATAAAGTTTCATTCACCTTTAATCCTCACAAATGTCAGTGTAGCTCTTTTTGACTTGAAGAGAATCTATTTTTTCAAGCAGAAAATTGAAGCTTGATGTCTCCAACCACATTGATGAATTGGTCCCTGGGAAAGTACCCCAACTTCCTGATTTGCATACTTACAAATAAGTACGCTTTGCGCTGGTTTTCCCCTCCTTGCAGAAAGTTACTAATGATGCAGTACGAAGATGGAACGCTCTAAATGTGTACAAAAACACAAGGAAAGGAAGAAGAAAAAGGATAGGATATCAGAAGTAAAACAATAATAGTAAATATTAGAAAGTAGGAAAAAAAGAAATGAATAAAATATGTTCTATCAGAGAGACGGAATTATGTGAAAGTGCTGTTAAAGTTAAGCTAAAGTTAAAATTAAGCTGTTAAAGCTAAAAGCCAGCGTGATTTAAGTAGTAGACTAGGACAGAGGAAGTCCAGCTGAAATCCCCACCCCCTACTTGAAGTTCATTGCATAATACTGAATTATGCATCACTCCTTAGTTCATGCAAAATTATTTGAGCCAATTGTTGGGTGGATAAGTTGCATGAAAGAGAAATTCTGTTCACTGACTTTGAGTTTTTGAAAAGATGGCAAGGTATAAAGTCTCTTCTTAAAAGATAAATGGCTGTCTTGCACGAAGGCTGTCAGTTCACAAGCAGTCGGTTAAGCTACCAATGTTTCTTGTATCTTCTTCAAGATACCCATCCAGAAAGATAATTGCCTACTGCATCACTGCTATTTATTATGCTGGCTTATCAGACCTTCTGGTGTAGATATAACACCAGCCTATAAAATTCACCTTAAGTCATCGAGGACCGAACATCTTCAAGAAGTATCACAAGAACCCTTAAAACATAATTGTTTTAATCTTAAAAACTTGTTCTTTTGGGTTGAGAGATGCCTGGAGGGGATAACACCACGACAGACTGAGATGTTGCTGAAATAGATTCTGTAGGATGCCTCTCAGAAGTAACTTGAAGGACATGGTAGGTTCTTCAGGTTAACATTGACGGATGGAAAGTCAAAATCAACATAGAAGATCCGCAACTATCTTCCGGATGCAATGTAGAAGACCCAACATGATTTTCCCATGTTTTATTTTTATTTACTGGAGGAAGAGAACGATAGGAATTTCTTTCCTTGCCATTAATATACTACTAAATGGAAGAAGAAGTAAAGAAGCTTTTTGGATGAGAAGCTAACTGTCTTGAAGGAAAAACAAGTCCACTTGCCTTTTGAAAAAGCACTTTTGGGACAACCATGACCTGGATGACTGAGAATCTCCATAGATACTGAATGGAAGGAGTTTGTTTTTTGCATAAGTTAATTTACTCTTTACTCTATTTCAAAAACAGAAGGAAGAAAGCTACTATGCAACTAAGAGAAACTTTGGGGAGGAAAATTTATTAAATCAATGATGTTTTTGACTCTACCTGCATTTACATTTTCTATTATGGTCAGGTAAAGGTAAAGGTTCCCCTCGCACATATGTGTTAGTCGTCCGGACTCTAGGGGGCAGTGCACATCTCCGTTTCAAAGCCAAAAAGCCAGCGCTGTCCGAAGACATCTCAGTGGTCCCTAGGGACGCGGTGGCTCAGTGGCCAAAACACTGAGCTTTTCGATCAGAAAGGCCAGCAGTTCGGCGGTTCAAGTCCCTACTGTCGCATAACAGAGTGAATTCCCATTACTTGTTCCAGCTTCTGCCAACCTAGCAGTTCGAAAGCATGTAAAAATGCAAGTAGAAAAATATGGACCACCTTTGGTGGGAAGGTAATCGCGTTCTGTGCGCCTTCAGCTTTTAGTCATGCCGGCCACATGACCACCAAGATCTCCTCGGACAGCTCTGGCTCTTCGGCTTTGAAACGGAGATGACCACTGCCCCCTAGAGTCGGGAACGACTAGCACATATGTGCAAGGGAGGAATCTTTATTACGGTCAGATTTAGAATCTCTACATAGAATGTTTTAACTTACAGCAGAAACATTTTTGGATCTGAACTTCCCATCTTATGTACCTTTTCCATTTTATATATATATTTTAAAGTCTGGAAGAAAATAACTAGGCATAAGCCGTTTTTCCTATATCCAGATACAGGTTTTATGTAAATTATCTGTGCAGATATTGACTAAGCTGTATTATCTCCTCTTTTATGTTTTCCTGCTAGATGCACATTAGATGCTAGATGTGTACAGCACCATCGTGCCTTTCACCCTGGTATATAATAAAAGTCTCTTGTTCTTTAGGAAGTGGAACTCCATGTAGTTCTAACTAAATCCGAGAAAGGTAGCCTTGGCTTCACGGTGACGAAAGGCAGCGATAATATCGGCTGTTACATCCACGATGTAGTACAAGATCCTGCCAAAAGCGATGGGCGGTTGCGACCCGGAGATCGTCTAATCAAAGTGAGAAACATTTTCAAATTTAAAACATATAAAATCTGTACAAGAGAAAAGGATTTGAGCAGTGGTGGGTTCCGGATCCCATTGCAACTGGTACGGTGCAACAGGGCTGGGCGTCCACCACATGCATGCGCACAGCACATGCGCAGCATACTTACCGCCTGCGATGTTCCAGCTGCTCAGCGGAGCATTGTGCAGGTGCCGTATGCTGTGTGCGAGTAAGCCCTGCTCGGCTCAAATACAGGTAAGGAGGGCGAGTGGGCCCTCCAGAGCACCGTACTGGAACGGTACCTGGTGCTCCCAGCAGACACCAATATGCCTGTACCGGGGCGTACCGGTTGTATCTTGCCACTTATTTGGAGGAAACAGAGGTGGGGTCCCGAGCTGCTACAAGTGCTCTTTAGGTTATGCAAATATAGTGTCAACTCCCAATGTTGTCATAGTCGGAGAAGGGGGGGAATGCGTTCCATGCATACCGTCGACTGAAGTCGGATCTCAGATTACTGCAGCAGGCTTGGGAGGGGTGCACCTCATTGGGGATGTGATTTATGACACAGACTGAGGGGAGGGAAGGAACAGGGTTAAAGTTCAGCTATAACGCAAACATTGTGCATCACTAACTCAAAATTATTGTTTGATAGCATTTTTCTGAAGTGCATATCTGTTTGAGAACTATTGGAATGGTTCTTTGCAATGGCTTTAACTGGTGGTGGTGATTATTATTGTTTATTCAGCTAGTATCTTATGAACCTGACTTGTTTTCCCCCTCCATTCAATCATACTTGATTCTCGGAGACTGCCTGGACAGGTTCCTGCTGGTTTTTTTGGCAATGTTTTTCAGAAGTAATTTTGCCATTGCCTCCTTCCTAGGGCTTAGAGGAAAGTGTCTGGCCCAGCGTCACCAGTGCTGGCTTTGTGCCTCTGGCGGAAGTAGAACTCGCGATCTCCCATTTTCTAGCCTGTGCCATAACTTCTACGCCAAACTGGTTCTCTACATGACTATAACTTTGTGTTATAAGACACGACGAGTATCTTTAATACTGTGAACTATTTGACGAATGTTTCTTAGTTTCAATTATTTATTTTTTCTTCATTTGTGTTTTCTTTCTTCTTTGTTAGTTAACAATCATTTTTATAGTTTACAAATATCTATTGACTTCTTTGAATCAATAATGTATATAAGCCCCACATCTTCTCTTCTCTCTCTCCCTCTCTCCCTCTCTCTTTCTTTGACATTCACACCTGCAGGTTAATGAAATAGATGTTACTAACATGAGCCACACAGATGCGGTCAGTTATCTCCGAGCTGCTCCAAAGATGGTCATGTTGGTGCTTGGACGTGTTCTGGAACAACCTAAGATCCCTATATTTCCTCATCTGTTGCCTGACATTAGCATTACCTGCGCTCAAGAAGAATTAGGTAATCCCACGTTTCATCATCCTTTTTTTGGGGGGACAGCGGTGTCATCCTCTGAAGTCTGCTACCAAGCACGTGCTTTGCACACGCATGTGCACTTTTCATGCATGTGCACCTGTGACACACCTGTGCAGCGCTAAAAAAGGAACATTTTGAAGCCTCCCAAGTCTGCAAAGATAAGTAGAAGAGCCGAGGGGGGGAGAGAGGATCCGCTGTGCCACGCAATTTTGATTAGCTGGAAAGCAGGAAATCCGACGATTCTAGCTAATATAAATCGCGCATCAAAGCTGATCGTCACCCAGCTGATCGTCAGAAATGCCAGTTCACCTGAACCAGTAGCATTTCACCCCTGCTTTGGGATTTTGGGATCCCCTTTTGTTGCCTTTAAAGTTCTACCTTTGCAGCTAAGTTTTTCTCCCTTTCTTCCAGGTATTTCCCTTGCTGGCGGTCATGACAGTCTTTATCAAGTGTTATATATTAGTGATATCAGCCCCAAGTCTGCTGCAGCCATGGAGGGAACACTTCATATTCTGGATATCATCCATTATATTAATGGGATCAGCAGTCAGGGAATGACCTTGAAAGAAGCCAAGAGGGCGTTGGAAATAGCTCTTCCAAATGTGATCCTGAAAGCAACAAGGTATTCCCTGGAAGGCTTACCTCGTGCAATTGGTCCAGTGGTGGGTTGCAGGCGGTACGCCGTGCACCTTCAGTGTTTAGTCATGCCGGCCATATGACCACGGATAAGTCTTTGGACAATGCTGGCTCTTTGGCTTTGAAATGGAGATTAGCACCGCCCCCTAGAGCCGGGAATGACTAGCACATATTTGCGAGGCGAACCTTTACCTTTACCTCTAGGGTAATGAAGCCGAATCTTGAAAGCCTACCAATGTAATTGTCCCAAACAGTTAATACCATGTGTATTTAAGGCAGACTTACTCCGAATCTCTTTCTCACGTTTTCCTGTTCCTGAATCTCTTCTCTAATTTCCTTTCTTAACTTCTTTTGTTCCGAAGACCTGTTAGGCATTCCATGATACTAGGTACTTCTGACAGGACCTGTCTCTTATGAAAAGTTGGTGAAACATCACCAGTTTTAAATATATTCAGAGGGGTAAAATCCATTTGTATCCAAGGCAAAAGCTGTATGTAAGCCTTTTTAAAATCTGATTTCAGAGATGGCCACCCGATACTTCCAAAAGCTAAAGAACATGAATTCATTGGTCTGAAGTCGATCAAACAGAATGGTAAGGGCATAATTTTGAACATGCTGACCCTTTCTGCAGAATAATATCCTAAGGTAATGAATGATTTTCAAGAGAATGTCATCTTGAGTTTAATTGAATTCCTTTGCCAATATAAATAATTACTCCATAAGTTTGATCTGAATGAGAGTTTGGGGTTAGGGGGCAGGCCTACTTCAAATATTTGACAATGTTTACTTGATACCTGAAGGAAATAATATATTTTTCATGGCCAGATAATTTTATCTGTTACTATAAAATTAAAAATAATAATAAACCAATCTTGTTTTCTCCCCTGCCTTCTTTTTTAATAAAGGCCATTTCCAGGGAGAACATTGTAGCAAAACAGAAAAGGGACCTGATCATTGCAAAGTAAGTAATCGCAAACATTATTTATATAATTTGCACTTATAAAACACGAAGCACAGTGATGAATTATAAGATTATAAAATTACAGTCAAAAACACTTGAAAGAAATACACTGAACACCATTAAAAGTAAAATAAGGAGATGCATTTAGGAAGCTCTGGATTATAGAGCTCATTCAGGTATTCAGTCATTCATTCATTTATAGTTAGCTTGTTTGTTGCTTTCTATGGTGAGTCAAGAATGACTGGGTATAATTAACTGGAAAAGAGAAATATTTCATTACTACAGTCAGTCAGAAGGAAATACAGAGAGTCCTTGACTTTTGACCACAATCCAGCCCAAGATTTCTGTTGCTATGTGAGACATTTCTTAAGTGAATTTTGTCCCATTTTATGACTTCTCTTGTCATGTTTATTAAGTAAATCACTGCAGTTATTTAGTTAGTAACACAGTTGTTAAGTGAATCTGGTTTCCAATTGACTTTGCTAGTCAGAAGGTTGCAAAAGGTGTAACATGACCCTGGGACACTTCAGCCATAAATATGAGTCAGTTGCCAAATGTCTGGATTTTGATCATGTGATCATAGGGATGCTACAATGGTTGTAAGTCATAAGTCACTTTTTTCAGTGTCGTTGTAACTCCGAACACTCACTATACAAGTCAAGGACTGCCTATACATCTTGTTCACCTGTGAAATTAAGAGAAAGGATGGGCATACATCTGAAGGAAGTATGGATATAATAAGCTGAAGGATCGTTTGGGTTGGAATTGAATTCAAGCAAGGAAATGTAGATTTAACCATGAATGAAAAGCCTATGAATTGGTGTCATCTAGGGTTTTTTTCGCAAATGTACATGAAAGCAGAAATCTATCCATTGGTAGTTATTGCATGTTATACTCTAGTGCAGGGGTCATCAATCTTAAACAGTCAAAGAGTCACAAAGGTCCTAACCTTTATACCTGTACACCGCCCCGAGTCCCTTCGGGGAGAGGGGGCGGTCTAGAAATCTAATTAAATAAATAAATAAATAACCGGAAGCCCGCCCTTCTATTCTGGAGCCGACTGGAAATCTGGTTCCCCCACCATAGAGTCTCCTACAACCGCGGCGTCCTTTTTCCTCTACATGTCCTAACCGAAAGCCCTATCAATTGTGGAGCTGACTGGCGACAGGGAGCTGCACTAGAGGGATGAAAGAGCCACATGCGGCCCCAGGGCTGCAGTTTGCTGACCCCTGCTCTAGTGTATGCTAATAATAAGTTTGGGAAGAAAAGTGTGCCACGCTCTGATTTAATGTGATCTAGAAATATGTATTGTTATGTGATATGAATGGGTGAGTGAGAACAAGACAACAAAGTACAAAGAAGTAATTGAGCTACGAATGAGAATGGTCCCAGATAGCATCTGCTTAAACAAAATATCGTTTTAATCATAATCATTAGTTCATACAAATGGCAGCGGAATGAATCAAAAACCATAACTGCTCTGCATGTTTATAATGAGAGATAGAAGGAATAAGTGGTGGATACAATGGGATAAGAGGTTTGGTGTGTGGATAAATCAGTTTTTGGAAATTACAAGAATAGATCTTAGAAAAAAAAGAGACATAAATCTACAAAGAAATAGAGAAAAAATGTGAAGGGGGAAAAATCGTAAGAAGAGAAAATACGACTCCTGTATACAAAAGAAGATAATGACTGGAATAAATAAATGGAAAACAAGCATAAAAGGGTATGAAAGCTCCTTGGAACACAATGCAGAGAGTTATGTTGTAAAGTGCCACAGATGTATATGTGGTTATACCAATGGAAGGTTTGAAAAGAATGATTGGATGTGAAAAATCTAAAATATAAAAGAATGTTGCCAAATGGGGATGAAAGATGCCACATAATGTATAACACAACATATAGAAAGTAAAACTATAGTTATCAAATAAATAGTGAAAGACAAATGTGCACCTTGGTAGAATGTTAGTAAAGATAGGAAAATGGACGGATAAGTAGCAACGGCACTTAGAGTTATATATCGCTTCACAGTGTTTTACAGCCCTCTCTAAGCGGTTTGGATACACGGATCCAATTTTCAGGCTTTAAGTCACCCATTTAATGCTCAGCTCATGCAAGTAGCTATGTCTTATCTCAGTCTCAGCTGGAACTCTGAAAAGAGATGCAACTGCTTTAAAGAAGTTCTGCATTTATAGGCTTTCAAAGCAGCTTTTGCCAACTGTGGTAATTCTTAGGATTTAATTGAGATTTTTTGAAAGTAAACTAATGGATCTTTTGAATCCTTCTCATCGTCTAAGCCAGTGATGGCAAAACTTTTCAGCACCCAGTGCCCAAACCGGAGCGTGTGTCACCGTCCTGGAAACTCAAAGACCTGTTGGCCAGTGCGCCTGTGTTCTCTGCCCACCTGGTCTTTGGGTGTGCGCCGGCCAGCTGGTCTTTGGGTTTCCAGGGCTCCGGCACGTGCAAAGATCAGCTGGCCAGCGTGCATGCACATACCAGAAACAAAAAAAAAAAGCAGCCGGCAATGGCAAGCGTGTCCACAGAGAGGATTCTGCATGCCACCTCTGGCACAGTGCCATAGTTTCGCCATCACGGGTCTAAGCAGTTAATCGTATATCACAAGGAGTTCTTCAGTTTAAAAAAGCTTAATTCGTCTCGGTTGTTCTTAGACTAATGGTGAAACAAATAACAGTCTCCAACTGAAAAGCCTAACCCAGGATCTCATCTCTAAAGAAATGCCTCCAAGTGACACAGTTTTCCAGGCCTCAGATTTCCCCACCTACAACAACAACAAAGGTAATGACACTGGGATAAAATTGTCCATTTTTCTAAGTCTTAGGAGTTTTCTGGAATAGCATCCAAATTAGACAGTCTGTTTGGTATGATGGTTAAGATGCTGACCTAGAAACCAGGAGACTGTGAGCTCTAGTCCTGCCTTATGCACAAAAGCTTAAGTGACTATGAACCAATCACTCTCTCTTAGACAACTCACCTCACAAGGTGGCGGTTGTGGGGGAAAAGAAGAAATATTGTATATGTTCCCAACCTTGAGTTACTTATAAAGGCAGGATAAAAATATAATAAAGAAACAACGTTAGAAGAATGATACTCTTTTTGAAGGATTCATCCTATATTAATGTATGTTGCCACTACAAATGTTTAATCATATGCACCACTGTTTTATGCATTAACTTTGGTAATGCAGACAGCGTCAGTTCAGGCAACCCCCATATGTGCAGACTTCAACTCCTAGAATTCTCAGTGATGGTCATGCTTCCTAAAAATTCTAGGGGTAGAACTTTAATCATATCGTATGAAATGTGCACCCAGAGTGGCAGGGGAAGCTGGAGTTTTGGCAACACACAGCATTCCCAGAGAGAGGCCCAGTTTAGGAAACTATCCCGAGCTGGATGGCAAAGGGAAGAAGGGATAAAGGATAGCCGCATCCTAGAATCTCTCAGGATGTAGGGTAGAAGGTTATGACTTTAGTTTGACAAGGCACTGTCAGTTGGGTGTAAGCAAATAAAAAGATTCAACTTGAATTGAATCTCGTTTATCATCTTTGGGCCAGGCCCTGACATCGTTCCCCTAGCATGATGTAATACAAAACATACATAGCACATCAGAAAAATAGATCCATTCCCAAGAGAGAATCACAATCAGTCCTTTTTGTATTATCTTGATTTCTCCCCACCAATAATATTAATGTTCGATTTTTCTTTATAGCAGAAGTCCAAGATGAAGATTCTTACGATGAGGATGATCACAATCAAGTTATTCAGTACCTTTTAGATGTTGTCGACGAAGAAGCTCAGAATCTGCTAAATCGTAATAATTCTGCATCTGAGACCCATCATGCAGGTGTGGCTAAGTTAAAACCTCAGAAAAACCAGGTTATAAGGTCTGCACACCATAAAGCAGGAGGAGCTCCATAGTGATGTGATTTCGCAAGATTAATTTTTCTGAGAGTGGAGCGTTTATCAGATCATTAATATACATGGAGCAGATGTCTTTTCAATGCTAATTTGGTTTGCAAAAATGTTAAAATCCTGGGAAGCATTTTTCTAGTACTTGTGATGAATAGAACCAGGGTTGCTTAAAGAAATCTTTGTTTTAAGTTTTTTGTCTTGAAACAGCTGCAACCCTTTGTCATTTTGAACTTCAGTTACAGGTGGGAAGGCCCAAACTAAAAACAAATCAGGAAAAGCAAAAATTAATGTATTGTACGTTGGAAGGGTTCTGCACACTCTTTTTTATTCTTGAAAGAAAAATGACTTTTGAGTAATGGTGTCTGAATTTTGAAGCATCTTTCTATTGGGAGTTTAAGAAATGTAAATTTCAATAGTCATTTTGACTTTCTGTGGTTTCTTGCCACAGTGTACTTAAACCTTTAAGATACTTGAAGGGACTTTTGACTGAGATTTCAGTTGTTCAGTTGTGCAACATTATGCATGGAATTGCACAAAGGTCTATATTTTCTTGTTTTTCACATTGTCCTCTTGTTTTTGCACTTCTTTGTTTTGTCTTTTTTTTTAATCACAAAAACCCTTCACGGAACGGGTGGGCAGCCTTCAGCTTGTCTGGCAGTCTGCAGCTTCTAAAATCCTCCAGGATTGTCCTGTTGCAAAGCTGGTGGCAAACTGTTGACTAACAACAACAACACAATTTCCATGTTTTTTCAGTGGGAAACAAGAGGATTAAGTCTCCAAGACTAATGTGGGTTTCCTTCCCCCCCCCCCCCAATCCCATCCATATTGTCCCTATTTATTTTCCCAATTCATCCCTAATTGGGAGTGACTGTCTGGGTTTTCAGGCTTTTGTTATTTTACAACAGATGGGTATGCATGCATTTATATTTGGTGTGCAAATTAAAGTCAATCTGTACTTTTCATGTTGGCATTTTTTCCCACAGTGTGTTTCTCTTTTTGCAGAGACCAATGGAAAACTTTTGGAAGAGAAATCAGAGGACACAGACTACGATGGGTCATCTTTGCCGGAAGATTTTTCTGAGGTATCATAATTATTTCTATACTTTTTTTTTTTTGCAGACCCAGATTTTTTCTACCCAGCATTCTCTTTGTCTTTGTTGGCTGAGCTCTCATCCTGTCCAATGTAGGGATGAGCTAAATGTGTATTTGATATTAAAAAAAAACAGTCCTCGATCGAGTCCTATCCCACTGTGCCTCATAAGACGAATGCCAAACAAACAAACAATCAAAAAAGTACCTAAACAGACAGACAGAAAGACAGACAACCAAGTCCTTAATTAATCAAAACCCTAATCCCCACTTCTTTATATTCCAATAGAGAAGTACTTTGTAAATAATCTCATCCATAATCTAACTGCCACAGGATGAAGATCTACCGTATTTTTCAGAGTATAAGAAGCACCTTTTCCCCCCAAAGAAGAGGGTGAATATCTGAGTGCATCTTATACACTGAATACAGCATTTTTGGCCTCCTGAAACCCTGCCCCCTTCACAAAAATGGATGTACTGAGGGTTTGGGAGGCCGGCAAAGTGCTCCTGGGGCCTAGGGCGGGCAAAAATGAGCAAAAACGGGCCTTTTTTTTTTTTGCTCGTTCCCTCAGCCCCCAGGAGCACTCTACAAGCTTCCCAAAGCCTATGCATGCCCTGTTTTTTTGCACAAAATAAATATGGGCCTGTTTTCATGAAAAATGGGCCTTTTTTTGCTCGTTTTTGCCCCCAGCCCCCAGGAGCACTTTGCAGGCCTCTCAAGCTCAATGCATGCCCTGTTTTTTTAAATAAAACGAGACGTGCAGAAGGCTTGGGAGGCCAGCAGAGTGCAAAAACTTTTTTTAAAAAAAATTACCTCTTCAAAATCTTGGTGCATCTTATACTTTGGAGCATCTAATGGGCCGAAAAATAAAATTTGTCCTATTAATTTGTCTTCAGTAAAGTCGAATCCTAACCTTAACTTCTTCATATCTCCAGTTAAAATATAACCTGTATAACCAATCATAAACTCTACTGAAACTCTAATATAAACTCTTCGAGGAACATCCTCCTGTGGAATGATCCTACAAGACTAAAAAATACATTGGGGCAGTTGTCTATTCATCATATAATTGAGCCTGGAATTACAGTCATATGTTGTTGTGGTCGTAAGGCAAAGCATTATGTGACTGGACCTGATTTTTAATTTTTATTTATTTATGCTTTTATTTTTGTGGTGGTCATTAAGCAAACGATGCAGTCATTGGGCAATGGGTGGGGGTTTTTTGTTGCCAGATGCAGGAGGCAAATGCTAAAACTCAGCCAAAAAAACCCCCATAATTTATGGTCACATGACCACGGCCATATAGGTGCGTCCGTTTCCAAGACCCAAAAATGTGATCATGTAGTAGCAAGGGAGGGGCAGCCATTGTAACTTTGAAAACAGGCTGTAAGTAACTTTTAGGGCAGGAGATTCATTGTAACTTTGAACAGTTGTTGTAAGTGGAGACTTACCAGTATGCAAATAGGCTATATAATTAAAACATCAGTGTTAAGTAAGTAAGCTCTCCGTTAGGAGAGCGAGTGTGCAGAGAAGCGTAATGAGAGTGATATGGAAGAACACGCACAAACCAGCATACAGGGACAGTATAAAATATAGTAGTTTACTATGTGGAAATATAGAGGTATTCAGAGTTCAATTTACAGTCCAAGTCATACACGGTTTAGTCAGTCAGTTAACAATGTTCTCAGTTAAGGAATGATCCTTCAAACACAGTCCAGTATCAAATAATCAGTTTAGGCTAACAGTAGCAATAACACATTAACTCACCATACATCCACTGCTCAGTGTCTAACAAACAGAGAGCTAACAGTCATTCTGGCTCCCTCTTATGGCTGCTTGGGGTAACAGCAACCAATCACATTACAGCAGTACTTAAAGAAACAGTACTACCATCCTGGTTTATATATTGCTAACCTAACTGTTAGCTTGCATTCCTAACAATCAACACTCTTCCAGTACCATGTCAGGTTGGCTGAAATTTCACTAAAGAAACCTCTATTGCAGAAAGGCAGGGAAATTTCTTATAGTCTGGAAATTCCCTCTTCCTTGTTTGGTCTGGAGTTGATTGCAAACTCTTTCTAATCTGCCTTTTCCCTAGCAGACCCAAATAAATGGCTGTGAAGAACATTGCAATGGCAACGGAATGTGTGGACGGTGAGTCCTTCCCTTGGGGATATACATAAAAGTTTATAATGGGAACGGTAGATTATACCTTTTGGAAATACCCAGAAAACTACAGAGATTTTGAAAACAAATTGTTCCAAAAGAGGATGGGACAGTGAGGATGGTGATGATTATTATTACTGGTTAATCTTTGGTGATATTCACAGCCTTTGGAGTTGGTTGGTAGCTCAACAGGTCGAGTCCTAACCAAGGACCTAGGAACTGTTAGGGTAACGCTGGAGGATGTAAGCTGTTCCAAGAAGGGTGGTTTTTTGTAGAGTCAGAATGTTCAAGTACGATAAAATTATTATTGTTGTTGTTGTTACTATTGTTATTTTGACTAACAAGATCACCAACTGAAGCCTTTCCCAAATCTAACTATGATTACTCTTTTTACAAGACTCAATAGTGGACTGTTTTTCTTCACTGTTCTAATATTTACTTGATGGCCACAAACCAAAACAGCATAAACTTCTTGAAATCAATGAGCTTGAACATGCTTACCTGTCTGGGATTATTGCCTTCTCAGTAAGAAATCACGATTTTTCCATTTGAGGGTTTAGCAGCCGCAACCCGTTCACTAAAATACGATGCAATCCTTTTAATATCAGTAATTGAGGTGATGGATTTATTTCATTGGATTTCAGATGGCAGGCTACAGGCCTCGGCCTTCTCCTGCTACTTTTAGGTTGTTCTTTATTTTTGATATCCTTTCATGAAACATCCAGTAGGGTCAGGGATGTCACTCAATTTCATTGAGGGCCGCATCAGGATTATGTTTTACCTTGCGGGGCCCAGGGTGGGTGTGGCCAGGGTGGGCATGCCACTCATGTTGGCTTGCTTGTGGTGGCCTGGGCTGGAGGTGGCCATTTTCAGCTACCCCGGCCTCCTCCAGTATTCTGTCAATGCAAACAGAGCTCAGGGAGGGCGGGCGCAGGCCTCATGAGCTCTGTTTTCAGCTGCCATGGAGACCTACAGCACGTCAGATTGTAGATCAGCGCCCAGTCTGCCTGGGCTGGGCCAAGGCACCGTGTGCCGGTCCTTTGATGTTTCCATGGTGGCCAGATCTAAGCAAACCAAGGACTGGATCTGGCCCACAGGTCTTGAGTTTGACACTCCTGAGTAGGGTGAGCTGTTAGAACAGGGTTGTGGAAGCCCACAAGCCATGCCCACCTTGGGTTCGCAAAAACAAAAAACATTGTAATACATCACGATCCGGCCCGTGAAACAATCGAGTTTGACACACGTGTGTTAGAATGTAAGTGACATATCTTTTTCCAAAAAAAGAAAAAAAACCTCACTTTTTTATACCCATCATTCTGATTAAGAAAATAATTCCATTATGCTTTGTTGCCTCTGTCAGTTAAAACGAATGCTGTCTTTTGGACAAGAGATGTCTATTTTTTTTGTCTTAGAAGAATGTATTTTTCATATTTTTTTCAGATTACCTCAACAACCTTTGATAGCTCAGGTAGATGATGATGATGATATTACCTGGGGAAGTGAGGAGTTGCCAATTGAATCAATAAACCAGCCACAGTCTGTTAAAGGTAGGTAGCCATTATTGTATTCTCCAAATGGATAACTGCTAAAACCCCAGCATTTGTCATATTTTAATGTCAGTCAATCCTGGAAACAGTTATATTGATAGTAACAAACTAGATTTCTAGTTGTAGAGTTTTCCAAAGAATACATTTAGTCTTCACCTGGCAGTAGAATCCCTGAGGATTAATTTCTTTCATATTTATGAATGATCTGGTACTCTCTTATCTAGAAAGCTACCTTAAATCAACTATTGTTATCTTCAAAGATGTACAGCTCTGTTCAGGAAGAGACACACTCCAAAATATCTGCAAGATCAAGACCGAGAACTATGAAATGCTAAGACAAATTAAATTGGACTTGATGTACATTTAAATGTCGTCAATGACTCCAATCATTTTTCAAATATTTAATCTCGTTTCTTGTTTTCATGTTGAAAATTAGAATTTGTTGACAATTTGGAGGTCTCTGAGAATTCCTCCCAAGTTGTGACTTACTGCAGTCACAAGCGTTTGGGCAAGTGGACTCTTCCCAGCCTACTGCTTGACCATATAATGCATTGAGGCAGGAAAGATGTTCATGTCAAGTTTGTAATCCTTGTAATGGTTGCATGTGTGATCGATGTGTTGATGTGTCACTTGACAAGACTTGAGGCATGGAACTTTAAAAACTGGAAGTTATTGCCAGAAGGAATGCTGATCTTCTGGGAGGGAAACAGAATTAGAATTAACACAGTTGTGGAGGCAGAGGCCTTCATTAAAAAGCATAGTGCCCTCCTAGAGGACGGAAATATAAGAAGTAGTGAAAAAGGCGACAACACACAAGACATGAAGGAGGGAGGGGCTGCGGCTCCGCCTGGAGACAGGGGGGAGGGAACAATAACGGAAAGACTGGGGTCACAAAAATAAATATATCTGGAATATCATTCTAATTGTTGATATATTAGAAAGTGGCAAAAGAGATGATTGAACACATGGTTGATACAATGTATAATAAGATGCTGTTTCTGCTTATCTTTTATCTTTTGTTTTGTTTTTTCTGTAAAAAGTTGTGAGAATTGGAGAGATTCCTACCTCTAGCACGATGGAGCTGCCCAAAAATTTTTTTGGTATATCCATCTACCCTTTTCCCAAATTTTTTTTAAAAACCAATAAAATTCTTTTTAAAAAAAACTGGAAGAAATGTAGGTCTACCTGTCTAGATTGCCACTGTCAATGAGAGGCAGACAATTATTGAAAGTCGAGATAATTTAGATAATTTAGTGGCAATGTCCTATTTTTCTGGGCCACTTAATATAATATTGCCCTATTTTTCTGGGCCACTTAATATAATATTGTCCTATTTTTCTGGGCCATTTAATATTAATTGAATATTAATAGGGCTGGAAAAATTCTGGATGACTGCTCTCACTCTTTGCCATTCAGTACTTACCTGATTTGTGCAACTAGCTCAAAGCTGATAGCTCTAGTTCTCATAAGAGAAATGTTCCCTTATTCTGGGATAAATCTCCTAAAGTGATGGACAGGAAGAAGTTTCCTTACAATATTCACAACAAGGCTGCCAGAATCAACTGGCTGGTGACAAAACATCCAATTATTGAATGGAGAGTTTCCTGTATCACCTGCTTCCATCTAGTGGTTGCCCAAAATGTTTGCAGCTCAGATGTGGCAAATCTACATTTACCAGAAGGCAAACTAATTAGACTGGTCTTTCCTTAAATTGGCCAATTACGTCCTTTCAATTCATGGATGTAATTGAGGGTTTTCATTGTGAAAGAGAGAGGAAAAGGATTGTGATCGATCAGTTGTGGAAAGGGACGACTTTTTTGTGAGTATGAAATAGGTTTGTAGGTGTTGTAAATGGAATGAAAATCCAAATGTCGTAGTAAGGGTTAAGGATTGAATGTGGAGGTTTAATGCTTCGGAGTTGTTTACCACTTGGGTTATTTATGGGATCCTTTATAAAGGTTGTCATCATAGTATGTTTTAATCAGCCTCTGACAGCCTGCAAACTATATCATGGGGACCACTGTTGCTATAGTTCAGGGGTGTCCAAACTTGAGAACTTTAAGACTTGTGGACTTCAACTCCCAGCATTGCTGGCTGGGGAATTCTGGGAGTTGAAGTCCACAAGTCTTAAAGTTCCCAAGTTTGGACACCCCTGCTGTAGTTCATAAGTTAGCAGCATCGTAAGGAGTTTTTATGTGGATTTTTATTGACATCCATACATTGTTCTACTTTCTGTTCCAGACTGCCCATTAATCACCAATGAAGAACTTGCCGCTCTTCCAGTAGTCAAAATTTTTCCTTCGGGCAACTACACAGGAACCAAATTAAAATCAACTATTCAGAAGCTACGGGGCGTGCTGGAACAAGGGGTCCCATCTAAGGAGATTGAGGTGCGCGGAACTTCTGTAAAGGCAACCCTGAAAACAGGAAAAATGTTCTCTGTTGTGATGGCAAAATAATAGTGTTACCCACCCTTTTGCTTCAGTGGGAAACCTGAGGATATTTACAATTAATGTTTTTTTTTTCCTTGTTACCCTGTTTCCCCCAAAATAAGACCTCCCCAGATAATAGGCCCTCCCTGAAAATATTGCAACACAGCAGCAGCCATGAGGTGAACACGCTCGCCGCCACCTGCACCTCAAAAATAATAAGACCTTCCTGAAAATAAGGCCAAGCACTTATTTCGGGGGTCAAAAGAAAATAAGACCCTGTCTTATTTTGGGGGAAACACGGTATAGGTTACAATTAATGTTTTTTCCCCCTCCCTTAACACAGGTAGCCCTCAACCGTAATTCAACCCAACATTTTGGTAATAAGTCATGAGGGTCGTAAAAGTCACCATGTGACCACATCCAGTTTTATGATTTTTTTTTTGGGGGGGGGTGATGGTTTTAAAGCGAACGACACAGTTGTTAAGCAAACCCATCGTTTGCTATGGGGCAGTTTTTACCAGAAACCAGAAGTAAATGCCAGTTTCCAGCAAAACAAATAGTAAATTATGGTTGTGTGATTGCAGGGCCCTAAATGAGCCATAAATTCAGGCTGGTTGCTGAATGCCTAAATTATGGTCATTATGGGATTTCAAATCTGGGGCATAAGTCACATTTTGCAGGTCCATCATAATTTTGGAAGGTTGCTAAGGGTCCAGTTGTAGAAGAGTATATGCGTAGCTCAGACTTGGTGCTGATGATGTTGGCCAGCTGGATAATGGAATATCTGTAAGCAGACCACAAGGAAGTCCTAGTTAGTCCTTGGCTTACATCCATTTGTTTAGTAACCATTCGAAGTTACAACAGCACTTTAAAAAGTGACATGGCCTTTTTCACACAACGGTTGCAACATCTGTCTGAAACGGTATAGGGTTTCCTGCCTAGGCAGGGGGTTGGACTAGAAGACCTCCAAGGTCCCTTCCAACTCTACTATTGTATTGTATTGTATTGTATTGTATTGTATTGTATCATGACCTCAAAATTCAGATGCTTGGCAACTGGGTCACATATATGACGGTGGCCACCTCCCGGGGTGTGTGATCCCCTTTTGCGACCTTTGAACAAGCAAAGTCAATGAGGAAGCCAGATTCACTTTACAACCATGTTACTAACTTAGCAACTGCAGTGATTCATTTAACCAGGGTGGCAAGAAAGGTCAGAAAATTTGGGCTATGTTGCAGTTGTAAGTCGAGGACTACCTGTAATTTGGTGCCAACAGGAACCCGAGTTTCCATGAATATCAGTTTGATCAAGGATCTATTGGGCACCAAACAAGATGTCCATAAGAACTTATCTCGTAGAGATAAGATTTCCTGACACTAGAGAAATACAAACGTTGTCGAAATTATTCAATCATTTTATAAAATATCGATTATTTTCTACATTTGCTACTCCGCTAAATGATCCCAGGTTTTATTGCCATCATTGTTTCCATGGTTCTTTGTCATTTACACCTTGCTTAATTATTTAATTGCAAGATCTATTCAGGAGAGTATTAATCTAAACCTGTAATTGAATAATCTAATTGTCCATTATCAAGCTATTAAACTAAACCTTATCTCACACTTCAAATCTCTCAGTCATCTGTGTTGATCTGGGTGATATAGACCATATTTAATGTAATATATTCTTCTTTAAAGGCAAAAGAAGACTTAAACAATATTTCATCCATTTAGGAATATTTTGTCATTACAGAGTCTTCATGATTTAAAACCACTGGATCAATGTTTGGTTGGCCAAACGAAGGAAAACAGAAAGAAGAATAGATATAAGAACATTCTGCCCTGTAAGTCTTCATTTCCAAAAGCCCTCTTATTATTTAATTTATTATTTTTAATTCTTGTAGTCATTAATGACTGCCTTTGAGACAGCAACAGATGGAATATTTATGTCAATAGATTACCTGTAGAAGTGTGGGTGAGTTTTCGGGGGGGGGGGGAGAGAAATAATTCAGCAGGAATTATATCCTAGGGCCGGGATAGCGAACCTATGGCACGCGTTGCATGCGTGCGCTGGCCAGCTGACTTTAGCCTTTTTTTGAGACCATTTTTCACCCTCCCCAGGCTCCAGAGGCTTTATAGGAGCCCGGGGAGGGCGAAAACATCCCCCCCCCCCCCGGAGGCCCTCCGGAGACTTCAGGAGCTTCCCTGAAGCCTCCGGAGCGCAAAAAATCAGCCCTACGGGCTAACTGGAGGTTCGGGAACAGACTTCCGATTTGCTCATAAGGCCAGTTTAAGCCCTCCAGAGCCTTCAGGGGCCTTCCGGAGGCGGGGGAGGCTGTTTTCGCCTTCCCCAGGCTCCTCTAAAGCCTCTGGAGCCTGGGGAGGGCGAAAAAAACATGGACAAAATGGGGGGTCGTGCGTGTCATGAGCGCATGCATGCTGGGGGTCGCGCACTGCATTATGGGTGTGGAGCCCGTGCACGAACCCCCTGCGCTCCCCCCGCTTTTGGCAGGCGAGCCAAAAAAGGTTCGCCATCACTGTCCTAGAGAAATAATAATAATTTAGCAGTCAGTGATATTGTTAACTACAAACTCTACATCCAGTTTTATATCATCTATTTCTTAATTGCACATGTTATATGAAAGCAAGCTTAAGATGCCCCATAGTCCGTGAGATAAGTGTACACACCTTCAAGTCAATTTTAACTCCTGGTGACTGCCTGCAGAAGTCTCTGCAGTTTTCCTGACACCGTTTTTCAGAAGTGGTTTGCCATTGCCTCCTTCCAAGGGCCGAGACAGAATGACTGGCCCCAGGTCACCCAGCTGGCTTTGTGTTTAAGGTAGAACTAAAATTCACAGTCTCCTGGTTTCTAGACCAGTGCCTTACACCAAACTGGTTCTCATAGTTAAGATATAGGGATGGAAATAATACTATGGCTATAAGTACATTGAATTAAAATGTTAGTATATTCTCCCCACTTTTCTATTGTCCCCTGTTTCCTTCCTCTTCCTTTTTGGTTTTACCTAGCATAGATTTTAAATTGGTACAAGGTAAAATTCCATCCTTATTGCTCAGTTGATAATAATAGTGACAATGAATGAAGGCCATGTCCTTCTCTGTTGGGAACTGCAGATGACACCACAAGGGTGCTTCTTGGGCCTGAAGGCGGCTATATCAATGCCAGTTTTATCCGGATGCTGGTGGGGTCAAAGGAATATCTTTACATTGCATGCCAAGGACCCCTCCCTAATACGGTGGATGACTTCTGGCAAATGGCTTGGGAACAGAAATGCACGCTTATAGCCATGATGACCCAGGAAGTAGAAGGAGAAAAGGTCAAATGTCAGCGGTACTGGCCCAACGCTCTTGGCAAAACCACAATGGTCAGCGATAAACTCCGTCTCTCTCTGGTGCGGCTGCAGGAACTCAAAGGCTTCATTATTAGGATCATGGAACTCGAGGACATTCAGGTAAGGCCCTTGTCTTGAGGATGGTATCATGGGAGACCCAGCCTGAGAAATCCGAGGGAGTGGGGGAAACCCACTTCTGCTCCTCTTTCTTGCTTCTATGGTTCCAAAATCTGACATTTGCACAGGATGTGTGTGTGTGTGTGTGTTTGTGTTACAACCCCTGGTATGCCCAAAATTATCTATTTATTTATCAGCACAAATACAACACACACACACACACACACATATATGTATACACATATACATATATATATGTATAGATATATATGTGTGTATGTGTATGTGTATATGTATATGTATATACATATATATATGTATTGTTGTGGTTGAAGCTGAAGTAGTCATTGACCGGTAGGACATTGTAGCTGATACATTTTATGTACTATGTTTAGGTCAGACCAAAGGCAGCGTAGTTCTCAGTTGTCTAAGCCCAAAATTTCAAGTCTGGTGACGTAAGGTATTCTGTTGTTGAAAATAAATTCAGAAATATGTAAAATACTCTTAGTCCTTGACTTACGACCACAATTGAACCCAAAAAATTCTGTTGCTAAGCAAGACATTTGTTCAGTGAGGTTTGTCCCATTTTATGACTTTTCTTGTCACTGTTGTTAAGTGAATCACTGCAGTTCTTAAGTTAGTAACATGGTTGTTAAGTGAATTTGGCTTCCTCGTTGACTTTGTTTATCAGTAGGTCACAAAAGGTGATCATATGACCCCGGGACACTGCAACCGTCATAAATACAAGTGCATTGCCAAGCATCTGAATTTGATCAGGTGACCATGGGATGCTGCAATGGTCATAAGTGTGAAAATGATCATGAGTCACTTTCTTCAGTACTGTTGTACCTTCAGTCACTAAAGAAACTGCTGTAATCAAGGATTATCTGTAGAAGTGTTTAGTGTTTAAAGAATGAAATAATAAACAATTATGATGAGCCAAAGTCTTAATTGAACATCAAGAGGTGTTGCAAGCTTTAGCAAACTTCTAGAGTTTAGCCATGTTTTTACTTCAATTGTATTTTGAACATCTGTAATACGGGTAGTCCTCAACTTATTACCATTCATTTAAAAATGGTTCAAAGTTAAGGCGGCCTCAGAAAAAATGACTTATTTGATTGTACTTGCACTTATGACCATTGCGCCACTCCCAAGGTCTCGTGTTCACAATTTGAGTGCTTGGCGACAGCTCCACATTTATAAGTTGGAGATCCTGGTCTTGTGATTTTTTGCTGATTTCTGGCCAAAAAACGCCCACTGGGAAAGCTGGATTTGTTTAATGACCGCATGATTTACTTAATGACTGTGTGATTGATTTAACATCCCTCATGAAAGTGATTGTGAAATTGGCTGCAACTTAACTAATGATTACAATGGCTTAGGATAGAAATTTGGCTCCCAGTTGTGATCATAAGTCAAAAACTACCGTTATTACAATGCTTGTAGTCTTCTAATCTGTCTTTTGAGGAGATTCCATTTGCTAAACCTACCATTAATCTTTAATAACTGCTAGACCCTAAAATTTCTGCTTTAGTCATTGTATTCTTTCCCCATTGTTGGAACTCATGGCTAATATCCATGTTAAATTTCACATAGTTCAACATAGGAGTGATCTGGAACCATTCTAGGTTGAAGGTAGTTGAGAAGTTGAGGAGCTGCGTCTCCATACATTTGGAAGATGCTAAGTTGAAAGAAACTGTAATGAAGGAAAGAGAACTCAGCTATGGATTTGATTTTAAAAAAAAATTAGATTGGACTGTTCATCCTTGTGAGATTCGTTCTCTTCAGGGTACTTGATGGTCTTAATTTCTCTGTATGTGTTCTTGTTTGAATTTCAAATCTACAGACTGGTGAACTCCGGCATATTTCCCATTTAAACTTTACTGCTTGGCCAGATCATGACACACCATCTCAACCAAATGATCTGATAACTTTCATCTCCTACATGAGGCACATCCACAAATCAGGACCCATCATTACTCACTGCAGTGCAGGAATTGGGCGATCAGGGACGCTTATTTGCCTTGACGTGGTCCTGGGCTTAATCAGCCAAGACCTCGAGGTGAGTAAACCTACATGAAACTTCCTCCAATCCTTCAAACTTGAGATTGTAATTCACGAAATTCTAGGTGGCCATCTATGGGAATTCTGGTCATCCAACTCATCTGAAGAATTCCAGATTGGGGAAAGTTATTTTAATTATTCTTACAATGGATACTGAATTAGTTTATTGATATATGTACATCTGGCTCATTCCACTTTAGTCTTTTTTTTTAATCTCCATTGGCTGCACAGTACAATTTTAATATATTACCCAAGATAATTTTTTCAGAAGTTTCTGGTTTTATTAATATAAGCTCCTTGTCTTCTGAGTCAGATTCCTTGTCCCAACATTGGAGTAATATCCAAATCAGAATACAGATTTTTAAAAGATTTGAGTTTTCATATCTTGGGATTAAAATTTTCTAGCAACTGGTTCTCTGCCCAGTTGCTGAGTGGGTGTGGCTATGGTAGACATGGCCTACTTGACCTCCTACACCTCAGCAGGGGGGGTTAGGGTTAGGGTTTCCCTCTGACCTTCCGGAATGTCTAGGAGGCCCATTTTTCGCCCTCCCAGAGCCTGGCTTGCATCTCTTGGGATGCCCTCTGCTTTGTGAAGGCCAAGAGTCATATTTGGTGCTGAGCATCAGTTCTAAACTTTGGGAGGGATGAATTCCATAAAAAATTCACAACGTGCAATTTAGAGTGGGTTTTTTTTTCTTCTTCACAGTTTGATATCTCCGAAGTGGTGCGGCTGATGCGTTTGCAAAGGCATGGCATGATACAAACTGAGGTATGTTTATCCTGAATTGCAACACATGATCCTGTGACTCAGGTTTTCTAGTTCTTAACATGCCCCAACAAAGAGTCCTGGGAAATGAAAGCAAAGGAGAAAATGGAAAGTGTATTTATTTTATTGGATTTCTGTATTTCTTAGTAGCTGAGACTCTCTGGATGGTTTTATATCATGGAAAATAAGAATAAAACCATTTGTGTGTGTGGGGGGGGGGGAAACTTTACAAAGTGAGGGCAGTAAGAAGATAAACCAACATAAAAGCAAACTGTAGTTTTGAGATGTATAAAATGCTGAGTTTTAAAAAAGGGGGTCAGAAAAAAAAAGTCTTCACATTACGTTGTAAAATGTGGAACAATGTGCAAAACATGATTGATTCTGTCTCAGCTTTTCAAAGCCACCATGTCTACATTACAGAAGATGTAGCTGCTTTAATCTTCTTTGCACTAAGCTGCTTTGCACAGCACTTGTTTTCAAATATTCTGCATAATTTTAAAATAATTCTTTATATATCATATTTGGAAACCACCCAGACCTGTTCCATAAGGAAGATGGGCGGTTTCTAAATATGATATATTAAATAAATAAATGTTTATAGTCAACTCCCTCCGGAAGGAAAGACTGAAATTCTGAAGATAAAAATTAAGTGATGAAAGGAACTTTCAGGCATGCAAATTTCTCACACTTCCTTCCCTGTGATTTTACTTTTTTTACAATGTTCCTGAGACTATACAGTTTTATGAGATTGGAAACCGAAGTGAGAAATGCTTTGCACTATTGCTGCCAAGAGATTTTATATATTGGCTACCCATACATTTTGCAACCTCCCATGAAATACATCCAAAAGATGCAATCTATCTTTTTGCTGAGGGTGAAAAATGTTGTGTAAGGAAGGGTGGGAATCCGTTAAGCAGAATTTTCTCTATCACAGCCAAAACGTGTCTCTGTTTGACATTTGTATTCTGTGAGAAGATGCAATGATTCCTCCCTTTTACAGGACCAATACATTTTCTGCTATCAAGTTATCTTGTACGTCCTTAGACGTCTTCAAGGAGAAGAACAGCAAAGAAGCAGCTAAAATATTGTGCCAAGTATACATTTAAAAATATGCCCTCAGATACTTTGGGTGTATTCACATTACAGACTGAAGCTGGTTTAACATTTGTACCATTTCCATGGAAGATGTAGATCAACGAAAGAAAAAAGAATTGTGATTGACAAATGCTTGCACACACTTTCTTCAAACTGCAATTCCCAAGATTCTTTGCGAGTGGGACTATAAACAGCTTTTGCCAATATTATTCCAGTTCCAGTCTCAATTAAGCATCAGGTACCACTAGGAAGGCTTCTTCCTTTACATAGGTGTAGGCACTTAAGCATCATTTATATACATTTGTATTTAATTGTGCTGCATTTTGGCAGCTTTTTCAAATCATTGAAAGTAATTGACATGTTAAAAACATTTTTAACATATATTCATGCTTCTCGCAGATTATTTTCCAGTTACTTATATAATGTGGAAGCTATTTTTGGGGAGGGGAATAAAACAGTATTTTATCCTGATGGATTTTCTAACAGTACATTTTGATTTGGCTGTTTTTCAAGTGTGTTTATAACAGAGCTATCTTTTTCCAATTGTAATATTGTAGAGATTTCTATAGAAAATACTTGAAATCAGTATTTAAGCTTTACTTATTCGTGTATGGGAAAATAGCAAATATTTACTGTATCACACTTTACAATGTTTATATAAAGGCTTGTGTATATATTTATATACTTTTACAAAAAAAAAGGTGGATTATCAAATATCTAAACTTCTAACTGCTGAAACATTCCCCCCCCCCCCCCGGTGTAAATAAAAAGTCACTTTTTAAAATATGTCATGTAATAACTGTTTTGTGTCCATTAGATCTGCTTGTTTTCAGCTTCAAGCAACCTCTACCCTTGTTTTCAAGAAAACTTCAGTTGAAATCACTTCCATCCTTGTTTTCAAAGTATCTGAATTCTATAAAACTTGGACATTGCCATGGAATCAATCATCCCCCCTCGTTTTTTACACTGCTTGCCATGTGATTTATATAGCTCTTGAAATGCCATTAGTAATTGGCTGCAGTCTATTACCTTTTTTTCCCCTGTGCACAGAAACACAAAGGACGAACATTCATTTAATCCACCATTTCTATCACTTAAGAATGCTGTGGGGCCAAAATATGGTACAAACAAGTATTTAGTTGATGTCCAAAAGAACTAAGTGCAGCTAGCTCAAGTTTCTTGGGACAGATATTTCTAATATGGGCGATGCCACTATGGCATGAGTAGAAAATCTTGTGGACTATAAACAACTTTTTTTCCAGCTGATCTTAATAGAAATAGAAGTCTTAATCTGACAAGTTCTTCTTCCTCCTAGTGTAGTCCCACAAGTACAGGGTCAGCTTTTCAGATGGTTGAACGCCACTTTGCATGGTCAGCTGTGTCTCCGGGGCACAGGCCAAAAGTGAAATCTACTTACCTTCGCTACCAGTTCGCAAATGTGAGCGCATACCAAAGGTGGTATTCATTAGGTACTGACCAGTTCTGAAGAACTGGTAGTGGAAATTTTGAGTAGTTTGGAGAACCGGTAAATACCACCTCTGGCTGGCCCCGCCCCCATCTATTCTCTGCCTCCCGAGTCCCAGCTGATCGGGAGGGACTGGGGATTTTGCAGTATCCTTCCCCTGCCATGCCCACCAAGTCACGCCCACAGAACCGGTAGTAAAAATATTTGAATCCCACCACTGGTGCACAGGTCACCTCTGTGCATGCGCAGGACCTTCTGCACATGCGCAGAGCGTCAAGAATGGACATGATGACGTCCAGGCAGGTGGGTGGAGCCTGCTACTGAGCGCACCTGTAAAGGTAAGTAGAACAACGATGGGGGGGAAATCTGCTGTGCCACGCTATTTAGATCAGCTGTGATGCACGATTTATATTAGCTAGAAAGCAGGATTTCCTAATTTCTAGCTAATATAAATCACGCGTCACAGCTGATCATCGGAAATACCCGAACTGGTAGCATTTTTTTACCTGTTCAGTCAAACTGGTCCAAACCGGTAGCATTTCACTCAACGCAGGCCCATGGCTTGCATATCTGTGTTGATGGTGTCTTGCCATCTTTGCTTTGGGTGCCCGCAAAGTCGCCGGCCATTGACTTCTAGTTGGTAGGCAGTCTTGGCAACAGTAGAAGGCGCTGTTCTCAGGACATGTCCATACCAGCAGAGCTGGCCTTAATTTGATAAATTCTTGATCCTTATATTATTTCATACGTGAAATTGGATCCAGTAAATTACAAAAAGTAATGCAGGTCTTCGGGTCTGGGATTATAGTATGTTTTTTTTTAATTGTTCCTTACAAATGAAGCAAATATTCCGTATCCAGAGGGAACATGCTAGCCTTTTGAAAGAAAAACAACACAAAGCATTTTGACATCAGGGCAAATAGATTTATTACTGCAAAGCTTTGGAGGCTGTGATCAGCACAAGTGCAACAATACATTTGTTAAGTCTTTCAAATATCCAAAGACTCTTTGTTATAATTAGAAAATGTCATCTTCAGAATTATGCTGTAGTATAAACAAATTACCATCAGTCCTACCTTCATTTTCAGAAAAGTGTACATCCACAGCTGAGTAATACCTTATCAACCAAGCAAAAAGTCAAACTGGATTTTATATAGTTTATTCTTATAGATTAACCTGATTCTCTCCCTCTCTTTGTGTCTGTGTTTGTGTCTGTATGTTTCTAGCAATAAGAGACAAGAATATACTTGGTCCAAAAACAGATGGTCCTTAATTAACAAGGGAAATATGGTATTGTTTTAAAATATATTCAGTACATATATTCCATTAAAAGAATGTATCCTGGCGTTGTAAAATATTTAAAAACTGAGCTATTCCAAGAGATCTATGGTGAATGATAAGGCATCCATTTGGAGTGATTGTGTAACATTCATAAGGTAAAGGTTCCCCTCGCACATATGACGCTGAAGGCACTTTTGTAATGTAACATGATGTTAATAGATACATGTGATCATATTACAGTTGCAGAAAATCATTTTGCCAGCCTGCTCGTGTTCATTCTGCTATTATATTGATTCAATCCCCGGCTGGACCACAGTTACTCAGAGAAATACAAGACAAATGCATATACAGAGGTAAACAGGTTCTAGTAAAAACCACTAGGGGGCAGTGGTCTTCTCTCCAAAAAGATCTTGCTTTTTAGTTCAGTCTGCCCGCCACATGAAACTTTGTGTTGGAGTTCAGACTTCTCCAGTCTCTGGCGTTCCAAAATCCTCTCGGTCTCTAATGCTGCAATGCAGAAAAGTGCAAAAGATAAATCAAAGCATAATTAGTCAGCTCAGATATTATCATCCCCCGAAGTTTGAGGAACTACCATGTTTTTCACACCAAGGTTTTGAAGAAGCAAATTAAAAAAAAAAAGTTTTGCACTCTGCAAACCTACCAAAAACGGCCCGTTTTTCGTGAAAATGTGCCTGGTTTTTGTTTTTTTTTAAAGGGCATGAATAGCCTTTAGGAGGCTTGTAGAGTGCTCCTGGAAGATGCCCCCCCCCCAAAATGACCAAAACCCGGCCCATTTTTTGCAAAAATTGGCCCGTTTTTTTTGTCAAAAAAAGGGGCATGGATAGCCTTTAGGAGGCTTATAGAGTGCTCCTGGGGACTGGGGGGGGCAAAATTGAGCATAAAATGGCCCGTTTTTTGCTCATTTCTGCCCTCCCTAGCCCCCAGGAGCAACCTATAAGCCTCTTAAAAGCTATGCACTGCCATTTTGGTGAAAGGGGCGGGGTTTCGGGAGGCAAAAATTGCTGTATTCAGTGTATAAGACGCACCCAGATTTCTAGCCTCTTTTTTGAGGGAAAAGGGTGCGTCTTATACTCCGAAAAATATGGTACCTTTTTTTTTTGTCTAGTGGTGAATTAAGGATCTATTGTCTACCCCTCTCAAATGTTGACCAAGCAGGCAGTCACTACTTATGTTGAAAACTCTTAACTCGATTTAGAGTTAAAACTCAATTTAGCTGGAAAACTAAACCATTAAGATTATACTGTGTTGCCAGTGTTTTCCAAACATGGCAACTTTAAAAGAAGTGGACTTCAACTCCCAGAATTCTCCCAACTAGCATGAATTCTGGGATTTCCACACTTCTTAAAATTGCCAAGTTTTGAAAAAACTGTGGCTTAGACTCAGGTAAATATTCCATGCACTTTAAAAAGAGAGGTGTGACGTTAAAATGAGGTAAAGGTTCCCCTCACACATATGAGCTAATCGTTCCCAACTCTAGGGGGGTGGTGATAATCTCCATTTCAAAACCGAAGAGCCAGCGCTGTCCAAAGATGTCTCCGTGGTCATGTGGCCAGCATGACTAAACGGCAAAGGCGCACGGAACACTGTTACCTTCCCACCAAAGTGGTTCCTATTTTTCTACTTGCATTTTTACATGCTTTTGAACTGCTAGGTTGGCAGAAGCTGGGAGCTCACTCCGTTACGTGGCACTAGGGATTCGATCCACTGAACTACCGCCCTTCCAATCAAAAGGTCAGCATCTTAGCCACTGCATCCCCTTTAAAATAAAAACATTAAAATAGAAAGTACCTATTTCTTACCAATTGAAACAGAAAGCATCCTCAGCCAAAAAGGCATCACACATAGTTGCACTACTCAAATGACCCTGTGGACACAGATAAACCTCCAAGTGGCCTCAATGACCCTCTAAAAGGAGGCAAATGACCAGCTGTCTGCAAGGAATATAAATCCTGCCATTCCCCAGTCAGAACTGAAGAAGCTCCTTGGATGAGAAGTGAAACGTCTTCACAGGAAAAAAAAACAAGAGAGTCCAGTTGCCTTGTGAAAAAGAACCTTTGGGATATCTAAAACGACTTTTCCTTACCTGAGGAACCATCTTATTCCCATCACATTAGCCCAGCCCACCCAATCGGCAAAAGAAGGCATGTTATGGGCCTCATCATTAAAGATTTCCACTGTTAGGATCAAGGAAGAGAGCCTTCTTTACTGTTGCCCCTGCTCTCTGGACTATCCCCACCACCACCACCATTCTCCTAGGCTTTTGAAAGAATCAGGAGACCTGGCTATGCCACTTCACATGGAGCTCACCAAAGGGCACGCAACCCTGGGGCTAGTGAGTGCCTTTTAGCCAGTGGTGAGATTCAGCCAGTTTGCACCTATTTGGGAAAACCAGTTGTTAACTTTCTGAGCAGTTTGGAGAACCGGTTGTTGGAAGAAATCTCCTTTTGTTTTTTCCCACTTTACAGGGCTAATCCTGTAAGGAAGGCAAGAAGGAAACATTCTGGCGTTGCTTCTAGCCTAATCTTCATTGCCCTGCTTACAGAAACTGCCTTTCTGGTTAACCCTTAATACATTGTAACAGCTAAGGTGAAGCACCCATCGACGTGAGTGATGTCGAGTTGGCCACGCCCACCCAATCACATGACCACCGAGCTCCGCCTATCCAGCGGGTCATTAGGGCAGAGAACCGGTTGTTAAATTATTTGAATCCCACCACTGCTTTTAGCCCCTCTTTTGATTTTTAACTTAATTTTGTTCTTGTTTTACCTGAATGCTTATACTGAGGTATTGTATCTTTATGTTTTTATGCATTTAATTGTACACTGCCTAGAGTCACTCTGAAATAAATAAAAGAACATGAGAGCTTTTATCTTTTCAGGACCTTCACAGTGCATCTAACATTTGTTTCCTGCCGCATCATTTTGATGTTTTTGAGGTGCCGTCAAGCTATTCAGGCTTCCTCACAGTTGGTCCCCACCATAATTGCTGAATAGCACCCTGCCTCTGTACATCCATTCTATTGCCTTCTTGGAGTCTTGTCACCCATTTCCACTAAATACATCAGCTTACACTGTACAGAAGGGACTTGGACTTTCAAAATAGTTGTCACATGCCGCAGCTTGAAAGGAGAACCCCAGCAGATGTCAAAATGAAGAGGGTTGGTTATTTTTTCCTTAAAATCTTTAGAGAAACGCTTTGTAAGCTCGGCAAATTCAACACGATCATGCCTGCAAGATTAATAGCAATAGGTAGTAATAACTTTGCAAAACATTTTGTCAAAGGCCTCCCAAGAAATACGCAAAAGAATGGAGTAGGTGTTCATCAATGGGTATCGGTTACTAGGCATGAAATAAAGTTAATGGATAAGGATCCATCCCTTCGTTATGGCGCGCCAGCAGAGCTGGCAGCAGTGTCGGACAGTGAGGAGGTCGGGGAGGAGCATGGGCCAGTCCTGGAGGCTGGGGAAGGCTCGGATGAGGGCTCTGCGTCAGAGGCAGAGGTGGGGCCAAAGCCGTCTGGCAGTGATCAAGCGCCTTCGGAGCTAGACAGCAGTGAGGCAGAGGAACAGCTGGAGCCTGTTCCCAGTGTGCGCATGCACAGAGCTGCCAGAAGAAAAGAATAGCTAAGAAATCAGGATTGACTTGGAAGTAAAGCCACAGTTGGACTCTGAATTTCCCCTCCCTTAGGAAATAAAAGAGGAGTGAAAGGGGAGTGCCTTCATAAAGCTGGCGGTGCTATATGGGTTGCAGTGGTATCTTAAAGCCCCCCAAAATAAATAAATCCCCACCTCCATTATATTTCTAAAACATAGTAAGAAAATCGTACACTGTGTAAGGGCTGGCTTTCAAAACAGATGTGATTTTCTTCTTCCTGTGTAAGTCATATTCCATTGCAGGGGGTATCTTTACACACACCAGTCAGAAGTAGTTGGGTAGCCTCTTGTTGTCTTTACCTGGACATGGAAAGTACATTAAATGTTCAGTCCTGGATTTGATCACCAAGTTCTGAATGGTTTCATCCAAGAAGCAGATTTGGAATAATGATTTTAAAAAAAACAAGATTGTATTTGGATTTTAATAAACAGTGGCCCAAGAGATGGCAATTCCATAGGTGTCCCAAAGAAGTCCTGCATATATTTATCCATAAACATATGCAGTGAGTGTGGAAAGTCTCAGTCCTCCGGGTCATGATGCTTCTGCAAAAGGCAACTGGACTTCCTTGGTTTTTCCTTGAAGACCTTTTGCTTCTTACCCAAGAAACTTCTTCAGTTCCAGATCCAGAAGCATCCAAGCAGCTTCCGAATAAGGTGCTTCTTGGATGAGAAGCGAAACATCTTCAAGGACAAAAACCAAGAAAGTCTATGTTGTGACCCAGACTTCCTTAACAAGCAAGAAGCGGGGTCTTGGTCCTGGCAAAACCTCTTTTATTTACACGACTGTGAATTCTTTTCATTCACAGTCCACAAGGCTTAGCAAACAGTCTTTCAGAGGAATGTTTATCAACACGAACCTTATCTCGTTTGGAGAGCTGTCAAATAACTAGTTTCCAAACTCAGGACAAGGCAAACTTGGCACAGGGTCTCTTATAGTCACAAACAGAACTTTGCCCTCTTGAAATGACCGAAGGAATGAATTGTTTCCTGCAAAAGCCCATTCCCCGTTCGCTCCTCTTTTGTTTCCCTACGGGAGAGGCCAATCCCCTCCAAGGTGTGGCTTTACTCCTAAGTTGACCCTGCTTTCTGAGTTGTTCTTGTCTTCTGGCAGTTCTGCACATGTGCACACTGGGAACAGGCTCCATCTGTTCCTCTGCCTCACTGCTGTCTAGCGCCCTCTCTGCCTCCGACACAGAGCCCTCGTCTGAGGTTTCCTCAGCCCCCAGGACTGGCCCATGCTCCTCCCCAACCTCCTCACTCTCTGACTCTTCTGCCAGCTCTGCTGGCCGTAGTGAATTTACTGCTGAATAATAAATTTAGGACTGTTGCCTTAATATCAGTTATAAATCCAGGCTACAAAACCATGCACTGCCCACAGAAATCCTCACTATTTGATCCTTTTTATAATAATCCTATTCATCTTTAAAAATCAGTCTTTGATTTTTAAAAATAACTTTGTTTTCTCCCACTTACTTGCCAGTTGGTACAGACAGCAATTGTTACTTATATTTTCATAATGCGACTTCTGCCTTCCTAAATCTCCAGGAAAAAAACATTAGTAATTCTTGTTTCCCCCTTCGGAAATCAAATGGATATGAGCCCACTGGAAATTGCTTTTTGCTTAACCCATCATCATTGGCCATGGGCGCATATCTATTTGTCTCTGACATTTCTCAACACATTTGCTCCTGATGTAATAAAGAGTATTATAAAGCCTCATTAGCATTTCTGGCTGAACACAAGTATATGGAGCAGGCTTCTCCATAAAACTGTATTTTATCACTTTGGTACATAGAGAATCTTAACTTTAGAGGGAGGCAGGAAGGCTGCTGAAAATTTTGGGAATTTCCTGTCCTAAGCAAAATATTTCTCAGACATAGACAGAGAAAGTCTGGCCCACTCCCAATATTATGGCCATAGATCTGTGGCTAGTTCCAAAATAAAGCATCAGCTACCCAGTCATTTCAGCAGTGAAATGGATGGCATATACCCATTATGGTGAACCTGTGGCACGCCGAGCCATTTCTTAGGGCACGCGAGGCGTTGCCCTGTCAGGTCCAGTGCGCATACTCGCACTGGCCAGCTGATTTCAGCCTTTATTTTCAGCTGTTTTTTACCCTCCCACTTCCAGTTTGTGCGTTGGGCCGTTTTTCGCCCTCCGGAGGCTTCCTCCAGAAGGCGAAAAACGGCACTATGGGCAACCCAGAAGTTGGAAAACGGGCCATTTCCGGCCTCCAGAGGGCCTGTGGGAGGCGGGGTAGGCCGTTTACACCCTACCCAGGCTCCTAGAAAGCCTCTGGAGCCTGGGGAGAGTGAAAAATGGATCCACCGTGCTATCACGCACCAAAAGCGGGGGGAGGGTGGGGTTTGCGCACGCATGCGCGCATCCAGAGAATGCAGAAAGCACAAATCCTTGTATCTATAAGCATACTGATCTCCATAGACAACAGAGAATCGCAAAAAAAAAAAAATTTAAATCAGATTATCCCTTTATTCTAATATTACAACATGGGCTAAGAGGCAATATTTACACTGATTCAGAGGGCCCTAATTAGCTAATAGTAGTTTTTTTTATGAGGCAAATGCTGAATACAGTAGAAAAAAAGTTGGGTTAGTTAAGAAATCTTTCCCAACATGAAATGGAGCGCATACACACACACACACACACACACACACACACACACACACAAAGAGTTTTGCTGATCCCTCAGATTAGTGGCGGGTTCCGGTGTGCGCGCACAAGCGCGCGGCGCACACAAGCGTGCAGCGCACACATGTGTTTTAGCATCAAATAACACTTCCACAAGCCTCTGCGACACTCCAGCTGCTCAGCGGAGCATTGCGCAGGCACGTACCATGTGCTTGCGTGGAAGCACCAAAAGCTTAAAGCACAAGTAAGGACAGCAGGCAGGTGGGTGCTCCGGGCAGGATCCGGTACACCCATACTGGGGCGTACTGCCTGCAACCCACCACTGCCTCAGGTATTTCTGCTGCAGGGAAAAAATGATAATTTTTTTAAATTCAGGTTGTTGTTTTTTACAAACATAATGTATTGCGTAAGCATTGGGGCACCTGGGTGTCATACATTCTAATACAAATAAAACTAATAAAATAATTATGATAATAATAATTTCAAAGGGAGACACAGGCTTGGGCAAAAATTTTGGAAACTAGGCGATGGAAGAGGGTAGAGCTGGGAGAAATACCCAGACTGAACACCCAGAAGTGGGTGCAGCAGAGAGAAAGATCCAAGAGAGGAATATGGGAGGCAAGTCAAAAAAAGCATAGCAATTAAAATATTGAAGCGGGCAAGAGACGATGGATAGATGATTTCTCTTTATTGTTGTTATGATTTGCTTTGCTTTTTCTTCTCTTTCCTTTCTTTTTTTAGGTAGGTGACGTGACTAGAAGCTAGGTAGGATAGAAAGAAAACATCTTTTAATAAAGGTGGCATAATTAAAAGTTAGAATAAGGGATAGAAATAAGAGAAGGGGAAAATATTGTATATACTTTTATATAATAAAATAAGAACAACAATAAGAGAAAAGATGGAATAATTGAATAATGACAGACTGCAACTTAATTTAAATATGTATTAATATGAGAAATATATAAGTTGGCTGAATGTAATAACTATGATTAAGTTTATAATTTTATTTGTATTAGAATGAAAAACATGATAATTTAATAATGTAAAATTTCTTACCATACCCACCTCTTATAATTCCATGAAATTCTTGCTCTGTTCAGAAGTTTTCAGAAGTAAAGCTGACCTTTTAGTACCCCCCCCCTCCAGGGTATTTACTAGATAATTTAAAAGGCCAGGAAATTGTACTATTCAGAAACCAGGAATGTGAAATTCTATAGTTGCTAAGTTGAGGTTGTAAACAAGACTTCTCCTAAAATTGAAGGCAAGACTCCATCTAGTGGGGTTGTGTTTCAACAGCAGCATTTAGTAATGATAGGTAATTAAAAGGCGTTAGTGGTCTTGACCGACTGTATTAAAACTTGGCAACTTTAGGATGGATGGACTTCCACGTTTCAGGGCTGACTGGGGAATTCTGGCAGTTGAAGTCCACCCATTGTAAAGTTGCCAAGTTTGAAAATCACTGCACTAAATTCCAGAGTTGGGTTCCATCTGCTGCTACTGCCGGTTTGCTCAGGGATGTGACAGTACTAAAAAAAATGCTTCTGACATGCACAGAAGCCAAAAACAAGATGGTGGCACCAATGGCACCGAAGAACTGGTTCGGGGGCGTGGTGGGCCTGAGTCGCTGCTGGTTCCAGCGACCCTGGCTGCCAAGTTACCACCTATTTGGCTGAACCGGGCCAAACGGTATTTATTTTATTTATTTATTATTCGTATTTATAGACCGCCCCTTCTCCCGAAAGGGACTCGGGGCGGTGTACAGTCACTAAAATGCGTTATAAAATACATACATAAAACAGTTAAATAATTAAATACGTAGATGGAGGAGGTTGCAAGACTGTATATAGAATAATAAATATAGTACATTAAAAGCTTATTAAAACCCCAAACCCAATTAAAATGAATAAATCCCCGGGAGGTAAAACTAAGAAAGTGCCAGGCCAGCTGATTGAAATAGGTGAGTCTTTAACTTTTGCCGGAAGGAACGGAGGTCGGTGGTAGTTCGAATGTCTGGGGGGAGGTCATTCCAGAGGGTTGGGCCCATCACAGAGAAGGATCTACTCCTAGGTGTCGCCCGCTGGCATTGCCTAGCAGACGGCACCAGGAGGAGCCCCTCTCTGTGTGAGCGGATAGGTCGCAGGGACGTGTGTGGTAGGATGCGATCCTGCAGATACCTAGGTCCTATGCCATGGAGCGCTTTAAAGATGGTAATCAGTACCTTGAAACGCACCCGAAAGGCGTTTCCCACCTCTGCTAAATTCTAATCGGAGATGGTTTGGTGTTTTGTGTAAACTCAGATACAATCGTTGGTACAAGGAGTCCTCAACTTACAGCCATTTGTTTAGTGACTGTTGGAAGTTACGATGCCACTGAAAAAGTGACGTAGGATTGATCGGTTCTTGCACTTACAATAGTTGCAGCATCTCTACTGTAAAGGGATCCAAATGTGGGTGCTTGACAACTGGCATGTATTTTACAATGGCTGCAGGGATCAGGGATCAGGTGATCGCCATTTGGAACCTTCCCAGCCAGCAAAGTTGACGGAAGAAGCACGATTTGTTTAATGACTATATGATTCATATAATAACTGGAGGAATTCACTTAACAACTAGGGCAACAAAAAATTTCACAAAATCTGATTTGACTCGCTTAACAACTGTCCTGCTTAGCAATGGAAATTCTAGTCCCAATTGTGGTTGTAAGTCGAGGGCTACCTGATAATGCCTTGATCTAACTTTGTTAATACATTCACTATCAGTTTAGTGTTGCCATATTTCTTTCCAAACCAGCTTATCACTAGTAGCATCAGTACATAGTAGGAATAAGGAATTCTGAGGATTTTATTCCACTAGTCGACTATAGGAGGCAGTGTTTGTCTCTGTTTCAAGGCCATAAGCCAGCTCTGTCTGAAGACAGTTCTGCGGTCATGTGGCCAGCATGACATCATGGAGCACTGTTACCTTCCCACTAAAGGGCTACCTATTTATCTACTCACATTTGCATGCTTTCAAACTTCTAGGTTGGCAGGAGCTGGGGCAAGGATGGGAGCTCAGCCCGCTGCATGGGGCTCGGGGCTTGAACCCGGGCTGCTGGCTTTCCAGTCGACAAGCCTCGTGTCTTAATCGCTGAGCTACTGCATCACCCTATATCAGGGGTGTCCAAACTTGGCAACTTTAAGACTTGTGGACTTCAACTCCCAGAATTCCCCAGCCAGCTCTGCTGGATGGGGAATTCTGGGAGTTGAAGTCCACAAGTCTTAAAGTTGCCAAGTTTGGACACCCCTGCCCTATATCATAGGAAGAAGGAATCTAAAAGAAAGAAAGAAATGGCAGGTAGAAAGGAAGAGAGAGGGAGGGAGGGAGAGAGAGAAGGAAAGAAAGAAAAAAGAGGGAGAGAGAGAGGGAGAGAGAAAGAGAGGGGGGGATAAGAAACAGAATGTAAATTCTTATAGATACCATCAAAGAGCTGTGATGGTGCAGTGGTTAGAGTGCAGTACTGCAAGCTACTTCTTCTGGCTGCCTGCAGTTTGGCAGTTCGAATCTCACCAGGCACAAGGTTGACTCAGCCTTCCATCCTTCCGAGGTGGGTAAAATGAGGATCCAGATTGTTGGGGGCCATATGTTGACTTTGTGTGTGCTTAGAGAGGTCTATAAAAGAACTGTGAAGCAGTATATAACATAAGGCTAAGTGCTGTTGCTGTCTTAATTTCTTCTGTTTCTACCTGTGCTGTCCTTTCAAGAGCTAAGAATGTGGTGATTAGGGATAGACGGCTTCTGAACACTCCTGTTCATTTGCGTCTATCAGCTTCAATTGTTTCATGCGGAGCTCTCCAGTTTAGCCAAGCACTTAAGTGATGAATCATTTCCTTTTGCTCATTTTAAAGGAGGCGGCCTGCAAATCATTATAATTAGACTACCTCAATGCTGTGTGGAGTGGGTGCTGTTTGCAACAAGCAGAGAGATTTCCATTCAAAGAAAGGACATTAATCCCATAAAATGGCCTTCTGAAGCCCAATACTCCATAGTTTCCAAAGAGCCATGGTGGCGCAGTGGTTAGAGTGCAGTACTGCAGTCTATTTCTACTGACTGCCAGTTACCTGCAATTTGGCAGTTCAAAAAAATGTCATTAAAAATGGATCTGGTTCAGGAGTGAAATGCTCTGCTACCGGTTCGCTTTGCTACTAGTTTGCTTGGTGCGCACATGTGCGCCATTCGCCCAAACTTGTAGTTTAAAAATGCTACCGGTTCGGGCAAACCAGTAGTTCCGATGATCAGCTGTGTAACAATCAGCTGTGCCGGGCAATTAGTAATTGTGTGGCACAGCTGATCGTCACACAGCTGATCGTCAGAGCTACCGGTTTGCCCAAACTAGTAGCATTTTTTTACTACCGGTTCGGGCAAACCAGTAGCATTTTTTGCTACTGGTTCGGGCGAACTGGTCCGAACCACTAGCATTTCACCTCTGATCTGGTCATATGGTGACTCCCTTTGCAACTGTCCTGACTTATGACCATAACTGTCGGTTCAATAACAGTTGTAAATCAAGAACATAATTGTAAAAAAAAACACTGATGTAACGTTCCAGTAAATGATGGCCTCTGAATAGCCATAGAAAAATATTTCACCGATGTGTAAGCACTGTCTGTCTATACATTATTGAAGTTAACACCCTGAGTTCTGGAGTTAGACAATTCATCATGGTGGCAGCCCGTTCTGTTCCTCCACTAATTCTGGTGTTCTGTTTTTCATCTCAGCAGTCATTGTCCCAAAGCCAAGGAATGTCCTCAATTCGTAGTGTTATTTCCCCTTTAAAGTTATTTCTTCTGCAAAAGTACAACTGCCTGCTGATATATCCTGCTGGCAATGGTGTGATGTCATTTTGGCTTCATAAATAATTCCACGGCCTATAAACACTGGAAATAGAGAAAAGCGATGCTGGGACACCAATGGTTGCTTTGCAAGGTAGCCAGTTACGGCCCCAATGTTTTCTTCCATTTGTATTGGAACGAGATCAGTGTCTTGCTTTGTCCCCACGTACCCAGGGAGTTGTCGTCTGATGGCAAAGTTCGCTGCCTTGCCTGCAGACAGCCTGAGATGGAGAAAGCTTGGTTACAGAGGAACAAAATGTTCACCAGATGCCTCATTTTCAGCCTTGCCAGTCAAATCTTTAAGCAAGCCAAGAACTGGGTTTATTTAGTTTTCGGTGTTATTTCAGCAAAGGTACGGCATTGGCCGAAGCAGCTGGAAAGGCAGAGTTAAATTCCAAAGGAAAAACAGACTTGAATAACTTTATTAAGTTGAGGGAGCACCCGCCCTCCAATCGTGGATTCCACGGTAGACACGTCTCCAAATATCGCTTCCTCCAAGCATTTCTTTTTTTGCGGGTGCCGAGAAACAAAGTGGTCAAAAGCAAAAAGTTAAAACGTGGAAGCAGAAAATGTCAGAAGGGTATAAAGCTTGGTGCTTTTGATTCCATTTGAAGATCACAATCGGGCTAAAAAAAGAGAAAGTGGGAATTTCATTTTTGAAGAGCTTTCTTAATTTTCAAGAAGGCTCTCCCCTCCAGAACTTGAAATAGGTAATCTATTTGTTAATAGTTAAGCCATTTGACATTTTAAAAAAAACTTGCAGCAATTTGCAACTTCCCATCATGATGACTAGAAGCCAAAAAAGGAGACTGGGGGAAGAGAAGAAAGAGACATAACGCATCTCTAGGTGTTGTTGTTGTTGGAGGGAATGAGAAAAGAGTTTGTGATTTCTCAAGTACCGTACACCAGCAGGATTTTATTCCATTTGATTTTTATCCCACCAATAGCTGATAACCCGGAGTTGCCCGGGTTTTTATTTATAGGGGTAAAATGTCCGGACCAAACATAATTTCTAATGTTGGATTTTCCGCCTTACTAGAGAGAGCCCCCTTGTGGAGTACTGTGAAGCAGTTACCATGACAACTCTACTGCGCTGTAAAGGAGAAGCCATTTTATGGCAGTACAGTAGAAGCCATTTTAAGGCACAACAGGCTGTGTCTTAACAGAACACACACCCCGAGGGGTGTTAGGGGTGTCTTCCCCTCACCGTATTTTTTTCCCAGAGAGTAAGTCATCTACGTACCAAGTTTGGTTGAAATTGTTTGAGGCGTTCCAGAGTTATGCTGGATACACATACACATCAGGGGTGGGTTCTAGCCGGTGTAACTCCAGGTTCGCTCATAGGTGTGCTTCACACATGCACGAGCGCAGTTCAACAGAAATTGTTCTGCGCATGCGCAGAACTCCAAAAAAGATGGCAGTGGTGAATGCGGCGGCCAGGGAACTGGTTCAAAGGCATAGCCAGCCTGGGTCACTCCCGGTTCTATTACCCAGGCTGGTATACCACTACCGGTTCGGTCAAACCGGGCTAAACCGGTAGGAACCCACCTCTGATACACGTACACACCAAGCCATTTATATAGATTATTATTATTATTATAAATAATTCAAGGTGGCAAGTGTACCGAATTCTCCTTCCTCCTCCTCTTTTCATCACAACTACACCCCTGTGTGGTGAGTTGGGCTAGGCAAAGACCCCCAGCTCAAGGTCCGCCAACCAGTTTTCATGCCGAAGGTAACACTAGAACTCACAGTCTCCCGGTTTCTAGGCTAGGACCTTCATCCCTAAACCAAACTGGCTTTCTGAAGACTTGCGGGCTCCAAATGATTTTCTATGTTTTTGACTGACAGCAATTCTCCACAACGATGAACCGCAACGTTCCCCATGCCAACGAAAAGGATTTTCAAAATAACAAATGTTTAAAATCTCCTGAGATGTGGAACGTGTTTAAATTGCACTAGGGATGCTGCCAAAGCTTGCTGTGAAGAATAGACAAACAAGTTTATTAAATTCCTTGTTTAGGGGAATATAAATTCCAGCTGTTTGAAATCAAAACCATTTCCATTCTTCGTCACAGACACAGATTTTTGGGTGAAAATAGAACAAACATAAATTCAGCGATCTTTCTTTTACCAAGCTGGATGTCACTGAAGCTATGAATCTCTTCAACGGTATTGGAGATACGTTGTAACTTCTTTTTTTCAAATCCTGCTCAGTTGTTACTTTATTAAGGAAATTGTAGAAATCTCCTGCTCTCAATCCATTCTAACTGGAAATTAACAGTAATCCACATTTGCTAGAACTAAGGAGAAATTTCCTGACAGTGAGAACAATTCATCAGTGGAACGGTTTACCTTCAGAAATTGTGAGAACTGCATCATTGGAGGTTTTCAAGAAGACACTGGACAACCATTTTTCTGGAATGAGATAAGGTCTCCTGCTTCAGCAGGGGGTTGGACTAGAAGACCTCCAAGGTCCCTTCCAATCTTATTATTCTATGTTCTATGCTAGGATGACTGACAAAGATATTCCTTGTTAAAAGAATAGTATAAATAAGCAATAGTAGAATAATAGGAAGCAACCAGAAATATCTTTTGAGCTGATTCATCGAAAGATTTATTTATAAAAGCAAACTTTGTGGAAAAAGAAATGACCTCCTTACCAGAAATTTTGGGAAATTGTGCAATTGTGCAACGGCAACGTCACACCACTGAAGGGCTAGGAGCCAACCATGAAGTGATGCTTATGCTTTCTTCACCACAGACCTGTGATTAAGATACCGATCAGGCTTGCACCCCAAACTAAGCCATGGGGATTAGTTATTGATTTGGTTTTCAGCTCATGTTTCAGGCAAACTCAAATCACATAGACTTACAGACAAGGTCTTGTGGCTTAGTCCGTGTGGAGCTACAATACTGTGACTTATCAAACCATAATTAAATTGCAAATTCATGTGCAGTGGGAAGTCAGTTATTGGTTCAGAGAAGTTATAACTTCTTTTTTTTTTACTTTTTCAAACAAAGTTTTTTTTTGGGGGGAGTTACATATTTAAATTTATTTTATAAACAAAATGTTCTCCGGTTCCCCCTTTAACATTCTCACATATACATAATTCATTTTACATTATATTTCCATTTCCAATTTTAGCCGCATTATTTTCTTCCCATATTTCATCTTAGACTTAATTTTTTCTTAACACATAAACAATGTCATTATTTATCCCTTCAGAAATAAACCAATCATTTCCATCAATTGTCTATAGGTAACATACAGGTGAAACTTGAAAAATTAGAATAGCGTGCAAAAGTTCATTTATTTCAGT
Source organism: Natrix helvetica (assembly GCF_964273705.1). NCBI lineage: Eukaryota > Metazoa > Chordata > Lepidosauria > Squamata > Natricidae > Natrix > Natrix helvetica. The sequence continues at coordinate 13,793,893 of NC_138558.1, forward strand.
AATGCAACTTAAAAAGGTGAAACTAATATAGGAGATAAGACTCGTTACATGCAAAGCAAGATAGTTCAAGCCGTGATTTGTCATAATTGTGATTATTATGGCTTACAGCTCATGAAAACCCCAAATCCACAATCTCAGAAAATTAGAATATTACATGGAATCAATAAAACAAGGATTGTACATAGAACAATATTGGACCTCTGAAAAGTATAAGCATGCATATGTACTCAGTACTTGGGTTGGGCCCCATTTGCAGCAATTACTGCCTCAATGTGGCATGGCATGGAAGCTATCAGCCTGTGGCACTGCTGAGGTGTTATGGAAGACCAGGATGCTTCAATAGCGGCCTTCAGCTCTTCTGCATTGTTCAGTCTCATGTCTCTCATCTTTCTCTTGGCAATGCCCCATAGATTCTCTATGGGCTTCAGGTCAGGCGAGTTTGCTGGCCAATCAAGCACAGTAATCCCACAGTCATTGAACCAGGTTTTGGTGCTTTTGGCAGTGTGGGCAGGTGCCAAGTCCTGCTGGAAAATGAAGTCAGCATCCCCATAAAGCTCGTCTGCAGAAGGAAGCATGGAGTGCTTCAAAATCTCCTGGTAGACGGCTGCGTTGACCCTGGATTTAATGAAGCACAGTGGACCAACACCAGCAGATGACATGGCTCTCCAAATCAATACAGACTGTGGAAATTTCACACTGGACTTCAAGCATCTTGCAGTGTGCACCTCTCCATTCTTCCTCCATACTCTGGGTTCTTGGTTTCCAAATGAGATGCAAAAGTTGCTCTCATCAGAAAAGAGGACTTTGGACCCCTGAGCAACAGACCAGGTCTGTTTTTCTTTTGCCCAGGTAAGACGCTTCTGACGTTGTTTGTTGTTCAGGAGCAGCTTGAAAAGAGGAATATGACATTTGAATCCCATGTCCAGGATCCGTCTGTGTGTGGTGGCTCTTCATGTACTGACTCCAGCCTCAGTCCACTCCTTGTGAAAGTCCCCAACACTTTTGAATGGCCTTTTCCTGACAACCCTCTCCAGGCTGCAGTCATCCCTGCTGCTTGTGCATCTTTTTCTTCCACACTTTTCCCTTCCATGTAACTTTCTATTAATGTGCTTTGATACAGCACATTGGGAACATCCAACTTCTTATGCAATTACCTTTTAAGGCTTTCCCTCCTTATGGAGAGTGTCAATGATGGTTTTCTGCACAACTGTCAGGTCAGCAGTCTTTCCCATGATTGTGATTCCTACTGAACCAGACTGAGAGACCATTTAAAGGCTCAGGAACCCTTTGCAGGTGTTATGGCTTAATTAGCTGCTTAGAGTAGGACACTTTGAGCCTAGAATATTGCACCTTTTAACAATATTCTACTTTTCTGAGATTGTGGATTTGGGGTTTTCATGAGCTGTAAGCCATAATCATCACAATTATGACAAATCACGGCTTGAACTATCTTGTTTTGCATGTAATGAGTCTATCTCATATATTAGTTTCACCTTTTAAGTTGCATTACTGAAATAAATGAACTTTTGCATGATATTCTAATTTTTTGAGTTTCACCTGTATATCTTCAAATTCAGTTTTTGCATAATAAGCATTTTACTTAATTAGTTTCCACAGTTAATAATGATTAATATAATTCCCACACATCTTAATTAGCTACATATCATTGCCAAGATTAACATATTTCATTTTCTTCTACTAATCCCCTGCTTCTAGATTCTTTTTTTCTTTTTATATGTATTATGTCTTTTCTTCTGAATCTTTTCTATCATTTTTCAATAGATTGTTTGGATAACCCTCCCAGGGATTTCTCTCTTTCGCTTCCCACTATTTCTCTCTTTTATTTTTGGCTAATTCCTTTTTTGGATACCTTTTTCCTCTCTGCTCTTTCTGTGCCTCTGACAATCTCCATAAAATTGTCTAACTGGTTTTTATTTTCAGCTTCTTTTTCGACAATATTAACTAGAGAAGTTATAACTCCTGTGGCTGTTTATACTCACATCTGTAGTATCAGGAACCCTAATGATTTCTAAGTGGCATGATTCTGTGATGATTAAGGACCATATGAAATGGAAGATTGGGGAAGGCTTCCTTTAAAAAGTTCATTTGCCTCACGATTACAGGTGAAACTCAAAAAATTAGAATATTGTGCAAAAGTTCATTTATTTCAGTAATGCAACTTAAAAGGTGAAACTAATATATGAGATAGACTCATTACATGCAAAGCAAGATAGTTCAAGCCGTGATTTGTCATAATTGTGATGATTATGGATAATAGAGATCTGAGATCTCAACATCCACTGGTATGAAGTGCCTGATTGTTAGCGCCCAGATTAGATGGGTGGGACAGGTGATCAGAATGGATGACCTCTGTATGCCTCACCAGTTGTTCTGTAGTCTGGGAAGAGACCTCATGGTTGACTCTGCAAGCACTACTAAGACACTAAGGAAAGACCTTAGTGTCTTCCCTTAGAAGGCACATTCTTCCTAGAAGAATGAAAGATTTGGGAAATATTAAAAAAAGGCAGAGTATTGTATTTCCCTAAAGGAGAAACATGCTCTTGGAAAGCAGCCCTCACTTTTCTTAATAGCCCCAGCAGGACTAAAACAGCCTATCTACAAGACAAAAGACCTTCAGCTTCAGGGTGATGGGATTAAGACATGACCTCTCAGGACATAATAGGATTAACCCACTAGCAGCAGAGCTCACTGCATTGCATAATCTCCTAAGGACATTGCATCAGCCAAGCTTCAACCAAACCTGGGAGCTCAGACAACCTCAGCGATGACCCCTGCATAGCCCCATGGGAGTTTGACAGCAGTCAATAGAATACATGTTCTTCCACAGGAACCGGAAGTTCAAGTTAAAGCCCAAGAGAAGGTATAAAATCCTCTTACTCTCAACTTTGTTTTTGTCAGCTGCCCAGAACCACAAAACATGTGGTTGTGCTTCATCAATAAACCATCTTTCCAATCAGCGTCCATGTTTCCAGTGTCTTCCTCCTGGCTTGGAACTGAACTCAGATGGATATTTCTCCCAACAACACCGTGGAAGAAATTCTACACCACTGTGACATTCCACCAAGGGAACGTCAAACTTGCAACTGCTGGCAGAACCCTCTGGCCAGCTCTGTGTTAGGATGCCACCAGCTTTGAAGACAGGCGCCACCAAAACTGTGAATGGCATCAGTGTCACAGACTAACATCCACAGTTATTACAAGAATGGACTTTCAATGTCCCCGTTGTGTCACATTTGGTGATGAATTTCTGAACATTTTAGCGATTCTTGTGGGCGAAAGGTGCCACCTATAAAACATCTTATATAAGTTTTCCTTATACGGCATTGACAATGTTATTTTCCTGTTCCTTTCCCAAAGTTCTTGCCATCTGTCCAAATGTATATTATAACTAAAGTTTATCGCCCATGCAACCATTGTCTCCTTGACCTGCTCTTCTTCCATCTTATATTCCAATAAAAATGTGTAAATCTTCTTTATCAATTTATCATTTGTCCCCAAAAGAATCTTGTCTGTTGCCATCAACTCCCCACTAATGCCCCACTCTCTCATATCTTTCCGGTAGCGTGACTGGATTTGGAGGTAAGACCACTATTCCAAATCTACCCCCTGTTGCCTCTGTGATCTCCCTTTTCTGTTCAGGAGGTCAAGCCATGTGATCCTGTCCACCATTAAACCATCTTTCCAAGCAGCCTCCATATCTCCAGTGTCTTTTCCCCCCACTTGGAGCTGAACCCAGAAGGACATTTCTTCCAACAGTGACTAAACCAAAATGATGGAAAACTTACAATGACGAATCCATTCATTTGGCACATTTGATCTTAAAACTATCTTTTTCTGATGTGATTAATTTGCATACCTGTCTTCCCTTCTTCCTGATTCTCCTGTGGATTTTTTAAAAATACTGCTGAAGAGTGAGGTTGGTGTGGAGAAAGTGATTTCCCCCCCCCCCCCAAAAAAAGTTTTGGATAGCAAAAGCTTTGACATGTCATTTTGCCTTTCTTGGAAATAATAGATGAATATTTTTTCTTTCTCCCAAGGTTAGTTTGTTTTGGTATCGTGATCAGTTTGTGAAAATCTATCCCTGGGCAACAGCTGTTCTTTTCTCAAACTTCCTTCCTAGCTCCCATTTTTCCATTCTGCCATTTATGAAAACCCTGGGAGTGAAATGGCAAAAATCATAGTAAGCCTGATACACTGTTACAGGGGTAGAATATTCGTTCAAGATAGAAAACATAACTGGATCGATTTTAGGTCTTTTTAATATGATGCTTCTTAGTAAGAACAATAGATCCTATCGGGGGTGGGCTTCAAAAATTTTAGCAAGGGTTCTCTGCCAGGTTGCTGGGTAGATGTGGCCATGATGGGCAGGGGAGGGGGGGATTTTTGCTCTTGAGCATCCGGGAGGGCGAAAAAGGCCTCACCAGGCTCCGGACACCCTCTAGAGGCCAGAAATGGGCTTGTTTCCAGCTTTCCCGATCTTGCGGTAGGCCCGTTTTTCACCCTCCCCCAGCCTCCGTGCACGCCCTGCATCCAAAATGGGCCGTGTGAGGAAGTGGTTGGTTCCGGATTCCGTTCCAACCGGTACGGTTGGAATGGGCCCAGCATCGCCCACATGGACGTGCGTGGCGCGCGCATGCATCGTACTTGCCAGCGACGCCTCCGCAAGCCTCCGTAACACTCCAGCTGCTCAGCGTCGCGGCGCGCAGGCGCTGTACGCACCTGGGTGAGGGCATTTGCCTACGAATAGACCTAGCTATCTCTTTATCTCTTAAAGTGTGGACATCTGTTGTGGGCTCTTGAGGAGGGTGGGGGCTATTAAGAGTGAGTCTGCTTCCTGCCTAACAAAACATGTTTCTGCATTTCTCATCCAGGGAAATATAATATTCTGCCTTTTTAATATTTCCTAGAATGTTTCATTTTTCTAGGAGAAGGGTGGGTGCTAACTTCTTACAGTTTCAATAAATCCACTTTTCCCCAAATACCAGCTTCAAGCGAGTAACTTGGTGATGGCAGAGGTGCACATTTTGCCCTTTAATTTTTTTAAAGGTGTTAATTCAACATTTCATTGCATTGTTCCAATACAATTCAATTTTATTGCGGTGGTCGACCAGTTTAGATAATAAACAAAATAATATTTAAGACAAAGTATATTTGAAGAACAAGCTAACTTCTGTGAGATCCAGTATACACCCTATGTTAAAGTATAATATAAACCCTAACATTGTATTAAATGGTACCATCTGAAATTACAACAAAAATACCTAAAACTATTAAAAATCAACCAAGTAATATCTAAATTTTAAATAAGTTATAGCTACAAGAAAATGCATTGCGGTAATATTGGCCCATCGGGGTTCAACGAAGTTTAATTGTATTGTTTTCATTGTTTCTTTTGGTGTTTGCAGTTTTAAGGGATATTAAGATTCTTCTAATGGGAAGTTTTATGGGGAAAAATATGGTCTACATGAAGATGAGCCAATGCTTATGAATTCACAATCCTCTTTTCTGCCGGAACATTTCCTAGAACAGAGCTTACCAACCTTTCAGATCTCAGGGACCACTAAATTCATAATTTTAAATCCCGCGGACCACTAATATGATCCGCCTAATGACCGTCTGGGTGGTCATGTGGCTAGGTGGGTGTGGCCAACTCGATGTCACTCACGTCAAGGGGTGCCTCACCAGCCTCTACTCGCCCCTCCCTTCCCAGCCACTCCTCCCCTCCCCGCCCGGGTTCCTTAAGCCCCAACAGGAGGCAGTTGTTGGAGCTAAGCAGCCACCACGAGAAAGAGTTGGCAAAACAGCTCAGTTCAAATTGGATCTGACCGAGAAGGAGGTTCAGCAGAAGCATCTCACTCAGGACTACGAGCAGAGGCTTTCCAAGCAGAGGGAAGACCTGCAGGAGTGCAAGGCCAGGTACCGGTGCCTGGAGGCTCAGCAGGCTGAGATGGTCAGCCAGTTCCAGGCCATGATGCAGTCCCACTAGAACGAGGCCCTCCGGCTCTTCACTACCAGCGGTGCTTCCCTCCAGCCTTCACCCAAAGCCCTACACTGGGAGGCTGAAGCAGACCCCAAGTTGGAATTTCTGCCCTTTTCCAACCTCTACAAAAAACCCCAAAGGGGGAGAGTCTCTGCAGCAACAGAAACGTTCACTGCACATATCCAGCCGTAGTTTGAGGACCCGATTTAGTGCAATATTAAAAAATGCAAATAATTTTTCTGCGGACCACTAAAATGTTCTCACGGACCACCAGTTGGTGGCCGCTGTCCTAGAACAGGGGTCTCCAACCATGGCAACTTTAAGCCTGGCGGACTTCAACTCCCAGAATTCCCCAGCCACCTGGTTGAAGCCCACCAGACTTAAAGTTGCCAAGGTTGGAGACCCCCGTTCTAGAAAGTAGTTTTCCTCCTTGCATGTTGCCTGATTCTTTCCGATAGAGCAGGGGTCTCCAACCGCTGAGATAGAGAGACCGAATTCTCTTTCAAGTCGATCTTCTTAGCAAATGTTATATATACCGTCTGTAATTTGCATTATAAAATAATTGCATTATTTTAAAAAAACCCAAAAGAAAACCCGGCATTTATAAAAATTACCGGGGTTTTTCTACGCTGGGTTTGAATATTCCCAAGCCATTTCCTACCCTTGAGAATATGACGCCCATAAAATGTTATCTCCCCCCAACCCAACTCTTCGGCTTTTTCCGGAGACGCTTCGGGGCGGTCTGCCGAAGTGCATAGGCGCCTGTCAATGCCTCGGTGGGGCGGGGCTAGAATCTGTCTGGATTTGCTGCTCCCTGGTTGGCGGCTTGGGCGGGGCCAATCCCGAGAAGGCTGGGCGGCCAGCCTCTCCTCCCCACGTGACCAAGTTCCAGCTGCTGCTCCTGTAACTGCCCCCCTGGCCAGAGAGAGAGAGGGGAGAACCAGCAAGCCAACGAACGTCAAATGCTGCTCTTATAACTTTGTTTCTTCTCCCCGCCCACTTCACCTGCCTCGGCTGGCTTGAGAAGGGTGGGGTGGTGCCCCGTTCTTAGCCTCTCGCCTCCCGATGGGAACTGCATGGATTTAGCCAAGGTGAGAAAAAGACCTTCCCCCTCCCCTCTTCTCTGAATACATTCTTAGCAAAAACAAAAATTATTTTTTTTCTAATGCATTGCAATTAAAATATAAGAAAGTTTCTATTTCTGGCTTGCAGCAAAATAAAAATAAAAATTATATATATAAACACCAGCCTGAGGATGGCGAGTGAGATCTCGCCGAAACGTGTGTTTGTGTGTGTTTGTGTGTGTATGTATGTATGTGTGTGTGTATACACACACACAGCATTGCAATTAACACAAAGTTTATATTTCTGTCTTGCAAAGAATGAAGATGCCATTCAGCAAATAAAATGCATAGATAGATAGATGATATACGGTATATCAATACAATTAAAAAAATAAAGTTTCTATTTTTGGCTTGCATCAGAAAAATTTAAAATTATGTGTGTGGGTATGCATAAAATGCATTGCAATTAAAACATAAGAAAGTTTCTATTTCTAGCTTGCAAAGAATGAAGATTGTCATTCAGAAAATAAAATAAATATATAATGCATTGCAATTAAAAAATAAGAAAGTTTATATTTCTGGCTTGCAGAGAATGACGATTTCCATTCAGTAAAAAATTTATAGCTAGATAGATATAGATATACCGTATATCAATGCAATTAAAACATGAAGTTTCTATTTCTGGCTTGCAGAGAATGAAGATTTCCATTCCGGGAGGGGGGGAAGGGTGTTTGGGGGGAAGGATTTGGTTCATTAAATGGCTCCTTCCCACCTTCCCCTCCCTTTCCCTTGTTTGTTCCAACTTTTCCTGCGGTTTTCCCCCTCCTTTCCCCTTTGCAAATCCTGGCTTTTTAAAGCTAGCGGCGATCGAGTCGTGCCGGGCGTTTGCACGCGGATCTCTCTCTCATTCTCTCTCTCTCTCTCTCTCTCTCCTTTTTTTCCCCTTGGGCTAGAATGGGGGTTTGGAAGGAACGTGTGTCTTCGCGTGTGTGTGACTTGTGTGTGTGTGTGTGCTGCTGGATTTCGCATTGTTATGCACGCAGGGCGAGTGTGACGTGGGTTCGTGTTTGCTCGGCTGCATCCAGCCTGAATGGCAAGAGGAACGTGCCCGGGGATTTGTTGACAAGTTGTTGTTCAAAGTGTTTCTACATTCTTAAACTTTCTTTTAAAAAAAATGGTTACTTGGATTGTGTTTTTTTTAAAGTCACGTTTTCCGAATTGCTTGAGTTCGTTCTCCCTCCATGGGGATGCGATCCACTAGGTTTATTTACTTATTTTTGCATTCTTAGGTTTATATGCACAACAATATGTGCTACAAATTAGAATTGTTGTGCTAAATGTCTATAGATGTCTATAGAGATTCTCAGTCATCCAGGTTATCCCAAAGGTACTTTTCCAAAAAGCAACTGGATTTTCTTGATAATGTTTGTTTTCCCCTTTGAAAATGTTTCACTTTCTCATCCAAGAAGCTTCTTCGGTTCGTTCAACTCTTCAGTTGTAAGAAGAAGAAGAAAATATCCACTTGCTTAAATTTCTTTAAATGTTTTTTTAAAAAGGCAGATGTTTTCTCCCAGGAAGAAATTGATTTATGCCATATGTGGCACCTCTGGGTGTGCTTAGATTGGGAGGTGGCGATGAGTTCCTTTTCTTGGAGCCAAAGACCTGTAGGATTCACTGAAGAATAAGCTGATGGGTGTTATGTAAACATTCACAGTTGTGTAGTAAGGGTGCGCAGTTAAGTACTTCTTTCGGCCACAATGTAAAATAGACTTTAGAATCTTGGAAGACATTAGGTTGAAAAGTAAGAGTCACTCTGCTGAAGCTGTGTAGAAAGAATGCAGAGAAAGAAGAAGGAGGAAACACGACAGTATTTTGCAATTGTAGAATAGAATAGACTAGAAATCTTTATTGGCCAAGGGTGATTGAACACACAAGGAATTTGTCTTTCGTGCATAAGCTCTCAGTGTACATAAAAAGAAAAGATACATTTGTCACGGTAAGGTACAACATTTAATGATAGCCATAAGGTACAAATAAGCAATCGAATCATACTAGGAAACAATCAATATAAATTGTAAGGATGCAAGAAACAAGGTTACAGTACTACAGTCATAAGTGGGAGGAGATGGGTGATAGGAACAATGAGAAGATGAATAGTAATGCAAGACTTAGTGAATGGTTTGACAGTGGTGAGGGAATTAGTTGTTTAGCAGGGTGATGACGTTCAGGATCTGTAAATATTTTCACAGATCTCTTTTTGACTCTCTTGGACAGAAGCAATTGTGAAGTTCAGAGATATTTCAACTCTTTCTTTCATTTGAGACCAACTCTGGAGGGTGCCTTCCCCTAAAGTGGGCGGGGGGAGGTTGTCCGGGTACAGCCCCCAAAATAGGACCCAAAGCAGAAATAAAACATTAAAATACTTTAAATTGCATGGAAAACACTAGCAATAGTTAATACAGTGACTGTCATTATTTCCCTCTGTCTTTCCAAATATCATAAATTATGGGGGGGTTTTAAGGGCTGCTGAGGACTCTTCCGATTGCAGTGTCTGCGCTGGGGGTGGGTGTCATGTGATCCCCTTTTGCAACTTTCTGACCAGCAAAGTCGATGGGGAAGCCAGATTCACTTAACAACAATATTACTAATTGAACTGATTCACTTAACAAATGTGGCAAGAAAAGTCCTAAAATGGGGAAAAAAAATGAATTTCTCACTTAGCAACTTACATTTTGGGCTCAACTGTGGTTGTAAGTTGAGGACTAGCTGAAGCGGAGAGCAGTGTTTCTCAACTTTGGCAACTTTAAGATGCTATGCTGGCTATGCTGGCTGGGGAATTCTGGGAGTTGAAGTCTATACATCTTGCAAATTGACAAGGCAGAAGAAGGCTGGTGTAGGTAAAAGGTTGGATTTTGACATACTTAAGAGAATTGCATCAGCGTGCACTGAAAGTGAAATTGTGTGACTGCAATAACATGGTTGCAGACGGTCTTGAAATGAATTTGAAATGCAAAAGTAAATAATGAAACGATGATTAAATTAGTGATGTGGTAAGATAGAGATAGGTTCATTGCAGGGGCGGGTTCCGGCAGGCACTATTGCCAGTTCACTCGTGGCTGTGCCCCATGTACTTGATGGGTGCTGCGTGCACATGCACAGTTCAATAAAAATTGTTTGGCGCATGCGCAGAAGCCAAAAACAAGATGGCGGCACGGCGGTGCCGGGAGAACTGGTTTGGGGGTGTGGCAGGCCTAGGTCACTTCCGGTTCCAGCGACCCAGGCCGCCAAACTAGTTCCAGTTCGGCTGAACCGGTCCGAACTGGTAGGAACCCACCACTGGTTCATTGTGATGTTTGTTATTGCATTTATTGCTTTGTTGAGAGCAACGTTTTGTCTGAGCAAAAGGCATCTCTGGAAAATCATACTGTGTGGAATTGAAGCACTGGAGATCTCTCCTTCAGCAGTCTCGCACTCACCTCTTCCCCTTGGTTCATATTTCTTACTGTGTTCCTTGGGAGCTATACAATAGTCCTTGACTTACAAAAGTTAGTGACCGTTACAACATCCCTGGAAAAAAATGACCGTTTTTCAGTTACAACCTTTGCAGCATCCCCATGATCATGCGATCAAAATTCAGATGTTTGGCAACTGGTTCGCACTTACGACCGCTGCTGTGTCCCAAGGTCATGCAATCACCTTTTGCACCCTTCTGACAGCGGGGAAGCCAAATTCCCTTTTAAAAAACCAGGTTGCTAACTTACCAACTTGCAGTGATTCACTTAACAATGGTGGCAAGAAAAGTCGTAAAATGGAGGCAAAACTCACTGGGCCAATGTCTCGCTTAACCACAGAAATGTTGGCCTCAATTATGGTCGTAGGTTGAGGACTAGAATAGAATAGAATAACAGAGTGGGAAGGGACGTTGGAGGTCTTCTAGTCCAACCCCCTGCTTAGGCAGGAAACTTTATACCACTTCAGACAAATGGTTATCCAACATCTTCTTAAAAACTTCCAGTGTTGGAGCATTCACAACTTCTGGAGGCAACTTCTGTTCCACTGATTAATTGTTCTCCCTGTCAGGAAATTTCTCCTCACTTCTAAGTTGCTCCTCTCCTTGATTAGTTTCCACCTACTACCTGTACTTAAAAATTTTCTGCCAAAGTTCATGGAAAACTAAAACCAGAATTTTTAGCAATTCCTTTATTAGGACCAACTGACACCACCCAGAAGGCTGTGGGAGTATCTGACCTACTGAAATGGGGATTAATCGAGAGTTTTGGAGGACTTGGAAAATGGCAAATCCCTTTGTGTATTTTGACTGATCTTAATAAAGATATCATATAGCTATGAATTTTGCAATAGCTGCGATCCGTCAGTCTGTTGACTCCATGGAGCCTAAGCCATCCATTAATCACGGGGTCTGGAGCAAATATAGCCAAGGACAATTTGGAGTGAGAAAGAGCGAGAGCGATGGAGAGATTTCACAAAATAAGTAATAGGCAGCTGGACGGCTGCATTTGACATTCCTGGCTAAAGCTTTGAAAAACAACACTTGTTTTTAAGGATGGCCCTTTTCCCCTGGTGTCATTTGAAAAAAACCCCACACCATTCTAACCTGTGCTGAGTACTTTGTCTTACTGTCATTTGCAAGGAACAGAATATAAAAGGAAGTAAAAAAACATATGTGGATGAAGCATGCATTTTTTAATCAAATGAAAGCATTGCTACCTTTTGATCATATTAAAAAAAAAGGAAAAGCTAAAAAAAACACTGGCTTTTGCACTAAGCAGAACTAGTTCTACCCATATATTTATTTTATGGAATTAAATGATTAACCTATGATTATTTAATAATTTCTAAAGACGGAAATGTAAGCGCCTACACTGAACATGTGCTGTAATACGAATTTCTGTTGTCCCATTACTTTTCAAACAATTGGCATTTAATTCAGAATGACATCTGTATACACAAAAACCCATGAATTTTGCAGAACATAATTAACAAATGGGAAACCCCTTCGGACAGAAGGGGAGGCAGTACTCAATAGCACGTGAATGGCTACATTGCATTTTTGAATGCCACATCTAAATTAATTAGCTAAATTAAGAATTTTGTTTTGGAAAAACATATTGCTCTTTGCCCCGTGTTCAGTGTAGGTGCTTAAATTTCCATCTGTAGAAATTATTAAATAATTATAGATTAATCATTTAATTTTATAAAATAAATATATGGATAAAACTAGTTCTGCTTAGCGCAAAAGCCGTGGGTTTTATTAACTTTTCCTTTCGTTAATATGATCAAAAGTCCTCTTATTTACAACCATTTGTTTGGTGATCTTTAGAGGTTACAGCGATACTAGATACTTGAAAAGTGACTTATGACCATTTTCCACACTTACAACGGTTATAGCATCCCCATGGTCATGTGATCAAAGTTCAGATGCTTGGCAGCTGATTCATACTTACGACGGTTGCAGTCTCCTGAGGTCTTGTGATCACCTTTTGCGGCCTTCTAGCGAGCAAAATGAGTGGGGAAGCCAAATTCACTTAACAACTGTGGCGATTCACTTAACAACTGTGGCAAGAAAGGTCATAAAATGAGGCAAAACTTACTTAGCAATTGTCTCGCTTAGCAGACAGACACTTTGGGCTCGATTGTGATCGTATGTTGAGAACTACCTGTATATAGAAATGTGACCTAGAGTTTCTGAACTAAACTTCCATCAATATATGTATATAAATACTCCATTGGGGCATTCCTTATTCCTTAAGTATAAGTATAATCTTTATTGTCATTGTACTTAGATACAACGAAATTGGTTAATCCAATGTCTCCTCTATTCTTGAATGTTTGATTTACTGCATTCTAACGATCCTTTTATAAACAGCTATTTAAATGCTAAATATTTCGTTAAAAATATGTTACCTTCTCTAATGATTTTGAATCTTTTGAAGCACCTTGGGTGGATGGCTCCTACCTAAGTCTCAAGTGGCCTGATGGAATGTGCACCTGCAGGAACAGTGGGCAAGACTTTTGGGAAGACGGAGGTTTCCCAGAGAGAGGCCCAGATTAAGAGACTGCAGTCTCGAAGTGGATGAAGCAGTGGGGAAGAGGTTCAGGGTAGCCACACTCTGAAACAGGGTGGTCAAACCCACGTCGTCACGGTGGCATCATGTGACGTATCGGGACTTTTTCTCCCTTCACTAAACCAGGCATGGGGGTGGCCAGCTTGTGACGCAGGCCAGGAATTTGACAGCCCTGCTCTAGAATCTTTTAATGGATAGATCAAGCTATAGCTATAGCTTTAGTTTGATTCCATCCATTAGGTATAAGCAAATATAGATAGTCCTTGACTTAACAGCAGTGCATTTAGTGACTGTTCAAAGTTACAGCAGCACTGAAAAAAGTGACTTACGACCAGTGGTGGGTTCTGGATCCCATTGCAACGGTACGGTGCAACGGGGCCGGGCGTCCACCACAGGAACATGCACGGTGCACGCACATGCGTACTTACCACCTGCGGCGCTCCGTGACGCCTCCGCAATGCTCCAGCTGCTTGGCGGAGTGTCGCGCAGATGCTATACGCTCCATGCGCATGTGTGGAAACTCCGAACAGCTCAACTACAAGTAAGGAGTGTGGGCGGGCAGGTGGGCCCTCCAGAGCACCATACCGGAATGATACCTGGTGCTCCCAGCAGGCACTGGTATGTCCGTACCGGGGTGTACCGGCTGTATCCCACCACTGCTTACAACCATCTTTCACAGTTATGAACTTTGCAGCATCACCATGATCATGTGATCAAAATCCAGATGCTTGGCAACTGGTTTATACCTAAGACCGTTGCGGTGTCCCAGGATCACTTTTTGTGACCTTTTACAAGCCAAGTCAACACGGAAGGCAGATTTGCTTAACCGGGTGAGTAATGAATCAACCACAGTGATTCACTTAACGTGGCAAGAAAAGTCGTAAAATGGGGCAAAAGCCACTTAACAAATGTCTTACTTAACAACAGAATTTTGGAGCTCAGTTGTAGTTGTAAGCCGAGGACTACCTGTAAAGGGTTGAACTCAATTGGATCTTGTGTTTGAAGTGAAGATACTAACCAATCAAATGGTGCTCTGACATCTTGAACTTACTGTATCTCTGTTTACTTGAAAATAGCTTGTCTTTTCTGCAGAATTAGATCAGTAGTTACAGCAACATGCCTGGATGTTAGGGTACAATCCCATTCCCTAGGTCCGTGATGGCGAACTTATGTCATGTGTGCCACAGGTGACATGCAGGGCACTCTCTGCGAGCACGCGAGACGTCACCCCTGCTCAGCTCCACCGCGCATGCCTCCTGCCGGCCAGCTGGTTTTCGGGTCTCTGCCATGCAGGCACGGAGGGTGGAGCGCATGCGGAAGATGCACTGGGGGAGCATGGGGGTTGCGTGTACATGCGTGGGGGTTGTGGGGGGGTCAGGCGGTTGTGTGGGGTCACGTGCGCATGTGGGGGTGCATGCAGGGGAGGTCGTGTACTCATGCACGGGGCATGGGGAGTGCAGGGGGGTCAGACATGCATGTGCGGGGGGCAAAGTGCATGCAGGGAGTTGCGCGTGTGCGTTGCATAATTGGTGCTTTTGGCATGCAACGACGAAAAGGTTAGCTGTCACTGCCCTAGGTGATATCACTACTTCAGAAGTTGCCTCTCAGTAAGCTTCTGGGTGCAATTGAAGGTCCTAGTTATTGCATTATATAGCTCTTTGTGGCATAAGGCTGGATTACGTGGTGGCTGCTGGTCTCTCTTGGTTTTTCTCACGAGATATAGCAGAACTGGCTTTCTTCAAGTTCCTTCCATGAATTAATGTCACCTAGTGGGGCCCAAGGATACATCTTCCCTGATGTAGCCCCTGCCCTTTGGAACAAAATTCCATAGATTTGGAGACTCCCGAATCTTTTTGTCCTTCTGCAGGGCTCCAAAGACTTGGTTCTTCCTCAAATACTGAGCCAAACAATGGGATGAGGATGTACAGAGTGTAAAACTCTTGAATGAGTTATGTCTTGATAGCTTTATTTGCTTCTCTTATTGCCATGTTTCCCAAAAAATAAGCCAGGGTCTTATTTTCTTTTGCCCCCTCCCGAAATAAGCGCTTGGCCTTATTTTCAAGGAGGTCTTATTATTTTTGAGGTGTAGACGGTCCCTTAACTGTGGCCCGTGGCCCGCGGATCAGCTGATCCAGAGTGGGCCGGAAGTTCTGTCTCTGTTTCTGGCACACTCTTGCCAGCCCTAACATCTCTGGGCCTGCCGCTCTTTTTGCGGCCACCACTAAGAGAAGGGGCAGGGTAGCTAGGGTCTGCGGGAGAAGCCTCCACAAGGGGGTTCCGCATGGATGACAGGTGGATGTTACCCCCCTTTCCTTACTCAGGAAATGGCGGGGACCAGCTGAACATGCGTTTAAATATTTTTGGGGAGGGCTTATTTTAGCACATGCACTCAAAAGTCCAATTGGGCTTATTATCCGGGGAGGTCTTATTTTCAGGGAAACAAGGTATTTATGTTATTTCGTTAGCCTGCAGTTTTCATAGTCTGAAGGTCTTCATTTATGTTACCCTGGGTTAACATTACTTCAAATTATAAGTCGCCCCAAATCACCCTTGTGAATTGGGCTGCCATCTAAATTCAGCGCATTAATTAATGATAACTAACCACAGATCTAGAGATTGTGAAACAGAGAAATTAAAAGCATTAAAAATAGCGTCTGCTTTTAATGAATACATTGGAAGTAAAGAGGATAGTTATTACAGTAATTATGTATTCAGCTCATCTGAATTAATAAAGATAAGCAAACTTTGGATTATATATATATAATAGGTTCTAATCCCAGTAAGGGTATGGCTTGCTGATGAGAGCTAAATAGCTTGAAATAGATCTATACTAGTCTCCCTTTATTTATTTACCAGCACAAATACAACACAAACACAGCAAAGGCAACATTAAAAATAAAAATATGGTTTTCTGCCTGGATGGTCTTCTGTAATGAGCCGAAAGACAGAAAGGGGGAGTAGTGAGCTCCCTCCCATATTTGGGCATACCAGGGGTTGTAACACACATACATACATACATACATACATACATACATACATACATACATACATACATTTATAATCCAAAGTTTGCTTATCTTTATTAATATATATCCTACTCTGGCATCATTACTCAAAATGTTTAACCCAAATATAAACCCACAAAATAAATTGACAAGAGAGGGTTTCCCCCCCCTGGCTAAAGTCATACTGGATTTTGTTTGAGTAACCAATCTGAAGGCTTCACATCAAAAAATGAATGGGACCAAGATAACATAAATGGATGGAGAAAATGGATGGAGAAAAGCCATCCATTATATTTAATATAATTTAATGCATTAACATGAATTGTTTAATAAAGTCAATGTAAATATTGATTGTGTGTAATTGTTATAACTTCCCTTGACTGTAGTTGTAGTTGATTTGAAACTTTTGAAGGTCCATCTCAACTGACAGGGCCCCATAACAGTGGCCTCAGTTAAATTGCATGTTTTCAGCATAGCTCACCTTAAAATAGCCAACATTGTGGCTTCTGTTCAGAATTTGCTTTAGGCTGCATTTCAAGTGAAAACTGCTGTAAGTTGAAATGTTTTCCTTTCAAACACAAGCGGTGGGAAGAAAAACACGGAATAGGATTTTTCATGGACCTTTATGGTGGGAGAAACACTCCTACGGTCACATTTTCCCAGGTTTTGTTTTTCCTGCTTTTCTTGTTCCAAAAACTGGAGCTGCACAGACTCCATCGCAGCACACCAGTCGTGCTGGGCGTGGTTTTACTCAGCACAAATTTCTGAGCCTGACAACCTGCGAGTGATTTGGTAAAATCATCGCTGGCTAGCCGGTACATGTTAGCGTCCTGTGAAACTTGGTTGATTTGCAACCCGCAAGAGATAAGGACCGAGATAACTGCTTGGCAGCCTTGCCCAGACAGAAAGTGAAATCTTGCACACTTCTGTGGTTAAAGTGAGCATTGCTCCATATCCGAGGTAGCTGCATTCCTTCTTAATGAAAAAAAAAGTGCTGCATATATTATAAATTAACTTTTCTTCTAGAAAAGCAGCATTGAGTATACTCAATTCGACGCTAACCATTTTTGAATTCACCCGTTTGTGATTTGCTAATTTTGGAACTTGGAAAACTGGTTTAAAAAAAAAACATTTTCAGCCTAGTCCACATGCTTCACTGTCTGTTACTCCCTTAAAAGTTCTTGCAACAAATGTTTCCTCAATTAGGAAATCCTCTTCTCCAGCAGATATTCTTACTTTAGCCTCCATTGGGTAGCTAGAAAATATGGGGCAGCTCTGATACACCGTAATATACAAGATATCCTACTTCTTCCTGGCTCCATTAGGCTTTTCATTGAATTCTCAGAAATTATAGCTGCTCTCATTTTTCTTACAGAACCTTTTACAGGCTGTGTGGAAAGAAGGGAGAAAGGAAGAAGGGAGGAAAAGAGGGAGGGAGGAAGGAAGGAAAGAAGGAGGTAAGGAGAAAAAGAAGGAAGGAAGACGCTTATAGGGCAGTGATGGCTAACCTTTTTGTTGTATGCTGAAAGTCTGTGCGTGCGCGACCGCTTATACCCATAATGCAATGTGTGCGCGCCCTGTGCCCTGACCCTGCACATGTATTCTGTTTACTGTGCATGTGTGCGTGACCCCCCCCGCGCTCCTTTGTGCATGTGCCCTTCCCCCTATGCCCATTTTTCGCTTCCAGGTTGGTGCAGGAGGCCTTCCAGGGCCAAAAAACCCCCTGCCCCCCATTTTGGGCCTGTAAGGCCTCCTGCACCAACCTGAAAGCCAAAATGGGGCGTGGGGCACTGCGCAAGCCCCCGAAATGCAATGCAAGCACCCCCCATGCCTGCGCTCCGCCCCATGCATGCGTTTGTGCATCCCCTGCATGCACCCATCCCCCTGTGCATGCGCAGCAGAGACCTTAAGACAAGCTGGCTGGTGGGAGGTGCACACGCATGCATGGTGGAGCTGGGTTGGGATGACGGCAGGTGTGCCCGCAGAGATGGCTCTGTGTAGCTCCTGTGGCTCGGGTGCCATAGGTTCGCCATCACGGTTATAGGGTTTTTCAAGGATTTAACTATTGTATATCTACTTTGTAAGTACCGTATTTTTCGGAGTAAAAGACACACTGGAGTATAAAATGCATCAAGGTTTTGAAGAGGCAAATTAAAAAAAAGTAGGTAGGTAGATAGAGGGATATATAGAGAGAAATAGAAAGAGATAGAGAAATACAGTACATAGGTAGGGAGAGAGAGAGAGAGAGAGAGAGAGTAGGTAGGTAGGTAGGTAGATAGAGGGATAGAGAGAAAGAGAGAAATACAGTAGATAGGTAGGTAGGGAGCGAGAGAGTAGGTAGGTAGATGTTTCCAGGTGCTGGAGAATCACTGACAATCTTCAGCACCTAAGACTTTGTTTCTGCTGGCACAGCATTTGATCAATGTAATTCTCATCAATCACTTTAACTAAAGAGCTTTCCGAAAGGAAAAAAAAAGTTTTTGCACTCTGCAAACTTCCCAAAAGCGGCCAGTTTTTTTGCAAAAATGGGCCCGTTTTTTAAAAAAAGGCATGAATAGCCTTGGGGCATTTGCAGAGTACTCCTCGGGGGTGGAAGGGCCACAAATGAGCAAAAAACACTCAGTTTTTTTTGCAAAAACTGGCCTTTTTTGTCAAAACAATTGCATGCATAGCCTTACGGAGGCTTATAGACTTTGCTGAGGGCTGGGGGGGCTGGGGGGCAAAAAAGGTCCATTGTTTGCTCATTTCTACCCTTCCCAGCCCCCAGGAACTATCTGAAAGCCTCCATAAAGGTATGCATGGACATTTTGGTGAAGGGGGAGGGGCTTTGGGAGGCACAAAATGCTGGATTCGATGTATAAGACGCACGCAGATTTTCAGCCTCTTTTTTTGAGGCTGAAAAAAAGGTGTGTCTTATACTCCGAAAAATACGGTATTTTGAGCAACAGTGAACATTCTAGACTTGCAGGCTACTGGGGAAAATAATGCTGGGTTTCAGAAAACCACTTGAAAAAGAACTATCTTGCTATGCTGTGCTATGGAAGAAGCCTCTGGCATTTTGGCATTCTTAAAATGCTGAAGATGACTGGGAGATAGTGAATGGCACGCATACTGGGAGGATTGGGGGTGGGGTGGGGGAGTTCATTTGTGCTGCTGAGAAAGGAACTGTTTGTTTTGCTAATGTTTACTTGAATTCTTCCTCTGCGTTCCATTTTTGTCTGATATTTTTAATCAACCTGTCAATAGATTGCATTTATAGCTTAAATAGGCATTTACCTCAAAGGAGGACAGTTCTGAATTTAAGCCAATTCCATACCCCCATATTTATGAATTATGTTAGCAAGTTGAGGTTGGCTAAGACCTTCTACCAATCCACTCATCATCACTGTAACTTAATCTATTATGGTCATAAATCAAAGATTTACCTGTATGTGGGTTTATTTATTTTTCTATACTCCATGTATTTATTTTTTTGGTCTGTTCTATGTACAGTTTTACCCATGTGTATGTATATGTATGTGGGTAGAATACTAGCATAGAATGGAGCTGGAAGAGACCTTAGAGGTCTTCTAGTCCAGCCCCCTGCTGAAGCAGGAGAACCTATACCGTATCAGACAAATGACTATCCAGTCTCTTCTTAAAAACCTCCAGTGATGGAGCACCCGAGATTTCTGAATACAAGCTGTTCTACTAGTTAATTGTCCTGACTGTCAAGAAGTTTTTCCTTAACTCCAGGTTGCTTCTCTCTTTTGATTAGTTTCCAACCATTGTTTCTTGTCCTTCCCTCTGGTGCTTTGGAGAATAATTTGACTCCCTCTTCTTTGTGGCAGCCCCTCAAATACTAGAACACTGCTATCCTGTCACCCCTAATTCTCATTTTCTTTAGACTAGCCAGACCCAAAACCTGCAGCCGTTCTTCATATGTTTTTGTCTCCAGGCCTTTAATCATCTTAGTCGCTCTTCTCTGAACTTTTTCCAAAGTCTCAACATCTTTTTTGTAGTATGGTGACCAAAATTGATAGCAGTATTCCAGGTGTGTTCTTACTAGGATTTTGCACCTTATGCAGTGTCCAGCTTTCACAGCTTAGCTTTACCCACTGCACTGAAACAGATACAAACAGCTACCCAAATATTACAGCTGTTAGAATTTCCAACTGGGAACAGTCATGCCAATAAATATTTGCATGTGTTACTTTTTTTTCTGTCATACCCATCAATGCATATCTGTATATTTGTTTGTTTGCCACAAGCCACCATCCCCAAAAGATAAGTCTATTATATTTGGGCTGCAAACATTGGCATCTAAATTGCATTCTCAGCAATTTGAATGGCCACAGGTACGAGAATATAACCCCAGAATAAGGGGTGAAATCCAGCAGGTTCTGACAGGTTCTGGAGAACCGGTAGCGGAAATTTTGAGTAGTTCGGAATACCGGCAAATGCCATCTCTGGCTGGCCCCAGAATGGAGATTTTGCAGTATCCTTCCCCTGCCACGCCCACCAAGCCATGCCCAGAGAAACAGTGTTTTTATATGTCTAGAGACCCCTCCCTGCATGTATCTATTTGGAAGAAAACATGTGGAATAAATATTGGTCCAAATGAGCTTTATGGTGACTTTAGTCTTTCGTCTTGCATTACATAGGAGTATTAAGCTATTGGATCTAAATTAAATTTCATTGTCATTGTAAAGGACAAAGCTTTTCAGATTATTACATGCCTCCTTAAAGCTTTCCTAAAAAATCTTGAGAATGAAATATGAAAAAGAAATAATGAGAGAGAGAGGGAGAAAGAGAGAGAGATATGACATGACATGGTAATTTAAAAACAGTATATAAATAGGATGGTCTTCTTCAGAAAAGCACATCATCAATTGACGGCTGATATTTATTTTTTTATTTCCAAGATGATCTGATTTGCACAGAATTCTCGAGATGACTTCCACAAACAGAAGCAGCAAAAACAGGTAATATTTTAATCTAAGACTCTGCTTGCCTCTTACTTCTTTCTCTCCGTGTGTTTTTTAAACTTTCTCCTTTTAAAAGTCCCATACTCAGTCTTGTGTAGTTCTTCTTTGGGTACCTTCTTTTTTCTGAAGAAACGCAAAAATAAAACATGTTAACGTTGGTACTTGGAATTCTTTACGGCTTGGTGGGAATTGTTGGAGGGAATTGATAGAAACTTCTTGAAGATCTCAGGGGTTGCCACAAAGAAGAGAGAGTCAAGGTATTCTCCAAGGCACCTGAGGGTAGAATAAGAAGCAATGGGTGGAAACTAATCAAGGAGAGAAGCAACTTAGAACTGGGCGCCTGTGATGGCCTGGATGCTCTGCCAGCGAAAATGGGCTCCCGAGCTCTGTTTTAGGCTGTAACGGCCTCCTGCAATCCCCCTGACAGTGAACACTGAGCTTGGGGGGGGGCGGGGGTCATACATAGCCCTCTCGAGCTCCGTTTTTGCTGACAGAGGCACTTTGGGACGGTTCTTCGCTGTTTCCAGGGTGACTCCGTGGGCCAGTTCTGCGGTCTTGAATTTGACACACCTGGTATAATTGAATTGAATTGAATACTTTATTTGGCCAAGTATGATTAGACACACAAGGAAATTTTCTCTGGTGCAGAAGCTCTCAGTGTACATGCAAAGTAACGAAATAATGATGACTATAATGATAATACCAATAAGAGATTTTTTTTTGCGTGCTGAACCGGCCGTAATGCCGGCAGCGGCACCTCCACCCACCCACCCCGTCTACAACCACACACGAGCAGTGGGATCCCAGCTCAATATTGTCAAAGAGAACAACCCAAATGCAAACTGTACATGCAATCATTGGAATGAGTCTTTACTTTTTATTAAATCAGCAGCTATTTTCAAAGAGATGAGCTAATAGGTAATTATTCGCATCTTGGATTTTAAAAAAACCCCACCATATGAGTAGATGTGGTGGTGGTTGACTTCACTGTTTTGAAAGAACTTTATGATTTCCTGTGTATCAGTTGCCTAATCTCAGCGATTTTAAATATGGACTTCATGTATTCCCCAACCAGATTTGGGGTGGGATGGAGGAGGGATACAGGGCTGGGGAATTCCAGAGTCGAAGTCCGCTTTATGTTAAACTTGCTGAGATTGAGGAAACTCTGCCACATATGGTGGGTCTGCCCCAGTGGTGAGTTTGTCTCCCCGTCGCTACCAGTACTCTGCTTACGGGGCCGGGTGTCCTGGTCTACATGATTTTGAATGGATTGATAATTATTTTATTCTGGTTGAAAATTGTACCCTGCCTTTTGACTAAAAAGGTGCTTGAGGGGGCTAATTTGGGCTGTGCAACATTAAAGTTCCTAGATCACAAGAGTGCATATTCAAATTTTAAAACTGTAATAGGTAAAAAGCCATGTTCTCTGAAGTACTGTTCTGCCTGGACATGCATCTCCCTTAACCTGCATCCAATATCACACGAAGACGAATCTTGACAGTTGCAGAGAATTGGAAGAACAAATTGTCTTCTGCCTGTGGATTCTTGCCCCAATTCAACTGGCATATCAAGATATTTTAATGCTCTTTGCAGCTTCCTCTCTCATTGTCAGGAACATATAAGCTTTTGCATATGTTACATTCAGTTGCTTGCAAAAGGATATGCTGCTTGTAGAACAGGGAAGATGAAGTGTTTGACACTTTATATTGCCTTGGTAAGGCCACACTTGGAATACTGCATTCAGTTTTGGTCGCCACGATGTAGAAAAGATGTGGAGACTCTAGAAAGAGTGCAGAGAAGAGCAACAAAGATTATTAGGGGACTGGAGGCTAAAACATATGAAGAACGGTTGCAGGAACTGGGTATGTTTAGCTTAAGAGAAAGAAGGACTAGGGGAGACATGATAGCATTGTTCCAATATCTCAGGGGTTGCCACAAAGAAGAGGGAATCAAACTATTCTCCAAGGCACCTGCGGGTAGAACAAGAAGCAATGGGTGGAAACTAATCAAGGAGAGAAGGAACTTAGAAGTGAGGAGAAACTTCCTGACAGTTAGAACAATCAATCAGTGGAACAGCTTGCCTCCAGAAGTTGTGAATGTCCCAACACTGGAAGTCTTTAAGAAGATGTTGGATAGCCATTTGTCTGAAATGGTATAGGGTTTCCTGCCTAGGCAGGGGGTTGGACTAGAAGACCTCCAAGGTCCCTTCCAACTCTGCTATTGTATTGTATTGTAAACTATTAAGCTTTCCAGAATGACGGTAGCATGGCGATGAAGCGCCATAAATCAAGAAGACACTACTCCTACAGCAGTGGAGATGAGGAAGAGCAGTTTACAAAAATGTTGAGTTTCCTGCTTGTAGCTTCTTGCTAAAATTCTGTGCTCAGACATTCTTCTGGCACACTAAAAATCCTCCTAACTGCCCGTCACAGCTACCTCTGCATAACATTGGCCTTTCTTGAAACAATTCTTTTGGAAATGTGGCTAAAAGGTCGAACGTATGTGAGCATAGCTAGTCCTCTCCTTACAACATTCGAGGGGTGGGTACCAGCAGGGACTACTGCCGGTTCGCTCGTTGCGTGCTGCCAGCGCAGTGCGATTAAAATTGTCCTGCAAATGTGCAGAACCCAAAAACAAGATGGCGGCGCCTATGGTTTGAAGCCGTGGCAGGCCTGGGTAGCTGCCAAACCACTACCAGTCCGAACTGCTAAGAACCCACCACTGAACCATTCGTTTAGTGACGGTTTGAAGTTAGAACAGCACTGAAAAAAGTGACTGATGATTGTTTTTCACATTTATGACTGTTGCAGCAATCCTGTTGTCATGTGATCAAAATCGGCAACGGACGTGTTTATTTTTATTTTTTTGCATAAAGTTTTTTTATTTTATAACATATAAAAATTCCATTTTTGGTTAAACAGTGTGTTGTCTGGGTACAAATAGTGTTAGGAAAAAATACAACTGACATTGAGGAAGCCAGGTTCCCTTAGCAACTTGTTACTAACCACTAACACAGTGTTTCTCAACCATGGCAAGTTGAAGATGTCCAGACTTCAACTCCCAGAATTCCCCAGCCGCTGGCTGGGGAATTCTGGGAGTTGAAGTCTGGACATCTTCAACTTGCCAAGGTTGAGAAACACTGCACTAACAACTGCAGTGATTCACTGAACAACTCTGGCATCAAAAGTCGTAAAATGGGACAAAACTCACTTAACAACTGACTTACTTAGCAACAGAACATTTGGGCTCAGTTGTGGTCACAAGTCGATTATCTGTATACCTCACTAGTACCATAAATATTGTGTCCAAGGAGGAGACCTTGGGTCCCTTGGAGTAAATGTAGCCAAGAGTCCTAGAACATTTGCACGCTTCTTGTTGTGGAAGCATTGGTAGAAACAGAGTGTGATTCTTAAAAATCTATGTGGTACGAAGATGCTGCGAGACTGCTGGATGTCAGAAAGATTTGAAATAGTTGTACTAAAATGTAAACCAGATAGGATAAAGAGCAGATTAGCTTTAGGCTTTAGATTATATTTTAGACTAGTTTTTTTTTTTAAAGTTGGATTATATCCTGCCTTTAAGCACCACACATTTTAGAAAGATATTCAGTGTTCCCATCACAACTGCTCTGTTTGGCAGACGGTGTGAGAGGGATTGATCTCAAAGTGGTCTTAAGGTTGACTTTGGACAAAGTGTACACCGTGATATTTATTGATGATAAATAGAGAGATAAATAAATAAATGACTGCACCACAGAGAGTATTTTAACTTACTGCATCTGTGTATGGTTTGCCAATTGCACAGTGGCAGATAGGAAAGCACTCCAGTGGGTCAACGTCATTGCCCAGAGGATCGTGGGTTGCCCTCTCCCCTCCTTGGAAGAGCTTTATAGCTCTTGCGGCCTTAAGAAAGTTTAAAACATTCTTAAAGATCCATCTCATCCAGGGCACCATTTTTTTTTAACTATTACCATCAAGCAGACAGTACAGGATAATAAAAACAAGGACAAATAGGCTGAAAAATAGCTTCTATCCCAGGGCGGTAACTATACGGTATAGTGCAATATCAGGTTTTCAATTTCAATTATATAGAAAGTAAAGGATGTATGTTTGTGTTTTTATTTTTATAGTTATAACGTACACTGAAGACGGCATTTAATTCCGTTGTACCATGTGCAATGACAGTAAACTAACTAACTAAATAGCATGATCTTTATCAGTGACACTGTCCATTTATAGGGTTCACAATGATAAGTCCCTTCGGGGGTCCCTTCGGGGAGAGGGGGCGGTCTATAAATCCTGGAAAATAAAAATAAATAAATAAATAATAAATTTTCAAAGGGTTCTAACAAGCAATGGATGAAAATATGGAGATAACTCTGGATTCCTGAATACAAGTAAATATCCGTAGATGTTGTAGGATGCTCTGTACTTTGACTCTAAAAAATGTTACTGTGCTGCTTCTGAAGCGATGAATTTTAGCTGAGGAGCTGGATTATTTTAGGATGTTGCTCGGTGGGGTGGGAAGCCCTTCCTCAATAGGAGCTCATTTGTTTGCAAAATAAAATGAAAGGGCCCTTGTTTGCATGTTTAAAGAACTGGGATTCACAATGGGCAGCTGACTCTTTCACCTTCCACCGAAGAGAAACTTCTTTGGGATGCAAATGGTGGTTAAGACTATCGCCTTAATTAATGAGTCTTCATTTGTCTTGGCTGAAGTTTTTCCTCAGTATTTTATTAGAAGCTTGTCCAATTTGTGTGTGCTTCTGTCTGTGTTAAGGCTGTGAATTGCAAAGGCCTTCTAAAGAACTGTTGTTATTAATAGGGTTTCTGGTTTAGGTTGCTGTGGAAGAGTAACCAAAAGCAGGGCCTCGTGTTAAGAATAAATAATAGAATAACAGAATTGGAAGGGACCTTGGAGGTCTTCTAGTCCAACCCCATGCTCAAGCGGAAGACCCTATACCAGTGATGGCAAAGCTTTTCAGCACCATGCCCAAACTGGAATGCCGTTGACCCACTGGAGTGCTTTCCTATCTGCCACTGTGCAATTGGCAAACCATACACAGATGCAGTAAGTTAAAATACTCTCTGTGGTGCAGAGAACCAGAAACCCCAAGACCAGTTGGCCGGCATGTGCATGCCTGCTTTTTGGCTGGTTTTTCAGCCCCCAAAATGCCCTGGAAAATGCCCCCCCAAAACAGCCTGTTTTCAGATCGTTTTCCAGTGCTCCGGTGCCGACGAAGACCAGCTGGCCTGCACCCATGTGCGCCAGAAACCAGAAGAGTAGCTGGCAATGGCACAAAGGCCCACAGGGCACAAAGGCTCTGCGTGTCATCTCTGGCATGCGTACCATAGGTTCTCCATCACGGCCCTATACCATTTCTGGCAAATGGCTGTCCACCGAGCCTCTTCTTAAAAGTTATGGAGCAACCACAACTTCTGAATGCAAGTGGTTCCACTGGTTAATTGTTCTCCGTGTTAGGACATTTCTCCTTAGTTCTAGGTTGCTTCTCTCCTTGATTATTCATTATTTATGTTTGTTTTGTCAAGCGTGTATAAGATAATAGATATAAGTATAAACATGATTATGAATACAGGAAATGGATATGAATAAATGGGGACATAAGACAGGGTCGGTAGACACACTGGTGCGCTTATGCACGCCCCTTACAGACCTCTTAGGAATGGGGTGAGGTTGTGCCAGTAGACAGTCTAAGGTTAATGTTTTGGGGGTTTGGGGAAGAAACCACAGAGTCAGGTAACGCACTCCAGGCTTTGTCCACTCTGTTACTGAAGTCGTATTTTCTGCAGTCGAGTTTTGTACGGGTTTACCTTAAGTTTGTATCTATTGGGTGTTTGTGTATGGTTGTAGTTGAAGCTGAAGTAGTCATTGACATTTAGAACATTGTAGCAGATAATTTTATGTGCTATGCTTGTCTAAGCCCAAAATTTCAAGTCTGGTGGCATAATGTATTCTGTTGCGAGCAGAGAAGCGGAGGACTCTTCTCGTGAAATATCGCTGGACTCGGTCAATTGTATTAATGTCCGATATGCATTGCGGCTTCCAGACAGATGAGCTGTATTCGAGAATTGGTCTAGCAAATGTTTTGTATGCTCTGGTTAGTAGTGCAGTGTTCCCAGAGAAGAAGCTACACAGGATTAGGTTGACAACTCTTAGTGCCTTTTTGGTTTCCATTCGTTGTTTCTTGTCTTGCCTTCTGCTGCTTTGGAAAATAAGTTGAACCCCCCCCCCCTTCTTTGTGGCAGCCCCTCAAATATTGGAACATTGCTATCATTCACCCCAGACCTTCTTTTTATTAAACTAGACATACCCAATTCCTGAAACCGTTCTTGGTATATTTTAGCCTCCAGTCCCCTAACCATTTTCGTTGCTTTTTCTGCACTCTTTCCAAAGTTGTAACATCTTTTTTTATAGTGTGATGACCAAAACAGGAGGCAGTATTCCAAGTGGGGTCTTACTAAGGCTTTATAAGTGGTACTAATAATGTTCGTGTGTGTGTGTGTGTGTGTGTGTGTACTGCTTCTGATTCAGAAATAGCTCAGCTTTTATATTTTGCCCTGCCCATTTGAGACTTTTGGAAGTTTGGAGTTTTTAAAGTGCACTGAAGCATTTCTTCTTCCTTTTTCTTGGGCTTTAAATGGGTGTGCGACTGTGCGTGTGAGAGTGAGGGAAAGAAGGAGAGGCTGATTTAGTTTTTATCTTTGTTTTGCACTATTTACTCTGTTGATTATCTACTTGTCCTTGTGTTAGTTGCTCTCCTAACCTGACAGCTCCTTTTTTTCCAGATAAAAGCAAACATGCTGGCAAGCACACAACTCTACCTTGAAGGCTTCATTTGATCTTTGCTGCATGTACATTCAGTTTGAGGTTTTCCCCATCAGGGTTCCTCTGGAATCTAAAACACCTTAGACAGCCCAGACTGTCTTTTTCCTGCTAAGCATTTCTTCCACATCCTATATTTTGAACTCTGCAGAATATTCGAAATTTACCTTTATGCAAAAATAAATAAATAAATCTGTTTGAAATAAATTCTTGTTGGAAAAATAACAGAGAACCAAAATTATACAAAATTTAAAAATCCTTCAATTTCCTTTCCAACACAAAATCGGTCCTAAAAAAAAAAAAGCTTTTACTTCAAGAAGTGGATATAGGAATCTATACATTTTTTACACAGCTAAGTCCGTTTTAAAAAATCTTTTTATTGAAAAAATAATTCTCAAAACTTGCTTAGAATTTTTAGTGTATGGAAACAATGGTCTGAGCTGTAATATAAGCAAGGGGATGCATTATCTAAAACCACCTGTCCATATTAAGCTGCAAATAATACATGCTCTACTTTGAAGAATATATTTATTCAATATAAAAGTGAATGATTTAGCAAAGAGAAATTTATGAATTGAAAAAAATATATTTCTCATTTTGCATAATCAAATTTAATAAGTTTAAATTTTATTAGTAGTATTATAAAGCATACATAAATACATTGTAGTATTTTGATAGTGGTAGTTTAGCCATTTTTAAGAGATTGCCTAGGATAAAATAATGAATTTACATTGGTTTGTCTTTTGTCTAATATTCTCAACACTGAATATTCTCCTTTTTTAGTCTCAACAATCCTGTGAAACAGGATTGGATGAAATAAAGGGATTAGCTCCAGGTTTTCTAGAAACTTCATAACTAAGCAGGGAATTATAGCAATTGTGTATGCAATCAAACTAAAGAGATTTAGTTGAACATACTCAAGTAGTCAATCTCTTAAGTTTAGTTGTAGATATTTTTATAATGTCAAACACACACTGTTTATAAGACTGTGCATGTAATGATTTTAATAAGAATGATTTAAAAGTGTGAGAGGAGTGGCATATCTGCTAAATACAGGTAGTCTTCTATTTACGCCCATTCGTTTAGTGACCATTCAAATTACAACACCCCTGTTATAACTGGCCATTTTTCACATTTACGACCGTTGCAGCATGCCCATGGTCATGTGATCAAAATTCACACACTTGGCAACTGACTCATATTTATGATGGTTGCAGCGTCCCCGGGTCACGTGATCCCCTTTTGCGACCTTCTGACAAGCACAGTCAATGGGGAAGCCAGATTCACTGAACAAACGTGTTACTAACTTTAACAACTGCAGTGGTTCCTTTAACAATTGGGGCAAGGAAGATCATAAAATGGGGCAAAACTCATTTAACAACTGTCTTGCTTAACAACACCCATTTTGGGCTCAGTTGTGGTCGTAAGTTGAGGACTACCTATCAGTGGTTTTAAAATACCTTTTGCTCTATGTTATGATTTTCAAAAAAAAAAAGCTTGGTGCCTGACCAAGGCATTATTTTTACTTTATCCAAGAGATTTTGCTTGAAGCCAATAATTATTATATCTCCTAACAATATTTTAATAGAGGAAACAACAACATATCAAGCTCTGGTCATATTGAGATCAAAGTGCTGAACAAATTAATTGAGTAAGGGAATTGTCAATGGGTTGTGCTTTTTCTATGGATCTTCCCCCCCTCCCCTTTAACTGGTTTGCAATTGAAAATCAATATAGGCTCATTTTGGAAGGAAATCAATAGATTTAATTGACCTGGGGGATCATACTGGAATGGTGTGTGTGTGTGTGTATATAAAATCAATATAGGCTCATTTTGGAAGGAAATCAATAGATTTAATTGACCTGGGGGATCATACTGGAATGGTGTGTGTGTGTGTGTATATATATACACACACACACCATATATATATATACACACACACCATTCCACCATTCCAGTATGTATGTATGTATGTATGTATGTATGTATGTATGTATATATATATATATATATATATATATATATATATATATATATATATATATATATATATATATATATATATATATATATATATATAATGGTGTGTGTGTGTGTGTGTGTGTGTATATATATATATATACACACACACACACACATACACAGTCAGAGAGATTCATCATTTTCTTTCAAGACAATGGAGATCAATATACCATATTTTTCAGAGTATAAGACGCACCTTTCCCCCCCAAAAAAAGAGGGTGAAAAACTGGGTGCATCTTATACACTGAATACAGCATTTTCAAAACCCCGCCTGCTTCACAAAAATGGACGTGCAGAGGGTTTGGGAGGCTTGCAAAGTGCTCTAGGGGGCTGGGGAAAAATGGGCCATTTTTTGCTCATTTCTGCCCCCCCCCCCCCAACCCCCAGGAGCACTCTACAAGCCTCCTAAACGCTATGCATGCTCTGTTTTTGGCAAAAATGGGCGATTTTTTACTTGTTTTTGCCCCCCCCCCCCCCAGCTCCCAGGATCATTTTACGGGCCTCTCAAACTCTGTAAAATGAGGCGTGCAGAGGATTTGGGAGGTCTGCAGAGTGCAAAAACTGTTTTTTTTTTTAAATTTACCTCATCAAAATCTTGGTGTGTCATAGTCAGGTGTGTTTTATACTCTGAAAAATATGGAAATCCCAATCATTCTGCCAATACTTTTGTATTTTCTATACATGCTCCTTTATCCCAAAGTTGAACTGAATAAGCTTCTTGGATGAGAAGCAAAACATTTTCAAGGAAGAAACAAAGTTCAGTTGCCTTTTGAGAAAAAGCACCTTTGGGTCAGATATGACCTGGATGATGAAGACTCCCCATAGACACGTTCCTTCATCATGCACTGACTTCAGTTGGCAGAAAGCAGTGAGGGGAAAATGACGTGTTTACACATGAGGGGCTTACCCAGTTTTCTGTGATGCACTGAATTAACTGCTGGACAAGCTGCAAGCTAAAAACCTACAAGCTAAAAAAGTGGTTGGCTTAGGGTGCGATTCTCTTTGTGGGGAGAACCCAGAACAAGGATGCCATGGGGAGCTGGGGCAAGGGCTTCTGTAAATCCTTGAACTTGCCACCTGGGTAGCCAGTCCAGGGATTTGGGTTCGTGCCAAGCTTATAACAAGAGTTGGAAGAGACCTTGGAGGTCATCTAGTCCAACCCCCCAGCTCAAGTAGGAAATCCAATACCATTTCAGAAAATTGGTATCTCTTGTCCTATCTCTTCTTTAAAACCTCCAGTGATGGAGCATTCACAACTTCTGGTGGCAAGTTGTTCCACTGATCAATTGTTCTGTCAGGAAATTTCTCCTTAGGTTGCTTCTCTCTTAGTTTCCATCCATTGCTTCTGGCTTTACCTTCTGGTACTTTGGAGACTAGGTTGACCGCCTCTTCTTGGCAACCTCTTAGATATTAAAACACAGCTATCATGTCAATCCTAGTCCTTCTTTTCATTAAACTAGACATACCCAATGCCTGCAATCTTTCTTCCTATATGTTTTATCCTCTACTCCCCTAATCATCTTTCTTGCTGTTCTCTATACTCTCTCTTTTTTTATATGGTGGCAACCAAAACTGGATATTACTCCAAGTGTGGTCTTAACCAAGACATTATAAATCATGGGATTTTGATTCTATCCCTGTTAATGCAGCCTAGGATTGCATTGGCTTTTTTGGCTGCTGCCACACACTGCCGGCTCAACGTTTAAGTGATTGCTCACTAGGACTCACAAGATCCCTGTTGAGCCAGGTACCGCCTATTATTATATTTTTAGAAAAAAATTAATTTTAAACACTTAAAACACATTGACAAAAATATACCCAAAACTTACAGACAACATTGGAACTGCACATTCCTTCTTACAGCAGATATCCATCGGTGCATCTTTATAAATATTTTCTCAATATGTTCTAATTTTACACTTATGAGCCTTTTATTTCTTACTCTTTTGCTTAACAGTCTTATGTTTGGTCATTCGTATCAGACAGTCATTTTTACTTTTCTTCTATTATCTTTTCCTACTTTTCCTACTTAACTTATCACTGTTTCCTAATTCTTCTATAATACAAATCACATTTCCCAAATTCTTATTTCGATCATCCTAACCACTTAATATACCATTTCTCCCAAATTAAGTAGTGCTCCTTTCCTTGAATTTCCTTGGTCCATTTATCCATCGCGGCTGCATTCTAAGATCGTCCACCTCTTATTCTATCCCTGTGCCTTTGGCTTTGCCTGGCCTAAATAAAGCGAAGGTGTGATGCCAACAATCTTCCAGCAGCGCTGCTGGCACAGGTGCGTCCTCTTGGCAGTTGCCCACCCCTCGCCCCCCTTCAGCTGGAGAATCCCCTCGCGGTCTTCGTATAAGGGGACCCCCGCGAGAACTGGGCGCCCCGTCGGGCATCGCTGGTCCTGGGGGCAGGTTGGGGGTACCGGCGGGTCGCCTTCCTCCCGCTTCCGCGCTCCCTCCTTTCTCGGGGTCCGTCTCTGGGGAGCTCTTCCCGCGCCTTTCCCTCAGCGATAGGTCCAGCGCCGTCGGGCTCGTCCTCCCCTTTAGCCAATCCTCCCGCCCTCTGGCCTTTTGACAGCACGTTAGATGTCCATTTAAGGAGGCGGATTGTACCAAGCCAACTTTGGGGGGGGGGAAGAGAAGGTCGTGAGATGGGTGGAGGGGCTCGCGTGGTGGGGAGGCGGCCAGCCCAAGCAGGGAAGCCGCCGTGAGGTTGGCGAGGGGGGGGGGAACCCCTCCCCGGCGGCGCGCGCCTTGGCACGGTCCTGGCGCGCGCCTTTACGCACGGGCGGCTCTCCAGCCCCGGCTTCAGGCATGAGTGCCGGGCCGGGCTGGGCTTTAGCTGCGCGTGGAGCCCAGAGCGCCCCCCCCCCACACTTCCCAGGTCCCATCGTTGCCCTGCCTTCCCCTGCCCTTCCCCTCCTCCTCCTCCGCCGGCCCTTCCCTTGTGACTTGCAATACGTCCAGCCGAACTGGAGGAGGCCCTCGCGTGCCCGCCGGATGTCGATCAAAATTAGCGCAGGGCTGAGCTAAGCAAGGTGGGCGGCTGGGGTGCGGGGGAGAAAGCTGCCGAGGGCGAGAGACGGCGGAGGGAGACTCGCCGCGCTTGGCTCCTCATCCCGGCGATCGGCAAATGGCCGGGAAGTTTTTGCTGAGCGGGGGGTAGGGAAGGAAAAAGCCCCCTCTCCCCCCCAAAAAATAACCCGCTGATGGCCAGGAGACGCCCGGCTTGCTAAAGCTTCACGATGGCTGCCCAGTCAAGGTAAGGATTGCAAAAAGGAAAAAAATAACCACAGAAGCGCTCCCCGTCGTGATCCCCATTACACACACGCCGGACAGGAAGGGTGATCGCGTCTCCCTTTCGCGGGTCGTGTGAATCGGGCCGCGCTCGTCCTGGTGGGTTGGTTTGAGCCCCGCGTTTTTTGCCCTTCGGGGGTTCGAAAAGTTTTTGCGATCGGGGTGAACGAAGCGCCTTTTCAGTTGCTCCAAAGCGGGTGAGGGAAGGAAAAACTTCCCCATCGCGTTTATTTCTCTCCCTCCCTCCCTTGACAATAAAGACGTCTTGTGGTTTTCCTCCGCGCTTTTAAATTGAACGTAGGAATCGAAGGCATGGGGGGGGGGGGGGAAGCCGTTTGCAAACTCGGATCTTGTGAAACAGCTGATAGTTCCAACAACTCTTCCCGCCGCCTTTCTCCCACCCCCCACCCCGATCTGCATCGGGATTATAATTGGGGGGTGGGGTGGGGGATGTCGGGGAAGGGGAGATGAACTGCTAGCACAATGAACGCTGTGTCTGGCTTTGGATTGTGTGTGTGTGTTGCCAGGGTTTGTTTTGCCCCTGCTGGATCAGCCCTTAAAATGGTAGCTTGGGGGGGGGGGGCACGGTTTCTGGCGAGCTGGGAATCTGCTGAGTCGGCAAAGATTGGCAAGGCTTTTGGGGGACTCTAAAAGGAGAGAGAGAGATGAGTAAAACGGGAGTAATTACCTCTGGTGACTGTCAAAACAATGGGATGGAAGATGAACTCTTTGGAAACGCTTTCCCTTCATGAGCCTGGATTACTCCTGGGAAGGGAGGCCTTTTTAAATGATTATTAAAAGTGACCATTTTGTGTGTGTGTGGGGGGGGGGGAATCGCCTAGCTAAATAAACGTTTTTGGCTTTTGTGGATTTAAAGGAACATGGATTGAAAGCCCCTGGCCCTTCTCTTCCCTGTTCCTCCATGAAACGAATGAAATCGTATTTTATTCAAAATAGTTTCTTTTCTCCACCACTGTGAGTTGCAAGTGCAGATTTCCAATGTTCCTTCCGGGCTGGAAAACTTAAAAGTTGTGTAATAAGGTGGAGGTGGAGGGAAGGTATGTTAAGGAAAAAGTAGTTACCCCGGTTTTGGAATGGGTAAATCAGTGGGTATTTTCTGTTCTTGGTGGTGGTAGTGGTGGTGAGTCCGGAATGCAGAGAAAATATTGTTGGTAAAAACCAGATGTGGAAACTGGAAGTTGCAACTGAAGTTGGGTGTTTTGCAAAGTTTTGGATCTGCGACTCCGTTTGTCCTCGGCGGAAGGTTTGATATTGGAAGTACAAATTGTTGGCTGCTTTCCAGAATCTTCCAGAGCACTCTAAAGCTTATATAATTTGCCAGCCTCAAAACCTTGGCCGATAAGCACGCAATGGCCTACTTCGGGGGTTGGGGGAGTCGGTTGCAAAAGAACAAGAGAAGTCTACCTTTGTCCGTACCTTTTGGTTGATAACGCTGAACCTAGTTGCATTTTGTGCAGGATGAAACAGATGGGAGCCACAGATTATGTTGTCTGCAGGGAGGGGGGAAAAAAAGTCTTGAGTATATCATGTATATAATGGGAGGGAAGGAGAGCCCTTGCACTTGATTTAAACTGTTTACGAGGCATTTAAAAACTGTTTGATGCCAGAACAAACCATTGAAGGCATTAATGCCGATATCTACGTTGAAAGAGTCACGTCTCCAAATGTTGAGACAGGCGATTCCTTATAATGGTTATATTTTAGGGACAGGGATCAGGAGCCAAGTTGTCTGCTATTATGGGAGATTAAGGTAATCCGAACTAGATTCTAGAAGCAACAACAAATAAAAACAATTGTTATTCTCCTTGCTTTGTGGCAACACTTTTATTTATTTGAAGGATATATTGTAGCATTACCTATTGGGCTGCCTAGTTTTTCTCACAAAGAATTATTGATCGTTGAGAATCAGTGAAAGAACAGTATAAACGAATCATGTCTAATATTTTGGTCACCGAGTGCCCAAACTGGTGTGGGCGTGCTGCAGTGCCGCAAATTTGAAGACAAACTGGCCAGTGTGCAAACTGGCCAGCTCGTCTTCGGTTTCCAGCACACACCTGTGCATTGGCCAGCTGGTCTTCACCCAAAACCCGAAGATCAGCTGGCTGGAATGCACATGTCTGTTTTCAGGCTGTTTTCGAGTTATTTTCAGGCCGTTTTTCTGGCTGCTTTTGGCCTACAAAACGGCTCAAAAACAGCCTGAAAACAACAAAAACGGCCTTCTTTTTGGTTGTTTGGGGGCTGTTTTCAGGCTGCTTACCGGTGCTCCAGTGCCCGTGAAGAGCAGCTGTGCATGTGCGCTCCCAGAAACCAGAACAGCAGCTGGAGAGGGCTCCGTGTGCCACCACTTGGACACGTGCCATAGGTTTGCCATCACGGGTATAAACTAGCATGAATTTGATGGAAGGGTGTGCTTAGTGCATGGCTTCCATTTTAGGATACTTGGTTGGATTGATTCTTGTGAACAAGTTTTTTTTTGGGGGGGGGGTTACCTGGAGCTACCATGTCTATAGGGATTCTTTCCTGAGGAGGGCCCCACTGAATCTTGGGGCGGGGGGAAGACATATTCATGTAATACAGAAAGCCTTGATTGGCTTAACCATGGTTTACTGAATAATCCATAGTGAGCTAGGTCACACAATAGGTTAATCTATGAAACATAGTTTAGTATGTTGGGTTGACATGTTCAGTCACAAACCAATGGAACCACGTCATGCTTTCGCATCTTGTCAGTTGGTATCACCTTTGGGTAGTTAGAGTATATATGTAATCTTCACTCTTAGGCTGAATTTTTGTGTATTTGCACTTGGGGAGTAAGTCCTTCCAAGCAAAGGTGTACATAGATTAAGGTAGCAAATTGTTTGTGCTTCTGTTGGAAAAGAGTCTATGCTTGCTTTCATAATTCTGTACAGCCTCTCGAAGCTGGGTTGGAACTGCAGCTTTTACGAATTCCCTCCCGGTGTGGGTCTTAAAATCCTTGCATATTTGCATAGTACACAACGTACAGTACTAAATCTCCAAAATGTCCCTTCTTTGTACACTAATTGCAGTATGCCATTCAAGAATGTTTATGGTATGCTCATCACCTGTCTTATCAGCTTTCTTCTACCTCTTCCTTCTGCAGTATTGAATAACGTTAGAATGTGGGTAATGACACTCACCCACCATGGTGGCTCAGTGGCTAAGAAGCTGAGCTTGTCGATCAGAAAGGTCGGCAGTTTGGTGGTTTGAATTCCTAGCGCCGCGTAACGGAGTGAGCTCCCGTTACTTCTCCCAACCTGGCAGTTCGAAAATATGTAAAAATGCAAGTAGAAAAATAGGGACCATCTTTGGTGGGAAGGTAACAGTGTTCCATGCGCCCTTGGCATTTAGTCATGCCAGCCACATGACCACAGAAACGTCTTCAGACAGCGCTGGCTCTTCGGCTTTGAAATGGAGATGAGCACCGTCCCCTAGAGTCGGGAACGACTAGCACATATGTGCGAGAGGTACCTTTACCTTTAATGCCAGGAGAGATTGAAGGTAAGGATTAGTGCTTTTTCATTTTTTGTTCTGCTTAAATATAAAAGTTGTGCCATCCTGATTGAATTGAGGAGAGAAAGATCTGTTTGGGGGAACGAGTGGGCTTTGCTTGATATTACTACCAGCAGGAGGATCAAATCACCCCCTCGTGGCATTGGACTTACTGCCTTTTATTTATTTATTAGAGATGTATGCTGCCCATCTTGCTTACAGGTAACTCATTATCTCCCCATCCCCAAATCATCCTTCTGATTGTGATTCTAGGATTCAAACTGAATGTTGTAACCCAAATACAATGCCCAAGATTAATAGATGATGCTACATTCTTTCTTGGATGCAACATGTCATCTACCTGTCTTCAGGTGGCAGCTTTAGGAGGAAGTCCATTAGCAGAATGGTGGCAGTATCCAGATAACTCCATAGTTGCAGTGCCATCAGAGACCTAAAAGGGCACAATAACCTCTGACGATTAAAAAAAAAATGGCTTGACAACCCCATTTTGCCATTCATCTTTCTTGGTTTCTTGCTTTTTTTCTCCCTTTATGGCTTATTTCCCCCCCTCCCCTCAATTAAGTGGACTAATCCACACCTTTACTACTTCATTACCGCTTTACAGAGCTGGCCCTTTCAGTAGCAAGCAGGCAAGTTAGTGTTAATTTGCTTTCAAGCAAATTGTAGGTGTAGGAATGAGTCAGGAGCCAGACAACCAGAAAATTCTAATACCAGCTTGTTTGATCAGATTGTTTGGATTCTGTTTTGTTTTGCTTCGGGACGGAAAGCTATTTCTACCCATTTGGACTGACCTGCTGCCTCGGAGTTCCCTGCACTGTGTAAACTTTGTGTACCATCCTTGGGAAAGCTCAAAACGAAATGCAAATCTTGATATTTAAAGTAACCCCCATGAAAGGGAAGCCTATCTGTTTCTAATGGCCTGGGATTTATTTTCCAAAGCAAAATGTCATCCCTCGCATTTCTAATCTCTTTTCCTCCCTCTTCAATCTTTACCGTGGAAATAGTTTCATGCCTGAAACTAAAATTTGGGAACATCAATCACTGCCTTGTCTCTTGAGGCATTCTCAAAAAGGAACCCATGCTAAAGGTTGTGCAGATACAAACTCTGCACTGTTGAATCTTGAAAATAACCAGCTTACATGCAGTGCATAATTAAGGTAAAGGTAAAGGTTCCCCTCGCACATATGTGCTAGTCGTTCCCAACTCTAGGGGGCGATGCTCATCTCCGTTTCAAAGCCAAAGAGCCAGCGCTGTCCAAAGACGTCTCCGTGGTCATGTGGCTGGCATGACTAAATGCCGAAGGAACACAGAACACTGTTACCTTCCCACCAAAGGTGGTCCTTATTTTTCTACTTGCATTTTTACATGCTTTTGAACTGCTAGGTTGACAAAAGCAGGGACAAGTAACGTTAGCTCACTCTGTTACGCGGCGCTAAGGATTCGAACCGCCGACCTTTCTGATCGACAAGCTCAGCGTCTTGGCCACTGAGCCACCGCGTCCCTTAGCATAATTACTTGAGAGCAAAGTTCACTGCAGGCTGGAATTGCCATTATAGGATGCAGGGTTTTCATGAACTCTTATGAATAAGGCTCGTGTTGGGCATAGCTATACTAAAAATGTATAGAGTTGAGGCTAATGTAATCATATTTTCCTTGTAAAGTTTTTTGTTAACCTTCCATTAAAAACCATCTCGAAAGCATGCTAATTATTTTAAACCATCTTTTTTTTTTTTTTGCAAGGAAATGAGGTTTCATTCTTACATACTGGCTGTAGGTTCTACTGACATAAAAGTAGTTTTTTCAAAAATTCCCTCTTCTGCCTTAATAAGCACCCTGGCAGCTATATCATAGTGAAAGTTTTATAATCTTTTCTTGAGAGGAAAACTTACGATATGGAAACTGATGTTAGACCAATCTGTATTTACAGATAACGGAGCCAAATCAAATGATTTTTAGAATTGTGTTAATTGCACTTCAGAACTCAAGTTCATCACCAGTTTATTCTCAATCCTGGTTCCTGGCACACCACTCCTCATGCAAGGGTACATAAAAAGGGGTACTCTGGGGACTGTCCCAAGGCTAGGAAGGGTCAAATGAAAGAGTTAACCTAAAACTAAGGAGACATTTTCTGATAGTTAGAACAATTAATCAGTGGAACGACTTGCCTCCAGAAGTTGTGGGTGCTCCAAAATTGGAAGCTTTTTGGAAGAGATTGGAAAACCATTTGTCTGAAATGGTATACGCGAGGGGTAGAACTCCTCCAACTTCCTTATTCTGTTAAGTGAATGTCCAGGATCAAGACTGAAGCTGATTTAATTTAATCTGCATCTACAATCGCAGTTTATATTCAGTTAATGTGATTACTCATAATGTATTTAAAAATCATCTAAATAATCATCATAGTCACTTTGAAAAGACACAAGGGCACAAACTCAAGGAACCTTTGCTTCTTGGTTTATACGGTGTATATAGCAGGTTTATACCCTGCTCTACAGCATATACAATGGAGAATACGACTATAGGGCGAGCAATTTTTTCATCATTAATCACAACCTTTCCTCTTGTATGCAAGATTTGGAAGAAATGCTTCCAGATTCAAGAGCTGAGCCCGCAGACTTGGGCACGAATATTTTCCCAGGTTTGGCATGTTGTTCTTTTGGACCAAGTGGGATGTTGGGAATGTAGAGCAGGGGTGTCAAACTCAAGGCCCGCGGGCCACATCTGGCCTGCCGGGTGCTTAGATCTGGCCCGTGGGGCTGCCCTGGAAACAGCAAAGGACTGGCCTGCGGTGGCTCTGCCAGTGAAAACAGGCTCCGTTTTTGACTGCGACAGCCTCCTGCAACCCTCTGCCAGTGAAAACGGAGCTCAGGAGGGCTGTTCAGTTTTTGCTGGCAGAGGATTGCAGGAGGCTGTCGCAGCCTAAAATGGAACTCAGGAGCCCGTTTTCGCTGGCCGAGCGCTTGAGCCACCACAGGTGCCCCTGATACGAGGCCATCCCCCCCCCCTCTGGCTATGCCCACCTCCTCTCCCCGGGCCAAACACAACCTTGATGCGGCCCTCAATGAAATCAAGTTTGCCACCCTGGATGTAGAGAAACTCAAAGCTGCTGGACCAGGATGCAACCTCAGCTGATGGGCGACGAAGATGCTTTGTTGAACAAACCAGCATTTTATTTCGTCCCCTCTGAGGAATGTGCACATGGAGGCAACACCCAGGAATTAGTTGTTATTGATGGATTTCTTACAGAAGCAAATCATAAATGAAATAGTTCTTCATTCATTATTCATTCCTTACGCCTTGCTGCATCGATTGATTTTAAATGTTTCTGAGCCACCTCAAAGGGCAAGAATTCTCCCAGGATAGCTTACAGAAATAAAATGATCTGTTGGTTCAAGAATCTGTGACAAGGTCACTGCCCTATACTGCATGTATGTTCTGTCTTACTCAAGTTGCCATAAACATCCTAGCTAGGCTTATCTGATAGGGAGCCATTTTGGCTGTGGGTTTCATCCCATTGTCCTGGATTTTCCTCTTCCAGGGCAGCCCTGTAAGGGCTAATGCCCATGATCTTGACCAGCGTTTTCATCTCTGTTTTATGGTACTACCAAAGATGAATATTAAAGTCACATAACATTAGTA
The DNA here is from genome assembly GCF_964273705.1 of Natrix helvetica. Taxonomy (NCBI): domain Eukaryota; kingdom Metazoa; phylum Chordata; class Lepidosauria; order Squamata; family Natricidae; genus Natrix; species Natrix helvetica. The sequence continues at coordinate 13,834,378 of NC_138558.1, forward strand.
TAGGTTGATTTCTTTAGCCTGTAGACATCAGTATACACCACCTCTAGAACAGTGCATTCAGATCTACTAGGATTTACATATTTTATGCATACATATATAAATGTGTAGAATACAGGAAGCTAAGTTAGCCTGTTCCGCCGTTATTATCTATTCTTATTGGTTATGGTTTTCGGTTTAAAGTCCTCCCCAGTTTTGGCTGGGCTAGTTAGGATTTTCTGTCTGGAAAGCACATGTTTTTGTTATTGGTGTCTAATCCCTTCTCATCATTTTCTGACATTACGGTGACTTGAATAGGTTTCTAAAGGCATCCATGTTTTCAGATTGACTCACAGCAGCTATAGGCTTTAGTTTGTACATTTTATGGGACTGATATTCAGGCCCACTTTTCATATTATGTATCCAAAAACGACCTTTAATAACAGGGAATTAAATTGCCTAGAAAACTGTGGATCTAATCATAGCATCTTAGTAGCAGGACAAGGATAGGAATTGACCAAAGGTTCTTAAAAGTTGGATATTTTAGTATTTGTTGCTCTACATATATGTATATCAAGGCAATTGATAGATGGTCATATATATGCATTTATGTATATATATATATATATATGTGTGTGTGTACACTCAAACACACACACATATAAATATCTAATATATTTATTAATTATATATATATTTCTTATATAATTAAATATCTGCCTCTTTTTTTAAAAAAAATGGATTTCTACTGTAGTTCTTGCATTGCCCGCCACAGAATTCAGCAGGACTTTTTCTGCAAAGTTTGCATAGGCTGCATGTTGTATTGGTTTTATAGCATAAATAGATTAAGTAAATTTCCCAGCCCTAATAATTAGACATTTCTGTGCCTGGCCCTTATCTCTTAAGATTATACTATAGGTATTGCAAAACATTTGCCAGCCTGCATGTTGTGACCTTTGTAAGCGACCCGTAATCAAATTAGCAAACTTCCTAAGTTCCAGTCTCTTCCCACTCTTGAAAAAATATCAGACATTGGAAGCAAGCATTAGACATTTCCAGCCTTCTGAGGCTCATACAAACAGCCTCTTCTTACTCCTTTAGCCACATTTTCCAAATCTTTGCTGGGGGAAAAGAAGGCCCAGGATACTATTATTTCTAAACAATGAAGAAAAAATATAAACGAATAAAAAACAACTTAGGGCAAGGTGTCACTGAAGGCCTGGAGGCTGGATCCAGCCCATGGCATATTTAGATCTGGCCCACAGGGCCACCCTCGAAACACCGGAGAACCAGCCTGCAAGTGCTTCTGCCAGCGAAAAGGTGCTCCCAAGTTCTGTTTTCGGCTGCCACGGCCTCCTGCAACCCTCCCGGAGCTCTGTTTTCACTGGCAGATGATTGCAGGAGGCTGTGGCAGCTGGAAACGGAGCTCAGGAACCCGTTCTCGCTGGCAGAGCGCTCGGGCCACCACAGGCGTCCCTGACACGAGTGACGTCGAGCTGGCCATCCCCCCCCAAAGTCAAACACAACCCTGACGCGGCCCTCAATGAAATAAAGTTTGAACACCCCTGACTTAGGGGGTTTCCAAATGGACAAGATACTGAGGAGCAAAAAATACTGTTCAGCTAGTGTGTTTTTCACTTGTCTTTGGAAGTAAGAAAAAAAATAGTGAAAGAAAGAAATAGTGCCGAAACCTGAGAGGTTACCAATGGAAAACAGTATGTATATCAACCTGCTTCTCAAATAAATTTCTATCATGTAAAGGAGTTTGATCATTGGGAGGAGACATGGGAAAATAAGCAAGCTAAAACCCTGCCAACGTGATTAACATCTTTGTAAAATTCAACTCTGGAAAGTAAAGTATGAGTAATGTAGCACATAGGGATTGATGTCTTTCTACTGGCTTCACTAGTCTTCTAAACATGATATTTTCCAGACGAGTGGTACTACAGCTGGAAAGACTGTTTTTAATGAAGGAAAAACAAATCCAGCTATGTAAGATTAGAAATGGCCACCTTTGTGGGAACACCGAGGTACAAAAGACAAGTTTTCTATTTGCCTCTTCGTGATTTCATTTTTCTTTAGCTCTGTCTTTGCATTCCAGTCCAAGTATTGTTAAGAGTTTTATGTAATTGACTACTGTATCCAGGAAGACTCAGGTTGCTTAACTTGTTTTTGCAATGACAACAGGGCTGGGCACATATTGCTTTGCTCAGGTTTTCTCCATTACGTTCTCTTCCCAAAGAGCAAATATACTATAATAAGCCTTCCTCATTCTGATATCCTTCAGATGTACACACATTTAAAGGACACACATATTTAAGTTCATTGTCCTTTAGGTCAGCGGTCCCAAATCTTGGGCGACAGGGACTGGCTCTGTGGTGCAGGAGTCACCAACCTTTCAGAGCTCAGGGACCACTGAATTTATAATTTTAAATCCTGTGGACCACTGATCTGCCTAATGATCTTCCAGGTGGGCCTGGCTAGGTGGTCATGTAACTGGGCGGGCGTGGCCAACTTGATATCACACACGTCGAGGGGCCTCTACTCACCCCTTCCCTCCCAGCCACTCCTCGCCTGCCCGCCCAGGCTCCTTAGGGCCCTAACAGGAAGCAGTTGTGAGGAAGAGTTGGCAAAACAGCTGGCTCAGCTCAAATTGGATCTGACCAAGGAGGAAGCTCTGCAGAAGCACCTCTCTGAGGACTACGAGCATAGACTTTCCAAGCAGGGAAGACCTGCGGGACTGCAAGGCCAGGTACCAGCATCTGGAGGCTCAGCGGGCTGAGATGGTTAGCCAGTTCCAGGCCATGATTCTGTCCCACTGAAACAAGGCCCTCTAGCTCTTTGCCACCAGCGGCACTTCCCTCCAGCGTTCTCCCAAAGCCCTGCACCAGAAGGCTGAAGCAGACCCCAAGTCAGAATTTTTCCCCCGAAGAAAGACCCCGAAGGGGGGAGACTGTTTGCAGCAACACAGATGTTCATTGCACGTATCTGGCCCAAGGGCCGTACTTTGAGGACTCCTGTTCTCCATAGGGGGGAGTATCCAGGATGGGTTGACCTTGTCCTCCCATTGATTGGGCTGAGTCAGAAAAGCTCTTTGGGCCACGCCCTGGTCACCAGGTACCACCCAGTTATCGACTCAGTCCCTCAACGGGCGGCTGTGATCATCCCAAGCTCCTGGAAATTTTTTTAAAAAGGATTGAACTCATTGTTAACTGGATTGCATTCGCTGCCTCCCTGCCTGAGTGAGTAACTGTCTCTTGGCTGATTCTCTGGCCGGGAAATGAGAGAGAGAGAGAGCACGCGCAACAAGCCCTTCAGGGCAACGCGCAGCCCAGGTTATAAAGAGAGACCTAGGGCACTAATCGAGACTGCGGGTGAGGGGACGCTCCCCTGGAAGCCCCGGGAAGGCAGTCACATCAGAGAGGCTCAGCTGGCGCCGGAGGACCACCAGTTGGTGACGGCTGCCGTGGAGGATGGTTTTTCCGCCGACTGAGGCGGTACAGTTTCGTGTGCTGCCTGGATCTCGCACATGCGCAAATGGGACTTTGCTCACTTGTGTGGCCTGGTTCCTGGTGGGCCACAGACTAGTGTCGGTCAGCAGACTAGGGCAGGGGTGTCCAAACTTGGCAACTTTAAGACTTTGCTGGCTTTAAGCTCTGCTGGCTGGGGAATTCTGGGAGTTGAAGTCCACAAGTCTTAAAGTTGCCAAGTTTGGACACCCCTGGACTAGGGGTTGGAGATCCCTGCCTTAGTCAGAGTTCAGTGAGTAACTTCTGAAGGGCCATGGATTTCCCACTTTTATGGGGAAATCTTGAAGGAACAGTAGATTAATCATTTCCTTGTTGTCCTTATATTCTTGAGATAACCTCATTGATTCAGTTCCTACTGAGAATGTTTATATATGTGTGGGTGTGAGTGAGTGCACACAACCTACTTTCCAGTCAATTAGAGTCAAGCTCCACTCCAGAAATTATCTTTTTTGTAACTTTTAGATTCCCAACAATCTGGGATAGTTTTTTTTTTTTTTTTTTTTGACTTCAGTTGAAGAAGTCGTACAGATCTTTGGAATTTTACCATTATTTCCTTTAAACCAAAATATATATCAAGAAAACATCTGTCTCAGGGTTTTGCCTAACAACAGCAGCAGCAGCAGCAGCAGCAGCAGCAGCAGCAGCAGCAGCAGCAGCAGCCTCGAACAATGAAAATGAAAAAAGTTGATGAGTTATACGTTCATTTTCTGTAAATGAAAGGGTGCTGGGACCTGCCCTGGCCATTCTGAAACTCTCATTTTCCCTTTGAGATGGCACCTGATAAGATGCTTTTAAATTACAGCATCCATTATTTCCATTCCACCTCTGCTGTGATCCACAATGATGAGAAGTTTCAGTCCTAGACATACAGAGAGTGCCAAGTTGTTGATGACTGGTTTCTTCCTGAGAACAACATTTTGTGGTTTATATCAAAATGATCACATACTATTTCAGGCTGGAGGAATTTAGTTGAGGAACAAAACAGTTTCTCGAGTTCGGGAAGCTATTTTCATGAGAAAAGATTGAAATAGGAGGCGTCTGGTCTTCATGACTTTTCTGCTGTGTGTATGTGCTGGTTCTAAGGTAACATTTAACATATAGGGGTGTCAAACTCAATTTCATTAAGGGCCGCATCAGGGTTGTGTTTGACTTCCGGGTGTGTGTGTGTGGCTGGGGTGGCCATTGCCAGCTCGACATCACTCATTGAGGCTCCGTTTTTGGCTGCGATGGCCTCCTGCAGCTCTCTGCCAGCGAAAACGGAGTTCGGGGGGGCCCTCCGTTTTCACTGGCAGAGGGCTGTAGGAGGCCACCGCAGCAAAAAACGGAGCCCGGAGGGCTGCATGTGGCCTCCCTGAGCTTCATTTTTGCTGGGAGATGGCTGCAGGAGGCCATCACGGCAAAAACAGAGCCCGGGAGGGTGATGTGTGGCCCTCACGAGTTCTGTTTTGGCTGACAGAAGCACTGCGGGCCAGTCCTTTGCTGTTTCCAGGGTGGCCCCGTGCACCAGATCTAAGCACCCAATGGGCAGAATCCGGCCCGTGGGCCTTGAGTTTGACACTCCTATTATAGATAAACGTGGGGGAATTGTAAAGATTGCAGATCATGCACATTGAATTTCAGATTCAGGTGTTCATGTGATCGTTTGTTCAGAAATAACAATACATTTCTCAGCGTCCAACAATTTCATTCTCTGCGTTATTGAGAGACCCGTTTGATAAACCAACCTAATAAACAATGAAACCTCACCATCATCTAGATAGCGGCAATAACACAAATGCTCTTGTTGATAACAGTTGATATTAATCGCACAGTCAACAAAACAGTATTGAGTAACACCAAAATTGTTTCCTGAAACACCAGAGAAAATGATAAGGCCTTCACCAGAAAAATCAAACGATTGGCCCTAGGTTACCTGTATAAGGAGGGTATTTTAAGATGAACCCTTTCTGATGTGACTTTAATTCTCTGTTTTTAAATGGCTCAAGGGTAAACTGGGTTTGAAGAGATAGTGAGAGAAGATTTGGAATAACCAGCCCTCTTTGACTGGAAGAACGTTTATTGTCTGGAATCCTTTCTAGTATGAACAGACTGCAATGGAAACTGCAATCCTAGCAAATTACTTCCTTCCTTTCTGCCTTATACACCCTGCTCTGCTAGTTTTGTTGTCACCTTCAGCAGTAGTCTTTAAAAAACATTCTCTGGCTCATCCCTTGCTCATTTGTTGGCTTTCTATCGTAATCCATGTGCCCCTGCTTGACTTTCACATCTGCAAAATGAGCCTTGTGCATCTTTGCTTTGTTCCCGCAGATAAACGCAAACACAATTGATTATTATATAGAGATGTATACCAGAATGAAAATCTGGGGGTGGGTGGGCATTTTTGTTGTGCACAACTCTTCATGACCCCATGGACCATAAGGTAAAAGTTCCCCTCGCACATATGCGCTAGTCGTTCCTGTACTCCAGGGTGCCGTGCTCATCCTCGTTTCAAAGCCGAAGAGACAGCACTGTCCGAAGACGTCTCCGTGGTCATGTTGCTGGCATGACTAAATGCCGGAAGGTGCACGGAACACTGTTACCTTCCCACCAAAGGTGGTTCCTCCTTTTGTACTTGCATTTTTACATGCTTTCGAACTGCTAAGTTCCCAGTATGCGCATGCACAGAACTGCCAGAAGAAAAGAACAGCTAAGAAATCAGGGTCGACTTGGTAGTAAGGCCACAGGTGGACGGTGAATGGCCCCTCCCATAGGAAATAAAAGAGGAGCGAAAGGGGAGTGGGCTTTTGCAGGAAACAAATCGTTCATTTGTTCATTCGTTTCAGAAGTGTGAAGATCTGTCTGTGAATCTCAGAGACTCTGGGCCAAGTCTTTCCTTGCACTGCACTGTGTTTGGAAAATATTTGCAGGGCAGCCTTCCAAGCTAGATAAGGTCTGTGGTCATAAATTCACCTTTAAAAGACCAAGCCTTTGTTGAATGTCAATGAGAGGAATTCACATTCATTTAATAAAATGGACCAGGAAGCTGCTTCGTGCTTTTTGGGGAAGCCTAGGTCAGAACAAGAACAGATTTTGTCAGGCTGGCTAAATTAAGCAAGATTTATTACTCTTCAGAACATAATGAGATATCTTTGGGTCTTTCCAAGTTATAAATCACGTGGTGAAGTGTTCTTCCCCAAGTGTTAGCATGCTGCCATAATACCCTATCCCAGTTAGCAAGCTAGACTCCAGAGTGCCAAGCGAGTGTGTCAGGTGCTAAGTAGTATTTTAATTTCATAGCTGGAAAGACTGATTTAAGTTCTGATCTTCAGAATAAATGTCAGGATTTTGTCACCTCGGAGAAAAGTGTGAGATAATTGCCTTCTAGCAGGCTTGTAAAAATAAAGTATATTAATGCAGATATAATTTTCTACCAAGTCTTTCTTTTAAAGTAGGTAATCATTATGTGGGATTTTGGGTTTTCTTTGAAGGAGGGGGGGGGGGAATTGAAAAAAAAAATTCCAGGGCAAATTCAAACAATGTTGTCTTGCATAAAAAGATAGCATGTAATTTCTAGAAGATAAACTGCCAAGAACTCAACTCCCAAAGGGGTATTTATCAGGACATAAGTACCACCGGATATACTTCAATCTGTTTTTAGCTCTTTTTAAACACGCATGCAATTGCCGTTTTATCAACTTGCTTTTAAGAAAAAAGAAAAGATGACAGGCTAAACGTTTGATAATTTGCTTTGATCCCTGCTAGTCTCCCACTTGTTCAGTTGTGGCGTTCGTGATAGCAATTCCCAAGCAGACCGTTTAAACTGGCCTTCTTTCTTTTGCGGTTTTCCTGTTTTAAAAACACACGAGATAGCTTTTTTTCCCCTCCTCTTTCTTTCAATTTGTAAGATTTTCTGCTATCTTTCATGGCTCCCTTGGGTTTCGTTTTGGTCTTTTCTGCCTGCTTGTAAGATCTGGAGGTTTCTGGAAGTTTTAAAAAGTAGTGACAGCCATCTGCTGCGTTTTACCCTCACTTTCTCCTCTTCTAATTCTGTAGAAGGGGAATAGATCGGGACAGAAGTGAATCATCTGGTTTCTGGAAAATGTCTTTAACTGGAGACCACAACGTCCTTTGCGGGGAGGTGAACTTGTGAGTAAAATGGGAAATTTTGAAGGGCCGTCTTGCTTCTGTATATTCCTGATAAGGCCTCCGCCCCTCAGGCTCATGAGAAGTTGATGGTAGTTTACTTAGGAATAGGTGACTTTCTTCAGGGTTAAAAAAGAGACATGACATTTCCTGGTGTTTTTTTTTTTTTTTAAGCAGGAGCTTTTTTTCCCACAGGAAAGAAATTCAACACCCCCCCTCCCTCAATGGCTAAGTTTGTAGACAGCCATTCTGGAGTTTTAAATGGAATTATTTGAAGGAATGGCAGGAAGGAAGCTTTATAAACTGGAGGGTCAAAAGAACAATATATAGTATCTAGCCCAATGCTTTTTCATGCCTGAAATTCCTTTATAGGACAATTGATTTAATCTCAATAAAAGACGGTAGAACAGTCTTTTCCTGATTTGTTATTGTCCAGATTTTTGGACAACTACTCCCATGATTCCATGCCGGTGGAATGGTACATCTGATGGGCACCAAGGATGGTATCTATAGATGCAGTAGAACTCACTAGCATCATGTTGCCTACTTGTTGGCTGCTGCAAGTTCACATATGTTTGGGCGATCCTTTGGCTAAGGATCTGCCCAGTTGGTGAACCCGCAAATCCCACCCCTGGCTGGCCCCTCCCCCCCTACCGTTCCCCTCCCAGGAGGCCTGTTTGGAATGCCAGGTATAATAATAATAATAATAATAAATTTATTTCTTAGCCGCACCCTCTCCCGAAGGACTCGGGGCGGCGTACAATAAAACACATAAAAAACAATATGGACAATACACACACAGAATAAACGAACACGCGTACATGGAGGAGGTATGAAGATAAGAAAAGACAGTTAAAACATAGTTTAAAATCCCCTAATAAAAGGTAAGCGCAGTGCCCGCGTGGAGGCTCGGAGAAGGGGGAAAACAGGCTTCCCGGAAGCTCCAGAAGGCAGGAAAGGGGCTCGTTTCCAGCCTCTGGAGCCCGAGGAGGCTGTTTTCACCCTCCCGGAGGCTCAGACAAAGCTTCTGGAGCCCAGGAAGGGGGAAAAGCCCCCCCCCCCTGGCCTTGGTCTGGAGGCTGGCTAGGCTAGGCCACGCCCACTCAGCAACCGGGCAGGGAACCCGTTGCTAAAATTTTTGAATGCTTACAGCCCATACAACATCTAAGAAAGTTACCTGTAACTGTCTATGTGTGTGTGTATGTGTGTAGGTGCGCACACATGTAAAGGACATGACAGGCGAGGTAGTGTCTTTAAGTGAAGCAACTACACGAGGGGTGCTATCACAGCGTCACACAATGTATCAGGACTCTCTCTCTCCCCCCCTTTTTGCTAAACTGGGCATGGGCGTGGCCAGTGCTTGACGCATCCAGCCGAAGGGTTGGGAGATTGATAGCCCTGAATTAGACAATAGGAGCCATGGTGATGCAGTGGTTAGATTTCAGTATTGCAGGCTAACTCATTGCTCACTGTCAGGAGTTCGATCCTGACCCGCTCCAGGGTGACTCAGCCTTCCATCCTTCTAAGACTGGTAAAATGAGGACCCCAGTTTGTTGGGAGCAGTAGGCTGACTCTGTAAACCTCTTAGAGAGGGCTGTAACAGATACCCCCAACTTTTTAGGCACCAGGGACTGGTTCTGTGGGGAGAGGTTTTTCTGCGGACTGGAGGGGACATGATTCTGCATCCCACGGATGGGGCTTTGCTTGTTTGTGTGACCCGGTTTCTGTCATGCTACGCCCCAGTGCTAGTCCATGGATTGGGGGTTGGGGACCCCTGATGTATACCGTAAGTCTAAATGCTGTTCCTATATTGAGGTGGAGGGTTGTGCAAAGCTTTGAAGATTAGAAGCCCTGTTGAATGTTGGTAATGAAGCACCAGCTCTCCAAAAGCTTATGTATACCTGCCAGGTTTTAAATACTGAGGATTTAAGCAAATCTCTGTGGAGCAAATCACCTGTATGGCAGCATCTTTCCTTCCACCTGGGATCACATTCTAACCAGGAGAGTTAGACTCCAGTTTCCATAATTCCCAGCGATCTACGGAGTTGTTGTTAAGGCTCACAAAATGGATAAAGGGGTTTGCAGACTTAAGGCTCTTGGGAAGTAGTTCTGCACCATAAACAAATCATTCAGAAACTAGTTTTGGTGTTGTTGTTTATGAGTGTGCTTCATTTTCCCAGTGTTTTAAAAAATAATTAAAAGGTGAAGACTGAGATTGGATGGGTTTGGAGGTGATGGAATAGATGTCTGAATATTATGGAGACCAACAAATGAAAAAGTTTAAAAATGACTTGAAAAACACCATAGAAAACAGTTCCATAATGTTCCCAAGAAAAACTTAAAAACGGGCATAATCACTTTTTCCCACTAACTTAGAACAGTCGCTAAATGAACTGTTGTAAGTCAAGGACTACCTGTAACTTCAAACATTTAGGTATAAGCTATAGTTTATGGCACAACATTATTTGAGAAAATGTGCCATATTTTTCAGAATATAAGACACACCTTCCCTCCCCCCCCCCCCCCGCGGAAAAAGAGGGTGAAAATCTGGGTGCATCTTATACACCGAATACAGCATTTTTGGCCTCCCAAAAGCCCACCCCCTTGACAAAAATGGACGTGCAGAGGGTTTGGAGGCCTGCAAAGTCATCCTTGGGACTGGGAAGGGCAAAAACGAGCAAAAAAAGGTCATTTTTTGCTCGTTTTTGCCCCTCCCCCAGCTCCCAGGAGCACTCTACAAGCTGCCCAAAGCTGGTTTTTTTGCAAAAGGGGGCCCATTTTCGCGAAAAATGGGCTGTTTTTTTGCTCCTCTCCCAGCCCCCAGGAGCACTTTGCAGGTCTCTCAAACTCTCTGCATGCCCCATTTTTGACAAAAAACGAAGCACATAGAGGGTTTGGGAGGTCTGCAGAAGTTTTTAAACTTCTTTTTAAAATATACCTCTTCAAAATCCTGGTGCGTCTTGTACTCTGAAAAATACGGTATTTAAGCCAAATCGTGGCTTAGCCAGATACGTAATTCCGGCTGCTTGTTTAAAGGAGATGTAGAGTGAATTATGCTTTTTTTTAAATACATTGTTGTAATGACATTGTTTGTGTTGTGTAAGGTCTGCTAATAAAATAGCTCTTTAGAATATTGATGGTTACATTAGATCAGGGGTGTCCAAACTTGGGAACTTTAAGACTTGTGGACTTCAACTCCCAGAATTCTGGGAGTTGAAGTCCACAAGTCTTAAAGTTCCCAAGTTTGGACACCCCTGCATTAGATAAAGCACCCCGGTTACTTTGAGACTTTCTGGCCAGAATTGTTGCCAGACTTCAGGAGGCGATGGATTTTGCAAAAACCAGCTCCTTTCCTCTTTGACAAACAAAATGTTAATGTTTGACTTACCCAACAAGACCACAGTCCATTCTTGGAATTGTAAATAATTTCTGGCCAGAATTGTTGCTCCTGGTTTTCTATATAGAGAGAAAGAAAAAAAAAAAAGCTCACTTGTGATGCAAAAGGCCTGTGAATGAGCTGTATATACAATTTCCAACTTGGAGGACGTCCAGAGGGGTCATTTTACCTAACCTCAAGCTCAGAGGAACATTTTGTACATCGCCATTTCTGTCCTGTGCATCTACTGACATTTCTACCAATCAACTCCCACAGCCTGGCTTCTCACCGAAGCCCAGAACATAATTAATTATATTTTATGAGATTAGTCTCTTCAAGCCAAGAATGAAAATTTCAAGATCTGAAACAAATGCATTCCTCTGCGTCAACAGTTGGGACGTGACAACTTTTTTCCAGATGTTTACTCCAGTTAAGACTCTCCCAAGTTCTGTATTGTTCGAAGAACTTTGGTTTCCTATCTTTTTTTATTGCATTGCTTGTGTGTGTGTTTGTGTGCTCACGTGTGTATTTATTGTGGGCTACACTTAATTTAATGCGGGACATGGTGGCTCAGTGGCTAAGATGCTGAGCTTGTCGATCAGAAAGGTTGGCGGTTTGGCGGTTCGAATCCTTAGCGCCGCATAACGGAGTGAGCTCCCGTTACTTGTCCCATTTTCTGCCAACTTAGCAGTTCGAAAGCATGTAAAAATGCATGTAGAAAAATAGGGACCACCTTTGGTGGGAAGGTAACAGCGTTCCGTGTGCCTTCGGCGTTTAGTCATGCCGGCCACATGATCACGGAGGCGTCTTCGGACAGCGCTGGCTCTTTGGCTTTGAAATGGAGATGAGCACCGCCTCCTAGAGTCGGGAACGACTAGCACATATGTGCTAGCGGAACCTTTACCTTTACTCTTAATTTATCCAACCATTGGCTGCCTACTGCTTGAACTCTGTACAGCTGACAATCGTGCAAACACTGTACAGGTAGTCCTCGACTTACAACCACAATGGAGGCCAAAAATTTCTGTTGCTAAGGCAAGGCAGTTGTTAAATGAGCCATGGGCCATTTTATGACCTTTTTGCCACGGTTATTAAGCAAATCACTGCATTATGTGGGTCATTAAGCTTCCCCCATTGACTTCCCTAGGAAGGTTGCAAGTGATATTCTCAGGATCCCGAAAGGCTGCAACCATTGTAACTACATGCTAGTTGCCAAGGCTTGGAACTTCAATCACATGACTGTCGGGATGCTACAATGGCCCTAAGGGTGAGAGGTGGTCTTAAGTCACTTTTTTCGGTGGTGTAACTTTGAACAGTCATTAAACAAGTGGTTGAAAGTTGAACTTCTATAGAGCCGTGATGGCAAACCTATGGTATGTGTGCCTCAGGTGGCACACAGAGCCATGTCAGCTGATTTTTGGGCCTTCTGGGCCCACCAGAAGTCAGGAAACAGGCTGTTTTTGGCCTCCGGTGGGCCTCCAGGGGTGGGGAAGGCCGTTTTCGTCCTCCCCAGCCTCCTAGAAAGACTCTGGAGCCTGGGGAGTGCAAAAAACGGACCTTCCGGTCCAACCGAAAGTCTGCAAATGGGCCCTTTTCATCCTCCAGAGGCCCTCCGGAGGGTGGGGAAGGCCTTTTTTGCCCTTCCCAGGCTCCTAGAAAGGGTCTGGATCCTGGGGAGGGCGAAAAATGGATCCACCATGTCATCACATGCCAAAAGTGGGAGGAGTGCCGGGGGGGTCGCATGCGTGGGGGGTGGGCGCATAAAATTATGGGTGTGGGCATGTGCACGCACAATTCCCCCGTGCTCTCCCCGCTTTTGGCAAGCGGTGGCAAAAAGGTTAGCCATCGCTGCTACAGAGGTTCTCAGTCAAAAAAAAAAAGAAAAAAAGAAAGTCCAGTTTGCCGCCTGAAAAAAGCGCCTTTGGGTTGAAAGTTGAGAACTTTAATTTGCTATCGTCAAATTAAAACAGAAAGGCATCTCGGGAAACCTTCATGTTGGTGTTTGATGTCATAGAGATTCTGCTCAGAGATGGCCCTGCCTCAGGAGTGTCCTGCTGAATGTTATCAGGGTGGGGTGACATCAGGATGGCCTCATGATAACATTCAGGAAGGCAGTCGAAACTTCCAGAGCGAGAGTGCTGCTACCAAGAAGCTCAGCCTCTCCTCCTGCCAGTCTCCATCTTGATTATACTATGTGAGCAGATTTCACCTGGAGGAGACAGTGCCAGAGGTAACAGGAACAATGGCCAACATCTCAAATCGGGCCCAGAAATTGTTCCTTTGTTAAACTAGTCCCAACCTGGCATTTTTATACTGTGCTATCTATAGCTTAAGGCAGGGATGTCAAACTTGATTTCATTGGGGACCACATTGTGTTTCACCTTGGGGGCTGGGGGAGGTGTGGCCAGATGGGCATGGCCAGCTTGACGTCATTTGTCTCGGGAGACGCCTGTGGTGACCTGAGCATTCTGTCAGCGAAAATGGGCTCCCAAGCTCCATTTTCGACTTTGACGGACTCCTGCAGCCCCTCTGTCAGTGAAAATGGAGCTTTGGGGGACCATGCTTGGCCCTCCCGGGCTCCATTTTTGGCTGTGCTGGCCTCCCAGGCCACACACACACACACACACACAGAGACCTGGGCTCCGTTTTTGCTGGCAGAGGGTTGTGTGCAGCCTTCCCCAGCTCCGTTTTCTCTAGCAGAGGCACCACTGGCTGGTCCTTCACTGTTTCCAGGGTGGCCCTGCGGGCCAGATCTAAGCGCTCCACAGGCCGGATGTGGCCTGTGGGCCTTGAGTTTGACACTCCTGACTTAAGGTTTTACACTCAAGGGCAACCCCTTATGAATGAACTGCAATAGTCTATGAGATAAGCCAGGAGTGTCCAAACTTGGGAACTTTAAGACTTGTGGACTTCAACTCCCAGAATTCCCCAGCCAGCCAGCATGGCTGGCTAGGGAATTCTGGGAGTTGAAGTCCACAAGTCTTAAAGTTCCCAAGTTTGGACACCCCTGAGATAAGCTATAGTTCAGTTTCTTCGGTATACTGCTTTTTGTTGACTATTTGAACTTTGGCACGAGGGGGCTTATTTTTATTAGATTATAGATAGGCATAAAATGTGAAGATGTTTATTGGGACATCAACTGAGAAGCAACACAATACAATTAGTCCTCAAGTTATGGCCATTTGCTCAGCGACCGTTTGAATTTATAGACCAGGCCTCAAAAGTTCTATTTACTTTCGCTCCCCCAGAGTACTATAAGACATGGAATAGGTGGTATAATTGTTTTGAAAGAGATGTAAAATTAATGTGTAATGAATACGTAGAAAATATAACAAAAGGAGATGGTATATATTCAGCAGTGCAATTTTAATGGGGCTCAAGGTTGACTCAGCTTTCCAGCCTTCACAGGTCGGTAAAATGAGGATCCCGATTGTGTTAAGCCTCCCTGAGAGGTGCTGTAAAGCACTTTGGGGCAGCATATGAGTCTTAATTGCAATGTCCCTTATGAGAAGCAAAATCAATGGAGAATCCAGATTCACTTAACAACTGTGTGACTAATTTAATCAATGATATAATTCACTTAACAACTTGGCAAGAAAAGTCATAAAATGGGGCAAAAACTGACTTAACCAATGTTTCACTTAGCAACATAAATTTTGGGCTCAATTGTGGTAGTGATTTGAGGACTACCTGTATTTATTTAAAACCAGCGGCCTCTTTTTATGATTTATTTATTTATCTAAAACATTTATATAACCTGTATCATATATATACATACATTCTATGCCCTCTTTTTCTCAGCATCCAATACCCCTTGTCTCCTACCCAGGCCTCCTGTGCCTTCTGTGGCATTCCTCCCTCTTCCCTCTTTAATGACGCACACATCCTGAGTTAAGGCAACAACTGTGTCTGTCTGGATTGCCATTGTTAAGCGAAGTAGTCTCAATTGCAGTCATAATTCAAGGACTCCCTGTACGGTAGTAACATTCTGGCTTTTTTCCTTTAACTTTTTTTTCAGGATAATTTTGTCTTGAATCTTGGCTCAACCCAGTACACCTCTCTTAATTTGAGGAAAGCTTCTCTGTAGGTTATTATTATTATTATTATTATTTTATCAACAAGTTGTATCCTGTACAATTAATTAAATATTGTGATTCTAAGATTCCTGCTTGTAATTGCAACTGATAGTTGTTTCAGTTGTTGGCAAAAAACAGCCGTGTTCCTCTCTTGTTCCCGACTCTTCGTTAATAAGAGAGTGATTAATACAGTGGCAACGGATGTGGCACTTCTGGTTTGTGCTTTGACCTGCTTTGTAAATCACTGAACCAAGATACCTGGGGTATAGATTGGCAGTTGGAGTAACTCATCAGTGGAAAATCCTGAGAAACAGCATTTAGTTGATGCCTCGGCTTAGTGATGCTTGTTAAGATACTTTATTTTCAAAATGCCAAGGCAGTCCAGGACAGACCAGGGTGAACCTGTTCTTCTAAAGCATGGAGTTAATGTTCAGTTTTCCTGTTTATTATCTCAGTATTTAATCTTTTGAGTCTATTAAAGGTAAAGGTTCCCCTCGCACATATGTGCTAGTCGTTCCCAACTCTAGGGGATGGTGCCCATCTCCGTTTCAAAGCCGAAGAGCCAGCGGTGTCCAAAGACATCTCCGTGGTCATGTGGCCGGCATGACTAAATGCAGAAGGTACTCGGAACGCTGTTACCTTCTCACCAAAGTGGCCCCTATTTTTTATACTTACATTTTTTACGTGCTTTCAAACTATTAGGTTGGCAGAAGCTGGGACAAGTAACGTGAGCTCACTCCATTACGCCGCACTAGAAATTCAAACCACTGAACTGCCATCTTTTCTGATCGACAAGCTCAGCGTCTTAGCCACTGAGCCACCGTATCTCACCGCGACCCTATTACAGCTGCCTCTTCCAACCTGAAGAAGGACTGCAATGCTCATAATCCACAATGATCACATATCTTGGGTTTGTAAAACTCCCAATTCAGCTCAGAAAGTACCATGCTGAGGAAGGTTGAACAGGTGGCCCTCGACTTACGACCTCAATTGAGCCCAAAATCTCTGTTCTTAAGTAAGACATTCGTTAAATGCCCGATTTTACAGCTTTTCTTGCCCCAGTTATTATGTGAATCACTGCGGTTGATAAGTTAATAGCCTGGTTGTTAAGTGAATCTGGTTTCCCCATTGACTTTGCTTGTGAGAAGGTCACAAAAGGGTGCCAACATGATCCTGGGACATCGCAAAGGTCGTAACTATGAATCAGTTACCTAGCATCTGAATTTTGATCATATGATCACGAGGATGCTGCAAAGATCATAACTGAAAACCAGTGCCGTTGTAACTTTGCATGGTCACTAATCGAACTGCTGAAAGTCGAGGACTACCTGTTTTAGGGTATTTCAGCTATTCATTAGAGCATTTCAATGGCTTTGGCTGCCGTCTGCTTGGAAGAAAACAGTAGTTACTCTTAAATAAAAAGTAGTGCTTATTTCTGTTTATTGTTGCACCAAATGTCCTTCATCAATTTCCATAGCACCCCAGGTTTTTTTACTCTCACATATAGTTCTTGTTTTTCACTTTGATGATTTCAGACTGAGTGATAGTTTGAAAAGAGCCACACATTGACGAATGACGTATGCTTAAATTTGTAACTTCATCTGTTCACTGTGATAAAGTTGAGCAAGAAAGTTGTATTACGGATTTGGAATGTACTTCTCTTAATTCCCTTGGTGTCATTGCAATTAGTCCAGGTGTCCATATTGTATTAGCTCAAGGATTTCTATGTTTATTGAGAGCCAAGCTTCCCAAATAGAGAGGAACAGGAGCCAGATATCAGTGTTTAAGTGGATAAATAAATGCCTCAAGCTTATGTTTAGAGTGAGTTCGCTTCAGCCAGTTCAGTTGTATATGACTAAATCTGGATTTATCTTAGAGTCTATGGAGATTCTCAGCCATCCAGGTCATGGTTGTCCCAAAGGTGCTTTTTTCAAGAGGCAACTGGACTTTCTGGTTTTTCCTTGAAGGCGTTTCGCTTCTCATCCAAGAAGCTTCTTCAGCTCTGACAAGATGGTGGGGAATGGAAGGATTTATTGGAAGAATCCTTCCATTCCCCACCATCCAATCAGAGCTGAAGAAGCTTCTTGAATGAGAAGCGAAACGTCTTCAAGGAAAAACCAGAATTTCCGGTTGCCTCTTGAAAAAAATCACCTTTGGGATTTACCTCAGAGCTTTCCATATTAGATATATAGGATGTGTATAAACCACTGTTTTCCAATCAAAAGGCAGAGAGGATGATTTCAACTAAGTTTCTGGGTCCATTTTGGAGAAATTCGATGCATGTTTCTTTATATCGGTCAGATACATTATTTGGAAATTGGGCGGTGCCTAAATTGCATGAATAAATGTACGAGCCCAAATGTAGGGATGAGGGAAATTGTAGCCCATTGTGTTGAGAAGATGCCTTATCTGGAATCCTAGCTTAATCATTTGAAAAATGTTTCTCTGATTCAGGAAATTACATCACTTCCTGTCACTGTATTGGGTGGTGACTAATTGTTGTAGCCAGATTCTTGGTAATTTACATAACATCTGTATTTCTTAGGGCTGTGCAAATACTTTGACAAAAGGGCTTCAGGAAAGCAGGCAAATGTACGAAGTTCCTCTCTTTGAATCATTAAAGCAGACACATCTTTTTCGAGGCTTGTGCTACTGTTTCGAAAGCTGCTTCTACAGCTTCCCATTTGTCTACACCAGGAGTGTCAAAAGTGGCGGCCTGCATCATGTGCAGGCCACACCCACCTCAGCTCCGCGAATGGGAAAAACATGAAACGTCATGTGATGGCAATGTAACGCCATAAGTTTGACACCTGTGGTTTACACCCAGAACCACATTGTTTCATATTTTTTCCTAGGGATTGGAGGAGTGTAAGAAACTACCAACTAGCAATTTACTAAGAGAATCACTTGCTGGTCCATTGCTGGCTGGGGAATTCTGAGAGTTGAAGTCCATACATTTTCAAGTGATCAAGCTTGACAAACATTGCCATAACTATCAAATTTGCAGATGATACCAAGCTGGCAGGAATAGCCAACACTCCAGAAGATAGGCTTAAGATACAGAAGGATCTTGACAAACTTGAACATTGGGCACTATCTAATAAAATGAAATTCAATGGTGAAAAGAGTAAGGTTCTACATTTAGGCAACAAAAACGGAATGCACAGGTACAGTATAGGTGATACCTTACTCAGTAGTAGTAACTGTGAAAGGGATCTTGGAGTCCTAGTGGACAACCATTTAAATATGAGCCAGCAGTGTGCAGCAGCTGCCAAAAAAGCCAACACAGTTCTAGGCTGCATCAACAGAGGGATAGAATCAAGATCACGTGAAGTGTTAATACCACTTTATAATGCCTTGGTAAGGCCACACTTGGAATACTGCATTCAGTTCTGGTTGCCACGATGTAAAAAAGATGTGGAGACTCTAGAAAGAGTGCAGAGAAGAGCAACAAAGATGATTAGGGGACTGGAGACTAAAACATATGAAGAACGGTTGCAGGAACTGGGTATGTTTAGCTTAAGAGAAAGAAGGACTAGGGGAGACATGATAGCATTATTCCAATATCTCAGAGGTTGCCACAAAGAAGAGGGAGTCAAACTATTCTCCAAAGCACCTGAGGGTAGAACAAGAAGCAATGGGTGGAAACTAATCAAGGAGAGAAGCAACTTAGAACTGAGGAGAAATTTCCTGACAGTGAGAACAATTAATCAGTGGAACAGCTTGCCTCCAGAAGTTGTGAATGCCCCAACACTGGAAGTCTTTAAGAAGATGTTGGATAGCTATTTGTCTGAAACGGTATAGGGTTTCCTGCCTAGGCAGGGGGTTGGACTAGAAGACCTCCAAGGTCCCTTCCAACTCTACTATTGTATTGTATTGTATTGTATTGTAACTATATCTGTAATCAAAACTATCTTGTTATCTTAACTATAAATCTATATCGCTTATGCCTCCTACCATTCAGAGGTAATCATTTAAAGTTGTGATTATTTATTTTTCTCCGTAGTTGAATGTCTTCTGGATATTTTTGCATCAGAAAATGAAAAGTTGTGCTGCATGCTGCATTAGAAATTCACATCCAACACACAGCTGTTGCTTCTCTTCCTGTTTCACATGATTAAGAGCCTAAATTACTTGGCTCCTCCTCATGGTCCGGGATAGATTTGGCTACCTACCTACCTACCTACCTACCTACCTACCTACCTACCTACCTACCTACCTACCTATCTCTTGTAATGAGCTGTTGTAATTCCACATAGGGATGTATTCTGCTCATTACCTATTAGAGCATAAAATGCTTAGGATTTGAAATACAGATAGGCTTCGACTTACAACAGTTTGTTTAGTGATGGTTTAAAGTTACAACAGCACTGAGAAAAGTGACTTAGGAACATTTTTTATACACTTATGACCATTTGTAGCATCCATGTGGTCATGTCATTCAAATGTGGATGCTTGGCAACAACATAAATTTGGGGCTCAATTGTCACAAGTCCAGGACCACCTGTATTCAAGCTTGACCAACTTGGATAAATTTCACATTCAGTTATTCTCATCTTGCTAGAATTGTTCTAATGCTGTTCTGACTATTGCAAAGGTATTCTAAAATCCGGGGGGGGGGGGGAATGGCCTCACAAAACACAACTGGTTTCAGCACGGGACACTCCTGGACAGACCAGTAAACAGTCAAGACTGGACAATCCCTCTTCAGAGTTATTTTGAGGTAGAGTCAGTGGTGGGTTCCGGATCCCGGTGCAACCGGAACGGTGCAACAGGGCCCGGCATCCACCACATGAATGTGTGCAGCGCGCACATGCGTACTTTCCATCTGCGATGCTCCACGACGCCTCAGTGACACTCCAGCTGCTCGGTGGAGCATCGCACAGGCGCCATATGCTCCTTGCGCGTGTGCTGAAGCCCCAAAGAGCTCAAATACAGGTAAGGATGGCAGGCGGGCCCTCCGAAGCACTGTACTGGAACAGTACCCGGTAGTCCCGGCAGGCACCGGTACACCCGTACTGGGGCATACCGGTCGTAACCCACCACTGGGCAGGGTGTTTCAAGTCCAAAATCATTCAAACTCAGGACATTTTGAAGATGTCTTCTTTTCTCCTTAAGCATTGTTTCTTTTGTTGAGTTGGATATCTTACTTTAAAGCTGGATTTCTTATTTGATAAAAATAGTAACGTGGATCTTTTAACACAAGGACATCTGCTTCGGTCTCTGTTTGAATTCTGTCGCTGTGTCTTTTTAAATGATAGTTTGTAAATATGACCCAAATAGCACACGCTAAATCATAAATCAAGGTTTACAAGTCACCTTGTTTTCATAGAGCAGAGTTCCCCAAACTTTTCAGCTTTGTAGATCGGCCGGGGGTGAGGGGAGGGGAGACGAAGAGGGGATGGTTCGGCCAGCAAGTGTGCATGTGCACAGCTCCATTTGCGCAAGCAGTGTGCATGCACACCTGCCACTCACACAAATGGTGCACGTGTTTGCCTGCTGCTTTAGTGGGGAAACTGTGAGCATCCTAGATCAAGCTGAAGGCAAAAAAGATGCTATAGAATTCCTGAAAGCTTGGCATTCAGACAAATCAGCCAACAATAGACTAACACTTGGATAAGCAGGGGTTAGAACCAAACAAACAACAGGAGTAGAAAACAATACTCTAATCAAGGCACTACCAAGGAGAAAACCACACTCCCTCAACATTGGCAGGGCAAGCTACAATCACTAGCACTGATGATGTTACCTCGTCAGGTAATAAAACCACCTGCAAGCAAACAACTAAATTCATAGAGCACCAAGGACTCCATAAGCTAACCTTTTCCTTCAGCAATGAAAATGACAGGAGAGAGGAAAAACAAGGAAAGGCACAAATGTAACTGTTGTAGGAGACATATTGAAAATTGCTTTATTATTTCCTAGAACTCGTGTTACTTTTCCAGATGCTATGCTCTTCTTTAAGCGAATCTGAAAATTGCAGGCAGAAAGTTGGCCGAAGCTAAAAGATGTGGACAGATGTCTAAAGTTGTAGGCAGTTTATATAAAGTGCTATATTATAAAGATAAAGGCTAAAAGATGCAAAATCACATTGCTTTTCTTCCTTTCGTTGAAATGTTTCAAGCAGGAGCTGAATACTTGTCTATGACTCATCAGATTTTCCAAATGTCTGGTGACCTCATGTCATTCTTCACAATGGCACAGGAATAATGTTGTCTTAAAATAGCTAAACTCTTAGTATAATAATGTATAAATATAATATTTGTGTTATAAAAGAAAGCCAACATCTCATGAGATCTTGTGCAAAAAATTGGAAATCTCAAGAGATTTTAGGGTTTCAGTGGCTTGAGTGTTACTTCAGATCTCTTGAGACGTCTGTGTCCTTCCTTGAAAATGGGATTCCAAAAGAGAACAAAATCTCTTTTTAAAGAGTTTTTTAAAATCTTAAGAGAACAATGCGCACCCACACCCAGGGGTGGGCCGATGCGGTATGTAGGGGTTCGGGAGAACCTCTAGCGAAGATTCTGTGCAGTTCGGAGTACCCCCAAATCCCTCTCCTGGCTGGCCCCGCTCACCCCTCCTCTTCCCGGAGTCCCCACCTGACCCGTTTTCCGGAGGAATTCACAGGATAAGCCAGGAGTGGGTATCGTCATGTCCAATTGGACTCGAGACAGAAGGCACGCGTCTTTGCTCCTTGCTTCTGGCACCCGGTTTCACTCTGTCTGGCCTAAGAGAGACTATTGCTTTTGGCTCCTCTGCATCCAAAACTCAGTCCTGATCCATCCTGATCCTAATTCTTTCCTGCCTTTCTTCATCTGCCTCCATTTGCTTCCTTGAGGTCCTCCCTGGGTGTGGCTGCTCCCGGCCGCCAGTAAGGGTCCTGTGATTCGGAGATGGGGCCGTTTGGAGGTCAGATGCCATTGCGGTGGCCATTTTGATCTCGTGGCTTGGCTGATTCGCATGGGAAGGGCAGAGGCTTTGGTGGAGCCTTGCACGTATTCACTCTACTTTGGGGGCAATTTCTCGGCCCTGGGCAGAGGCTTTGGTGGAGCCTTGCACGTATTCACTCTACTTTGGGGGCAATTTCTCGGCCCTGGAATAGGCCAGAAACATCGAGGATTGGCGTGGCACGAAAAATGGGCCTACCGGAAGTTTGGGAAGTCTGGAAACGGCCCTTTTCCAGCCTTCAGAGGGCCTCTGGAGCCTGGGGAGACTATTTTCGCCCTCCCTGAGGCTCGAGGAAGGCCTCTGGAGCCCGGGGAGGGCAACCCCCCCCCCGCTGTGGTGCAGGAGGCCGACTAGGCCACGCCCACCATGGCCACGCTGACCCAGCAACCGGGAAGAGAACCCCTTGCTAAAAATTTTGAAACCCACCCCTGCCCATTCCCCCATACACGTATAAAAATAATCTTGAGGTACGGTACTGGTCACTCCTGGATTATGCTTTTGCTCTTTTCTACCTCCTTTCCAGATGGAGAACCTTCTGAGAAAGAATAGGAAATACAACTTTAGCACCTGGAATCTTAGTTGGCAACTTTGTGAGCAGGTTCATGTCTGTAGAAATGACGGCAGTATCATAAATGCAAAACCAAAAGAGGTAAAATCTTGAGTTGAGCTTGAATGGGTAGGTCCTTTTTTGGAGGGCAACAATACTGAAGCCTTTGTTAGGTTTCCAGTCTAGACTGCGTCCCAGAAATTCTCAGATAATCTTGTCATCTAAATAAATACTAACCAAGCACAAGCCTGCTTAACTGGTGAGATCAGTTGAGGTGCACTGCTGTCTCCCTGGAGAAGCATCATTAAATTAAAATGAAAAAGGACTGGATTAGATTTATCAACCATTTCTAAAATGTATTCACATTTGTATCTGAATGTCACCATGCAAAAGAGCAAAAATAACACGGAAATGGTATTGTTACTTTCATGCAAACTTTGCAGAATCTTGTCTTCCTTGCTTGTTGACTTATTTCTCTGTCCTGAATCAACTTAGAGTGAATGTTTGCATAGCATGAATAAACTGAAATGTAAAGCAGACATCAGTAGAAGGCATTAGGCACAAATCATTAGAAGAAAGGGTAATTTTTCAATATCTAAAATGCTGCCCATTCAGAGCTCTGCATTTATACAAACCTTTATAGAGACTGAATGCCTTTTGGATAAGAAACAAATGTTGATATTTAGTATACTTATATTGGAAGGGACGCGGTGGTTCAGTGGCTAAGATGCTGAGCTTGTCCATCAGAAAGGTTGGCAATTTGATGGTTCAAATCCCTAGCACCACATAATGGAGTGAGCTCCCATTACTTGTCCCAGTTTCTGCCAACCTAGCAGTTCGAAAGCATGCTAAAATGCAAGTAGAAAATTGGAACCACCTTTAGTGGGAAGGTAACAGCATTCTGTGCGTCTTTGCCATTTAGTCATGCCAGCCACGTGACCATGGAGATGTCTTTAGACAGCGCTGGCTCTTTGGCTTTGAAACGGAGATGAGCATCTCCCCCTAGAGTCGAGAACAACTAGCATATATGCGCAAGGGGAACCTTTACCTTCACCTATATTAAAAAGCTAGAGGTGGGCTATGGACAAAAGAAGGATAAATAAATTGGCAAAACGTGATGGCTCAGTTTTAAAAGAAGAATTGCAAAGTAAGGCAAATGATGCAAACACGTTCACTGGAACAACTTATTTATTTATTATTAAATTTATATACTGCTCACTTCTCTGTTTGGCGCAATTGTAGGCAGAGTCATCACAACCTAACCCCCATTATGTGTTGTACAAATAACATCTATAATTTCCAATCCGCAAAGATGTTGTGGGTGACATGGATGCAGAATGTAGACTAGGGGGAAACTGCTGTGAATATTTATGTGCTCCACTGGCTAGACCAGACCTGAAATCAACTCTATAGAAAGGCTAAAAGTATTCCATTGGGTGGCTAGTAAAGTTAAACAATAACAACAGCAACAAATACTTTATAATAATCTTGCAGATCTGATTGTGCTTTACCTTCTCTTTATAGTTCGGTGAATTAGGGAAGTGTCTGTCTGAATCACTTCTGAATATTTATCTGGATGTTCTGGGCTTTAAAAAATGCTTTAATTCTTTTTGCCTGCCGTCTCTGTCAAGGTCATCTTCCTTAGTCTCTGCTTTACCTTTCTTTAAACAAATGAAGGGGGGATATTGCCAAGTATCATTTAACATGCAGCTGTGTACTCTTTCTGTATGTCAAGGGTCCCCAATCCCTGTTTGCGGCATGCCAGAAACCGGTCTGCATAAACGAGTGAAGCCCCATCTGTGAGATGCAGACAACATGCGAAATCACTCCCCCTCCAGTCCACAGAAAAACCTCTCTCCATGGAACCGGTCAGTGGAGCTCAAAAGTGTCACTGTTGCATGTGACTGAGAAACTATGTTGTGTCTGCCAATGGAGCTCATAGGAAAATTGTCCTAAAGCAGACCTATTCCCCCATGGCAGCCTGTCAGGACAAAGCCATTCAGACATTCTATTTTTCTGTTCCAGGCAAGCAACAACTAATATTCCACTTAACTGCCTCTGACAGCCTAATGAGCTTATGTGATTGGTAAGGGTCAATAGTGACGATGCTACACAGTAGATAACACTCCCCCCCCCCCAAAAAAAAGGACATTTAACTACAGGGAAATGGTTCTAGAGCAGGGGTCAAACTCGATTTCATTGAGGGCTGCATCTGGGTTTTATTGGTCGGCTGGTTGGTCGGGATGGGTGTGGCCAGGGTGGGCACATGACATCACTCATGTCAGGAGCACCTGTGGTGGCCAGAACGCTCTGCCAATGAAAATGGGCTCCTGGGCCCCGTTTTTGGCCATGACGGCCTCCTGCAGCCCTCTGCCAGCAACAATGGAGTTTCGTGTTCGCTGGCAGAGGGTTGCAGGAGGCCGTCGCGGCTGAAAATAGCCCGTGACAGCTGCGCGCAGCCCTCCTGAGCTCCGTTTTCACTCGCAGAAGCACTGTGGGCTGGTCCTTCACTGCTTCGAGGGCAGCCCCGTGGGTCAAACCTAAGCACCCAACAGGCCGGATTCGGTCTGCAGGCCTTGATTTTGACACCCCTGTTTTAGAGTCCTACGCAGCTTTTCAAAAAATTGGAAGCAGGAATTACAAGTACTACTTGTGTGAACTATTTAGGGTAGGTAAATGTGAAAAGATAGTAATGTAATGATGAATGCAGTGGTTTTTGCGGTTGGACAGTTGCCTAAGATTACACTCTCTCATGTCGTCAGCTTTTGAAATTTTTTTTGCTCCATTCCAAACAGCCTGTTCTTTTCTTAATAATAGCCTCTGACTGTTGAGCCAAAAAAATTACCTTCTGGTGGCTCACTCAGTCAGGAAAATTGTGCAAACCAAATCTTCTGTTCAAACCCACTTGAACCCCAGCTTAAGCAAGGCAGTGGTTTGTGTTCACAAAATCCACTCAAATGTGTTTTGTTTGCTTTTGGCTTTAGCATATTTTGTGAACTTGACCACTGCAGATTGTAAAATATATGTTGTGGCTTAAGTCTGTTGCATGAATCAAGTCAATGATGGCTTATTCCAGGGTTGGGATTCTACTGATTTGGGCGAACTGGTAGCTCCGACTGTCAGCTGGGAGTGAACCGGTTCGCTCCGACTTTGAAGTGGGCCCACCTGTCCCTGCGCTATACTCACCTCTATTTCCTTTTCTGAAGCCCAGCTGATTGATGCGGCAGAGTGGATTGCCGCGCTTCAGCTGTTTTTCTCGGCAGCAGTAATGCGGAAAGTGAGTTTTCTGCAAATTTTGTATGTGCGCGCAGCGAACCGGTTGTTAAACCAGTAGGATCCCACCCATGGTTTATTCACAATGCGGTGTAGTTAAATAGACCAAGTGTATGAACTGAGTCTAGGGTTGACATTTGGCCACCAACGTAGGTCACAAAAAACAGAAAAATATCCCTCTTCTCATTATATTCCCCCTACAAATTATGCCCAAATTCCTGTTTTCAAAGACTCATAGATATAAGCCTACCATTTAGTCCTAATTCCCTATGAGTTCTCTGAGATTTATGTTCTCCTTGGCTGGGAACCAAGCCCTCATTAAAGTTAGCACCAAGGAGGGAAAATGCCAATTGTGAACATACTTTGAGGTAATGATTTTGCTAGCTTCACAATTAATTGTGTTATTGGACAAATTTTTGGAAATTAGCGACTGCCCTTAGTGGTTTTTTTGAAAAATATCAAGTGAACTGAGGGGCACTGCTGAAAAAGTAGGTGGGGCACCCTGGAAGTGGCGTTGCTTTTTTTCTTCCCCAAGGGGGTTGACAGAAGAATTTGGGAAGGGGTTCTTGATTTCTTTTCATTTCTAAACCCTTTTAGGGGTCAACAGATAAAAGCACTATTTGGCGGGGGTTGATCTAGAACACGCATGTCAAACTTGCCATCACGTGATGTTTTGTGACGTTTTCCCCATTCGCGCAGTTGGGGTGGGCGTGGCCTGTGCGTAACACATCCAGCCTGTGGGCTGACACTCCTGATCTAGAAAGTGAAGTGAAATTTGGCTCCATTTGGTTGCTTGGATCAGGAAATATTTGCGAAGTCCAGTTCTGTTAGTAGACATGAAAATTACATAATAAGGCAGTGGCCAACCGGTACAAAACTATCTTAAAGCTTTACAGAAGTGTCAGTATCAGTCATCAGGAATCAGGTTCAACTTGAAAGAGATTTTGCCTTTAACCCTGTGGAGAATTATGTAGTTTTCTTACCCTATTTCCCTGAAATTAAGATCTCTCTGGATAATAAGCCCATTTGGGCTTTTGAATGCATGTGCTAAAATAAGCCCTCCCCCGAAAATAAGCCCTCCCCCGAAAATAAGCCCTCCCTAAAATATTGCAACACAGCAGCAGCCATGAGGTGACCACGCTCGCCACCTCCTCCACCTCAAAAATAATAAGACCTCCCTGAAAATAAGGCCAAGTGCTTATTTCGGGGGGGGGGGGTCAAAAGAAAATAAGACCCTGTCTTATTTTGGGGGAAACACGGTACGTGTTTTTGGTTTAAAATACTGGGATACCACACTACTAGGGAGTGCATTGGCTCATGTGGCTAGGACACTGAATTGGAGGTTAGCAAATCCATGTTTGAGACCCGTGTGCTGCTGCATGATGGGGTGAGCTCGTCATTCTCTCAGGCATCCCCCGAGGACATGGTGATGCCACTGGCTACTCCTTCAAACCTGGAAATACCTTAAATGGTGCCTCCGACATGAACAGGATAAAGGCCCCACTACTGCAGGTTTGGGGGTCACAAATTGGTTTCTATTGTATTAGTTATTTCTGGCTCCTCCTTTTCAGCTACATATGTGTTGTGGCCCACATTGTTGTGGCAACAAATTCGGACAGTGAGGAAGTTGGGGAGATACATGGGCCAGTCCTGGAGTCTAGGAAAAGGCTCTGATGAGGGCCCTGTGTCAGAGGCAGAGAGGGGGCCAGCTAAAGAACAGGGGTCGACTTGGGAGTAAGGCCACAGGTGGACGATGAATGGTCTCTCCCAGAGGAAATAAAGGAGGAGCGAAAGGGGAGTGGAGTTTGCAGGAGACAATTATTGGTTCGTGACTCTCCGAGACTCCTTGCCAAGTTTTGCAGATATCGGCCTGTCAGCTCTCCAAGCCAGATAAGGTCTGTGACTGTAAATCCTCCCTTGAAAGACTTTGTTGGATGTGAATGAGCAGAATTCACAGTCAATTAATAAAAGGGTTTTTTGTCAGGACAAGGAGTCAGCTTCATGCTCTCGGGAAACCTGGGTCAGAGAAGTAGGGAGCAAAAAAGAAATCTGTCATAATTGGAAATGCAAGGAATTGACAACTTTATGCATACGCACAGCACCAAGGTATGAAAGCAGAGAAACTTGTACAATATACAATGCCTGAAATGTCTCAGGTTTCTTAAAGTTACGCAGTTGGGTTATTCAATCAGGAGCTATGAAAGGTAAAAATAGGCAAGGAGAGCAGTTTGCTACCAGAATAAAGAAGAAGCCATTGTTTAGTCAGGAACCGATTATCAAGAACACGAAATTGAAGC
This sequence comes from Natrix helvetica, assembly GCF_964273705.1. Lineage (NCBI taxonomy): Eukaryota > Metazoa > Chordata > Lepidosauria > Squamata > Natricidae > Natrix > Natrix helvetica. The sequence goes on from NC_138558.1 coordinate 13,862,523, forward strand.
TGATTATGAAAGTTCCTGATAATTGGAAGGAGCTGAGCCTCTTTTGCCTTGTACAGACTTTTCTTTAAAAAGGCTTTTAAATTTGAAATGAATCTACACTCCCCCCCTCACCATTTTTTAAAAAATAATTTCTATTTTCAGGACTAATTATCCTCTTTAAAAGTTTGGAGAGTGTCTTGAAGAGAGAGAGAGAGTGTGTTATGAAATGCTATCTATTATACTATAATTAGCAAACTTGCCAGAAAGTGGATAGGCGGCATGAAATTAGAGATGCTTGAGTGACATTGAGACAAAGAATGGCCATGGATGTAGATCCTGCTTTCCAAATTGTGGACTTTTCTTGAGGTATTAAATTTCAATTTCCATGACCCTCAGCCTGCTTGAATCCCAGCTTGAGGGAGGCTGTTGCAGTGGGCTATCTCCTTACTTTTACAATATGTTTACCGACGCACCAAGTTTTTGAAGAGGCAAATTTTTTAAAAAAGTTTTTGCACTCTGCAGACCTCCCCAAAATTGTCAATTTTTCGTGAAAACGGGCCCATTTTTTGTCAAAAAAAGGGCATGGATAACCTTTAGGAGGCTTATAGAGTGCTCCTGGGACTGGGGCAAAATTGAACAAAAAAGAGCCCTGTTTTCGCTCATTCTGCCCTCCCCAGCTCCCAGGAGCATCTATAAGCCGCCTAAAGGCTCATTTTGGTAAAGGGGGCGGGATTTCAGGAGGCAAAAAAATGCTGTATTCAGTGTATAAGATGCACCCAGGTTTGCACCCTCTTTTTTGAGGGAAAAAGGTCCATCTAATACTCCAAAAATATGGTATTTAAGGTAATATAACCTAGCCCACTAACATTTTTAGATTCCAATCTAGATGTTGGAAAGCTCCCTCATCTTAGAGGGACATCAATATATTCCTTGGATAGCATGGGGACACCCATATAGGAGACAGGATATAGGACACCATATATCCTATTTTACTTTACAGGTAACTGCAAAGTTGCCTGGTTGAATTTTTTTTTAAAAAAATGGGAAATGTGCAACTTTGATAACATATATATTGATGAATGGATGATTCAGGGGTGGGTTCCGGAAGCCGCTACTGACGGTTCGCTCCTGGTTGTGTAGTGTGCATATGCACAGTGCTAAAAATGCATGTGTGCATGCTCAGAAGCTAAAAACAAAATGGCGCCACCAGGAGAACCAATTTGGGGGTGTGGCAGGCCTGGGTCGCTGCCGGTTCCAGCGACCGAGGCCGCCAAGTTACTACCGGTTCGGCCAAACCGGTAGGAACTCACCTCTGCGATGGTTGTTTTAAAGAAAGTATATTTCTTAATCAAATAACTCGGGGTGCCTACAAATCAGTACATAAAATAACACAACGCAAAAGCTATAATTAAAAATGTCCGAATAGTCCCATGAACCAAGCAAACAAAACTCCACTGACACCTTTGACCCAGCATTGAGTGACGGGAAAAAAAACTAGATTTTCAAGGTCTTGGGAAGTTTAGTAGGACAAAGGGTATGTAGCCATCAGGGAGGCTGTTCTAAAAGGCAGGTGCCATGATAGAGAAAGCACGTCTCCCAGGCACCCGTAGATAACACTGTTTAATTATTTCACTGAAGGGACCAAGAGTATACCCAACTTGCTAGATGTAATGGGATGGGCAGATACCCATTGGAGACAGGAGTTCCGCAATAACTTGATCCTGTGTTACACAAGGCTTTAAAGGTGACAACCAGCACTTTGAATTGCATCCAGAAGACTACAGGAACCCACTGCAGCTCACATAACAGCAGTGTTACATGAGTATGGTACGGTGTGCCCAAAACTGCACCCGCTGTTGCATCCTGGACCATCCATGCTTTTCAAGGACAGCACATTGAAATAATCCCAAGTTAACAGTATCATGAATGACTGTGAGGAGAACTTTCTAATTTAGGAATGGATGTGACTGGCACATAAGATGGGGTTTTTGCAAAGCAGGCTGAACCACGAGTCCTGACCCAAAGGTGCTTTTTCAAGAGGCAAATAGACTTACTTATTATTTTTTTAATTGAAGACGTTTCGCTTCACCTCCAGAAGCTTCTTACGCTCTGACTGGATGGTGGGAGAATGGAAGGATTTGCATGCTCATTTGGATTCTTTTAGAGAGTTGTTGAAGCCATTTGGAGGTTTATCTATGTTCTCAGGATCACCTGAGTAGTACAAATGAGTGTGGAGCCTTCTTGGAACTGTTGAAAGGAAAGGAAAGTTCAGTCTTCTGAGGGTTGAGTTCCATCGTAGTTTTCCCATTCTGATCTTCACAACCTCTAGGCCATGGGTGTTAAACTCAAGGCCCGGGGGCCGGATACGGCCCGCAGGGTGCTTAGATCTGGCCTGCAGGGCTGCCCTCTAAACAATGAGGGACTGGCCTGTGGTGCCTCTGACAGCAACTAAGCTACATTTTCCCTGGCAGAGGGATGCAGGAGGCCATCGCAGCCGGAAACGGAGCTCGGGAGTCTGTTTTCTCTGGCAGAGCACTCGGGCCACCAGAGGTGCCCCTGACACAACTGACATTGAGCTGGCCATGACCCTCACCCCCCCCCCAAACATCAAACACAACTCTGAAGCAGCCTTCAATGAAATTAAGTTCTACACTCCTGCTCTAGGCATTGGGAATAATAACTTGGATGGCCCAGGGTAGAGATACATAAATTGAGTATCTCAGTATACTGTGTTCCAATGAGGACCTTTATATTATAATTAAAATAAGAATGGGGAGAGAGTTGAGCACTGAGGTTTCCTATAAGCAGAGGCCAAGATGGCCTCTTGCAACACTCTGCCAGCGAGAATGGAGCTCGGGGAGAGCCACCTGCCTCCCCAAGCTCCATTTTTGCTGGCAGAGGTACCGCGGGGTGGTCCTTTGCTGTTCCCAGGGCGCCCTTGCGGACCAGATCTAAACTCCCTGCAGGACAAATCCGGCCTGTGGGGCATGAGTTTGACACCCTGCTCTAATCTGATCCAGAAGAATTCCATGGTCAGTAGTACTGAAAGCTTATTAGAAGTTATCCATAAATGTTGTCAAAGCCACCCCATTTACTTGAATTATGAGTCCATTTATGTCTGTATTCCCTCTCGTGCCAGACACAATTAGTCTTTCCACATTTAATGCAACTTTTGTGTAGCCTGTTCTTTTTTTAATGCTTTTCCTTTTTGACAAGAAGTAACCATTTGGCAACATAAGGGTGTCTTTTTGTACTGGCAACCATATTATCAAGGAACTGGAGGATGAAGGGATGGCACAGAAAATTTGCTATAGCAAATTATTCTAATTCCTAATTCTAAAGGAAGTTGGCAAATCACATTCTTGGTTCCATTTAAATATTTCTTTAAAAACTAGGTGTGGTGTCTGCAGTGATAAATAAGATGGGTATTATATTCATGGTAATCTGAGGCTGAAACCCCTGGGAAGGCTATCTATAAACTTAAATGTTCACTAACATAGCAAATTATTTAAAGTATTCCTAATAGATAAGCTTGCAGAGTAAAAACACTGTAAGTCTCAGCGTTGTTTGAGAAAATGAGAGCTTACAAAAATAGTTGGATTTGTATAGCAGCTTCTTCAAAACCTAAACAAATTTGCTGAATTAGATTGGTACAAAGTTCAGTTAATAGGTTATATTAGGTGTTTGAAGTTATTTTTTAAAGATGTTGTCCTCTGTATTTATTAAACATTTATAACTATCCTGAGGAAAAGAAAGAAATCTTGCCCTACTAGTTACTTCAATAAATTAGAAAATGGAATTCATATATGAAATTAGTATCAACTAATTTAAGTGCTTACAGTTGTATTTCCTGTAAAAGGCCAGGATCATAATTCACTGGGATATTTTCAAGTGCAAATATTACTGAAAGAACTTGGACTTTGCGTAGGAAAATATTCAGGTCAGAGGTATTTTAAAAACCAGTCTGGTTCTTATGAGCCATTTCAAAGCTCATAGTTTAAAATAAAGTCAAGATTACATTCAGAATATTCTTTTCCTTCTGGTAGTTAGTTTTGGAAGTAGTGCACAACAATGCAAAGGAATATTAAAAATAAAACATTTGTTGCACAATTTATAACCATCCATTTTAACCCGGGTCTCTCATTTCCCAGTCCAATATTATAGCCAGTTTATCACAATGATTAAGTGACGGTTTTCACAAGGAAAGTGAATTTGGCTTCAGTTTCATCACTCAAAAGACTTTTCTACTCTCCTATGAGAGGATGGATTGAATGGCAATGCCATAATATAATTTTAATTTATGAAAAAGAAGAGATGGCATTAATTCAAATTTGTAGAAAATTAGAAAAGCAATTAACATAGTTGTGGATGTTGGAACACATCATCAATTTCTTTTTTTTAGAAAAGGTACATGCTGAATGTAAAATAGCTGGCAATTTCTGGATATTAGTTAGATTAATCATTTGATGCAGGAAAAGATTAAGATTCTCAAAATATTCACTAAAAGTTATATATGCTCTGTAAAAGATATATAAGCTACTATATGTCAATACTATATATATTGTATTGACGTGTGGTAGATTATATATCTTTTACGTCAATAATATATATATGTGTGTGTGTGTGTGTGTGTGTGCGCGCGCGCACGCGCGCATTTGTGTTACAACCCCTGCTATGCCCAAATATGGGAGGAAGCTCACTACTCCCTCTTTCTGTCCTTCGGCTCATTACAGAAAACCATCCAGGCAGAAAACCATATTTTTATTTTTAATGTTGCCTTTTTATATTTGTGTTGTATTTGTGCTGATAAATAAATAAAGGGAGACTAGTATAGATCTATTTCAAGCTATTTAGCTCTCATCAGCTAGCCATACCCTTACTGGGATTTGAACCTGGGCTGTGGGTTCCCAGGTTCAAATCCCAGTAAGGGTATGGGTAGCTGATGAGAGCTAAATAGCTTGAAATAGATCTATACTAGTCTCCCTTTATTTATTTATCAGCACAAATACAACACACACACACACACACACACACACACACACACACACATACAGTGTATATATTGTATTGACGTATGGTAGTTGCATGAATTCATTATTTCCATGACTATTGCTAATAATGTCTATGTCCATAACTTTTAATTCTGGTGAAGCAGCCTGACAGGTGAATAGCCGCATGCCAACAGACGCAGTAAATTGGACAGGTGAAAAGCAAGCTTGTTTTCCCAAAATAAATTAAAGTGAAATTTTGCAATATTTCGTATGTACTACAGTCTGAGTGGCATGTGTCCTCCTCCCCACCCCACCCCGGAAAAAAACTCCAAGTGCTTTTATTTCATATAAAATAGCTTGGTTAAATGAAGGGTTGTATGGAAGAGGAAGAGTAGTACTTAGTGGGCAGGATCCATAATCTACTGCAGTACAGTTTATGTTGTTGGAAAGATTTTGCAGAGCTAATTGGAGTTTTGCCTGGAATTTCATACTTACAAAGTCAAGAAGCATCTGATAATTATTCCTGCCAATCATTTATGGTTGCTCAATATCTATCTTATTTTACCAATGGGGGAATGGAATTATGTTAGAGATGGACTGTCTTTTTGATCTGGTAGACATATTTTTGAGAATATATGCTTGGTTACCAAGATTAGTCACAAAATGTCAAGATAGATCAAGACTAAGAAACCAGTGCCATGTACTACATTTTTATTCTAATAGGTATTACAACAGAATCTTGGAAGTCTGAATATGCTTCTTCTTCCTTCTTCATGTGAACCACGATGAGCTTGTATTGGGGGGAAGAGGGGGGGTTTTCATGTTATTTTCTTGGCTTGGATTCAAACCCCTTAACTGGCCAGTGCCTTAGTAGCATCTCTTCCTCCTGTACTTCATACCTATGCCCTATGTACAAAATGGCTGCCATTTTAGGCAGGAAATTTAATTTTAAAAAAGTCCTACTCCCGCCAACCTCCTAGGCTACTTCCTATAACCAGATAATATATTTTAGGTTCTGAAAAAAAAACCCAACACATTCAAATAAGAGTTAGCCTGTAACAGCCACTATTCACGTGTCTCCTGCCCAAAAATAATAATATAATTAGACTGAATGGGACCTAGTCCATTCTCAGACTTCAGAAGATGCAACTGACAAGGAAATGGAGTTAGAGGTTTATATTGCTGAAGTCTAACTCTGTTTCTAGTTACTTTTATCTTCAGTGATCAAGTCTGACCTTATTTATCTATCTCCTTTTGGCCCAATAATAGGATGGTGACCAAAATGGTATCTTGTGGGAACTCCAAGTACAGTTTTTATAAATACTGTAGATACGATGCTGGGCATTTGGCAGACATTATGTAAGTCCATAAGATCTTCACACCACAGAATACCAAGACAATGATGTGTATTGTTGGTAATACTCATTACTTTCTAAAGGAAATAATACTGCTTTTCTGTCAGAGTAGTGTTTAATTTTCCCAAGAGTTGTTAATGTAGGACAATGAACACTTTCTCTTCCCTCATCCATTGCCAATGTAGTCTGTTTATATTGTCCCATAAAACCTCATGGAAGACCCTTGAGACTGTATCGTCCCTCTTCTGCTTCTCGGAATATCTTCCCCAAATCCCAGTCATGCTTCCTAAACCTGCTAGATTGCAGCAAAATGATTAATCTGGTGCTGGCTTTTCTGCATCAAATATATGAGCGTTGGGTTGTGACATGAAGAAACCTGATTCCCATGCCTGCCTTTAATCTCACTTGCTCTCCAAATACTGGTTTGGCAGGACTTGGTGTTCTTGGAGAGAAGAAAAAAATAATATTGTTGTGAATTCATGGTTTCAAAACTTTATGGTTACCACAGATTTTTAACAGGTGTGAAAACAATAAGTGTATGTGATTATCTAATTGACCCGATTAGGCCCAGTATCCAATTTTATTTAGCTGGAACATCAGTTATACAAATTCCGGGGAGAGAGCGAGAGCTGAAAGTGTAATGGTGAAAGATGTTATATGAGAACACTTTTCTTGCATACATGGATGCAAAAGGAAATTGGAAGTGATTTGATCAGGGTACAATCTTCCTGGAGTTGAGTTCCAGTAAGCCACATAGACATCTCCATTTAGTTGGCTTGGCAATAGCATGGAATATTTTTTTCAACTCGCCAGCCCTGTCTATGGTGTGGTATTTCTTGCTACTTTCTCATCCAAGTATCCGCTTTGGCTCCATGTAGTCTTTAAAAAAAAAAAACTCAGCCCAGTCACTTCAGTATGACCACCTGCTATGAAAAATGATTAAATAGCCCATGCTCTTTAATTTTGTCCCTATCAAACCTTTGCTTCATTTGCTGCTGATTTCACTCTGTGCATTGGACACATTCTTCTTCTAAGTGTCTATGGAGATTCTTGGTCATTCAGGTCACGGTTGTCCGAAAGGTGCTTTTTTCAAGAGGCAACTGGACTTCTTTGAAGACATTTCATTTCTCATCCATGATCCCCACAGCCAGTCAGAGCTGAAGAAGCTTCTTGGATGAGAAGTGAAATGTCTTCAAGGAAAAACCAGAAAGTCCATATCTTCTTTTAACTAACTAGCCACATCTGATGGATTCAGAATCCAGTCATAGCAGGGTATCCAATATTTCTGTCTGCCTTCGCAGAGTTTATTGAAAAAAGCACCTTTGGAACAATTCTACTTCTAATCTATGGATTATCCAATGGCTATAGCAAATTCCTTGAAGGCTAAGTAATTAGTACTAGAAAATCACTATAGGTAAATGAACTCAGCTACGAGTAACGAGTAAATTCAGGAATTTCTTTTAAAACTGTACTCATTTCTGTAAAGACAGACGGCTACATGTTTGTCAAGTCCCAATGGGGAAGAACAAGTTAGAAGATTGAAATTAAATTGAAGTGCCCGAGGAGAATATTCATCTACTTGCCTCTGCTTATTCTAGCCATAGTTTGTAACTTATCAAGTTACACGTTCGTTATAACTGAAAGATCATAACCTCTTTGCTCAAAACATCTTAAATAATAAGTTTATAAAAGTATCAGAGGTGTCTGTAGCTTGTGGTCAACACAATCAAGATGGCTGCCATGGCGTGATTGACATTCTGTCCAATTTCTATAGGTGTAAGGATGGGCGGGGCTTTGCTCAAATGATTGTAGCCACCATCTTGGACATTTTTTAAACCAATGCCCTGTAAACACGCCTGAAAAATACTATATTGCTTTCACTTGGTTATTTTTTTTCTGAGAATTTTGTATATCTCATATTTAAAAAGAATATCTCCTCGTCAAAGGAACAAAATTTGGTTTACAGTTAACTGTTTAGCCTTTTAGGAAGACAGTTCTAAGACGTTTTCTCCTTTTTGTATGAGGGTTTTTTTTAAAGCAAAGAAAAGGCAAGGGTTGTGGGTTTTTTTAGATGGAAAGTAAAGTGTGTGCGTGTGTATAAATTATTTCAGAACTAAGGAATTCTCAACACAAAACTGTCTCCTTGGCAAAACAACAAGGGTTTAATGGCAAAATTGCAATGCTTCCAGGCAGATGAATCTATGTGGAAATTATTTATTGAAGACAGAAGTCTTTTTCACAAAAGGTTCCTGTGATTATCATTAGAATATTTGGAGCATTATAGTACATACGTAACTTACGGTTGGCAATTACTTTTATTACTGGGCCTGCTTCAGTCCTTTCAGCCACAAATTAAAGAAAATCTTTTTTGGGGGGGCAGTTTTTCTTTTCTTTTGAGATAAATGCTTAAATCAAAAAATACCTGTTAAATTCTTTTTTTAAATCATATTGATGTATTCTCATTGTTTCCTTTTTTATTGTTATTTTATTTCTATTTTGTTTACATTTTTTCCTTCTTATTGTTCCAAATTGCCTGCCACAGTGAGATAGTTGGCGAATAAATATAACAGATAAATGTTAATAAATACCGGTAAATAATTTGTATGACCTATTGTTCCAATACAGGTAGAAGTGAGAGACCAGGAAAAAAGTATAACCGTAGGCATACTAGAAATATATAGTATTATTAATTAACATATAAATATATTTTGTAATAATAATAATAATAATAATAATAATAATAATAATAATAATAATAATAATAATAATAATAATAATAATAATAGCAGGGTCAATGAGAAGGAACATGAAAAAATCGCGAAATACCAGGACTTAAAAATTGAAATTCAACGATTATGGCACAAACCAGCAGTGGTAATTCCAGTGGTAATCGGCACACTGGGTGCTATTCCAAAAGCACTGGAATTACATTTAAAACAGTTAAAACTTGACAAAATCACCATCAGTCAAATGCAAAAAGCTGCACTGCTTGGATTTGCATGTATATTACGAAAATACGTTACGACGTCCTAGGCCCCTGGGTGGGGCCCGACTAGTAATTAATGCCAAATCCGGCGAAACAACTGGCCGCTGTGATACACTTCTGTTGATGCAATAATAATATAATTATAATATAATTATAATATATAATATTAATTGTTAATTAAACTTGTATGCTGCCTGATTCTCAATGACTCGGGGTGGATAATTTAAGGACTTTTAAAAATTAAGTATTATAGAAAAGTTTTAAAAATACAAACTATTGTTGCAAAGTCAAAATTTAATATAGATGGACCTCACTGACAGGGAAGGAGGCTGGTGGGCTCATTTGGCCTTTGACTACACATCATTGCCATTCTTGAGTGATGGTTTCCTTCCCCCACCCAGCACATAATAGCTGCCATGGGTGATACAACCAGTTGGAAAGCACCAGTTCACCAAAATGCAACCTGTCACACAAACATCTCCAGATGCGCCCTTGCATTCTTACTTATCTTTGTTCTTTTTCTTCCATTTCAATGCTATCCATCAAGCTGAAGCTGTCCATTTCATTTTCAAGGATGCCTTTGGGTCACATGAGAGGCTTAGTAGTATTCTTAAAAATAAAGGCAACCCACCCACCCCCAATGCCACCTCTTTGGAGACACCCCACCCCCACCCCCAAGCTCCTTTAAGGAAGGAAAGAAGAAAGTTCTGGTGAACTTTGTGTTCATCTGTTAGATTTTTTTGTTATTAAAGTTGGAGTGAAATTGTATTTGTGATCTTGCTTTCCCACCTCTACTCCCTTTGGATGGATTTATTTAAAAAAACTTCCTTTAAATTTTCCTGTGCGTATCTGACGGATAGAGAGATAGAGATGGATGGATGGAGAGAGATACAGAGACAGATAGAGACAGAGACACTCCCTAAATTACGGAGAGCAATGGTTTGAACTAGGACCATAACTAACGTTTATTTAATGAATTATTATTATTAATTATGATTTACCCTGTGACTCTTTGGAAGTTTAAAAATTGGTTTTTGAGGAAGCAAGATACAGAGTTTTGAACCTTAATGTTTGAGAAGAGATTCCTGAGAATAGCCAAGAAGCAAAAATAATGCACCGCTGAACAAAATCAATTCAGAGACTTCATTCAAGGCAGAAATGGCCAAGTAACAGATCATTATATTTTGTGAAGGCCCAGCCTCCTTAAGAAGTACATAATGCTGGGAAAGGTGGAAGGAAAGAGAAGAAGATGATAGATGGAGGGATTTGATTACATTAGTGATATGTGCAGTGCAGGAAGATCTGAAAGGCCAGAGTTGGGGACAAATTATCCTGGAAAAGGTCTTTCCATGTGGTCAACAGAATAAGCACTGATTTGATGACATTGCTATTTGTTAATTAAAATTAATTTTAAAAAGATGACATTGATAATCCATTAATGAAACCCGGATGTTAGGATTGCTCCCAACCTTTTTCCTGTCTCATTAGAAATTGTAATCAGAGAGCACCTTATTTATAACTTTAAAAACAATACTGCTTAGACGTACATGTTGCCTGATTTACCAGTCTCTGCGCCCCAAACCTAGGGGCCTGAAATGACTTATTTATTTATTCTTTCATTGTTTATGGCACTGTTGAAAGAAATGTCCTTCTGGGTTCGGCTCCAAGTGGGGAAAAAGACACCGGAGACATGGAGGCTGCTTGGAAAGATGGTTTAATGGTGGACAGGACCACATGGCTTGAGCTCCTGAACAGAAAAAATGATCACATGCTTCAATGTTGGGTGGAGAAGACAAGAAAGGGCTGAGATGCATCTTCTCCACCTAACATTGAAGCATGTGATCACCTTTTCTGTTCAGGACTCAAGCCATGTGGTCCTGTCCACCATTAAACCATCTTTCCAAGCAGCCTCCATGTCTCCAGTGTCTTTTTCCCCACTTGGAGCTGAACCCAGAAGGACATTTCTTTCAACAGCACCCATCACACCAACCAAAGTGACTCTGAATGTTGCATGCAGGCTAGGCCCTCAGTTAAGGACCTGTGCTATAAACAGAGATGATGCACAGAGCTGGCCTGGTGCTTTTTTTTGTTCTCATTCTCTTTGGCAGAGTCCTCCTACACTTAATAGCTGCCAGACAAGTAAAGAATCGGAAAGCTATTTTGTTTCCCAATACAGTATCCCCAAGCAGCAGCAACGTGGGAGGAAGCTCCTATTCAGCGCCCTGTCAGTCACTGCAGCCACAGTTTAGGATTGAGGCGACCTGGGGAAGGAGGAGGGAATGGGAGACAAAAGAGTGACAGCCCTGTAAATATTTGATCGCCCCCAACGCTCTTATCAAGCTGACTTGCTTGCTTCAGATTTTTTTCCCCCTTTTGTTGTCTTGCACCTTTGATGTGCTAATTAACCCTCCCCATTTGACTGAATGTAAGCACATTCCATTCTTTGTATTCTGCACTCTCCCTTCTCTGTTTTGTTTTTGAGCAGCCCTGCTGCGATACAATATATTTTGTTCCTTAAACCCAGCAAACTGATCCAACAAAAGATAAATCCTTGAAAGCCTACTCCATGAGTCCGCGCACAATGCCTGGAGATGCCTTCCCCCTTCCGAGACCCTCACCTCCGTCAAATCAGTCTGTCTCAATTTTAATTATTTTACACATCCAAGAGTAAGTTAATTACCAGTTTCCCTTTTTCCTCTCACTCAGCCGCCTAGGATGGCCCATCTTCCTCTCCCCCCTTTTTTTTGGGGGGGGGGGAATTTACACCTTTTCAGACAGTTTACTATCTGCATAGGATTTAGTAGCCAATAGAGAAAGTTGGTCGTTTCAGAGATGTATTAAGATGTTTGTGTTTTGTTTTGTTTCTTCAGCTCAGCAGAATAATACCGAAAGCTTCCAGTCTCTGATAAAATTTCATTTGAGTCTGCAGCCTATTTCCATTTTCTATCTATAATAACTAAATTTAAGTGGCTTCAACCTCTGACTGTGCACTCCTTCTTTTGGTTTATACCATGTTTTTTTTCCCCCTTCAACTCACCGGAAGAAGAGATCTTGGAACAAAACATTTTTGCATTAAGTTTATAAAAACCTAGGTTCATGTAATCTTTGTTTTGCTCTTTTTAAAGATAATTCTACCACTTGTTTAAGCACTTTAAGCTTGTGTTTCTCTGTGATTTACATTTTTGTGGAGAGATAGCCCTTCCAGGCTAAACAAGATCCAAGCTACGCCATTGCTCATCTAAGTTTGCCAGCCAGCCTTTTATGCACTCTATGCACTTTCCTAATTTAGAACAGATTGTGAAATACTGAACCTTTTCAGTTTTGTTAATCAGAAGAGAGCTGGAAGGGACCTTGAGAGGTCTTCTAGTCCAGCCCCCAGCTCAAGCAGGAGACCCTATGCCATTTTAGACAAGTGACTGTCGAGTCTCTTCTTAAAAACCTCCAGTGATGAAACACCTGAGACTTCTGACGGAAAGCTGTTACACTGGTTAATTGTCCTCACTATTAGGAAGCTTCTCCTTAATTCCAGGTTGCTTCTCTCCTTGATTAGTTTCCACCCATTGTTTGTTGTGCTGTCCTTTGGTGCTTTGGAAAATAAGTTGGCCTTCTCTTCTTTGTGGCAGCCTCTTAAATACTGGAATATTGCTATCATGTTCCCCCATGTTCTTTTTTTCTCTAGCCCCTTGATGTGAACCTATGGCCAGAGGTGGCACACACGCACTCTGCGGGCACGTATGATGTTGCCAGCTGCTCTCCTGGTTTATGGCACACTGGTCTTTGTGGGCACCGGAGCACCGAAAAATGCCCCCAAACCAAGCCATTTTGGGGCAATTTTCCAGCGCTCCAGTGCCCACGAAGACCATTACAAAAACAGCCTGAAAATGGTCCAAAAAATAGCCCAAATGCCCCTAAACACCCTCAAAACCAGCCAAAGAACAAGCATATTTGTGCTGGCTAGCTGGTCTTCAGCTTTCCAGTGCTACAGCACGCACCCATGTTCCAGTTTGAGCACTCGGTGCCGAAAAGGTTCGCCATCGCTGCTCTAGACTATCCAATATGTTTTATGTTTTATATCTACACAGCCACAGTAAAAGATACCTTATGCTTCAAACAGTCCAGAAATACCTAGAAGGCATTTCTTAATCTTGCCTATGCCAAGATATAGCCATGGACATTGTAAGGAGAGGCTCAGCCAAGCTGCAGTGAGAGAAGAGCAGATGGTCACCTTGACTGCTAGATGAAAAGCAGCAGGATTCTTAACCATCCAGGGAAACGAGACTGAATTCGCAACTGACAATCGGCCTTTTTGCGAATATTTTAAATGGTGACTTCTCATTGCCATCAAGATTTCAGTAAGAAACAAAATAAGGACTTTGGATGACTCATCTCGCGAGATATACGTGTATCGGGAGGGATTTTGTTTTATTTATTTTTTAAAAATTTAAATAACCCTGGCTTTTCTGAAAAGGAGTGGTTTTGAGAAAACTGACGACAGTGCTCCTCATGGCAGGATGAAGCTTGTAGTGATCATGTTTGATGGTTTTCTGGTGTTACATATTTCGTGAGGAAAAGGTGCTGTGTATTTGACCAGAAATCTCTAGTGTTTGTTTCCTCGCGACTTCTCTCTTTCTTTTCTTCCCTGTGGCAAAAAGGAAACCAATGGCCCTCAGTACAACTGGACACAGAATAAAAAAGTATACAACAATGTTAAAATCATGATGCCCTTTTATCATAACATCACAATGCCCTTTATGGCATGGGTCCAGGATATCTGAGGCCTCAATGGGATTGGTCTGTCTCACTCACTCCACCAGAAGAGCCTACTTCATACCCTATCTGCCAAAGAATTTCAGCTGGGGAACGGGGGGTCGAGAAGAGCCTTTGCTGCTGTGCCTCCCGCCCTTTGGGATATTCTTCCATCAGAGGTGAGGTTGGCCCCTACATTCCTGGCCTTCCAGAAGAACCTTAAAACTTGGCTCTGTCAGCTGGTCTGGAGCTCTGACAGGGTGTTCTATGTGAGGGGTGGCTGATGGGATAGAGCAGGGCTGTCAAACTGCCGGCCCATGGGCTTGGATGCGTTACACGCTGGCCACGCCCACACCTGGTTTAGCGAAGGGGAAAACTTGTGATGCGTCACATGACGCCGCCATGACAACGCGGGTTTGACGCCACTGAGATAGAAGACCCTCATCCCCATGTCACCTGTCTTCTGGGGTTTTTTTTAACCTTATTTAAACTCTCTTAATTTTTATCATTTTGTATTATATTTTTTGAAAGGGATGCGGTGGCTCGGTGGCTAAGACACTGAGCTTGTCGATCAGAAAGGTTGGCAGTTCGAATCCCTTGCGCCGCGTAATGAAGTGAGCTCCCATTACATGTCCCAGCTTCTGCCAACTTAGCAGTTTGAAAGCATGTAAGAATGCAAGTAGAAAAATAGGGACCACCTTTGGTGGGAAGGTAACAGCGTTCTGTGCGCTTTCAATGTTTAGTCATGCCAGCCACATGACCCCGGAGATGTCTTCAGACAATGCTGGCTCTTTGGTTTTGAAACGGAGATGAGCACCTCCCCCTAGAGTCGGGATGACTAGCACATAAGTGTGAGGGGAACCTTTACCTTTATCTATTATATTTTTATTATTTCGTATGCCTTCCACAGTTGCGGCAACAATGTACAAAATGAAGATAAAACTAACAATAACAAAAAATAAAGCCAATAAATAAAGCTATAAATAGACTGGGAATATAGTAGTATCCGAAATTAACTGTAGGGTGGGGTGAAAAACTGTGTTTCTAAAGTTTAACAGAATTGCAGTAACCAGAGTGCCAGACACACTTCAGGAAATTCTGTTTTGCAGTAACATGCTGCTCTTAATGGTTACAGTTCACTTTTCCTCACTGACCTTTGACATCTTAATTTTACTACTTGGGTAAATAACAGACTAGTTTTCTGAAAAGCAAATTAATCCTTAGCTTAGTATGCCTCAAGCCTACTGTACTATATTTATGCATGTGCAACAGGCTGTCAGTTTCAGTATGCTAAAATGTAATGCGTGAAACACAATTTTGGAAAATTATTTCATTTGAGTATCTGAAAGAAAAATGGATTGGAAGGCTTTATTCAGTATGTAAAAGAAAAACAAGTGTTATGCAATAGTGCTTCAAAGTTTTCCACTAACCAAAATTGTTTATGCAGAAGAATTAACAATCGATTATTATTTTTATTATTTTACATGTACTCATGCAATTACAGCTTTTAGCTTTTGACTTTTTCTTCCACTTGTAGAGCTATCACATATATTAAAAGTGTACTATTAATTTGACTTGAATGTATGTATGTATGTATGTATGTATGTGTGTGTGTATGTATGTGTGTATGTATGTATGTGTGTATATATATATTCAACTGATAAGGAGGCGAGCCTGTGGCTTAGTGGCTAAGACTCCTGCCTAAGATATAATACAGCCCAGGTTCAAATCCCAGTAAGGGTATGGCTAGCTGATGAGAGCTAATTAGCTCGAAATAGATCTATACTAGTCTCCCTTTATTTATTTATCAGTACAAATACAACATATATATATATATTCATTCTCCATAGTGAGGGGAGGAGTATCCAGGATGGGTTGACCTTGTCCTCTCGTTGATTGGACTGAGTCAGATAAGCTCTTTGGGACACGCCCTGGTCACCAGGGACTGCCCAGTTATCGACTGTCCAGTCCCTCAACTGGATGGTTTGCCATCCTGGATCTCCTGTAAACTTGGAAAAATACTGAACTGAAATACAGAATTTGCCTCCTCCGGACTGGACTAACTCCTTGGTGGGTTGAAAGGATTGCCTCAAACCTTCAGGGGCGGCACACTGCCCAGGCCGCTGAGTGAGACCAGGTTCACTCAGTGAGGACGTCTGCAGGGCAAGCCAGAAAGCTAAAGGCACAAGCCTTACCAAGGCAAGCCTTGCCGTGGAGGCTTTACCGGCGCCGGAGCGCTCCACCGCTCCCCTCATAAGTTTCCACTTATTTTCAGAGGTACATCATCCCACTTATTTTTAAGAGATATAATTGAATGTGGTCTAATTGGTTTTTTTTCTTACCTTTTGGGGGATGTGAGGGGATGGGAAGAGTTAATTGTGTTTCTTGCTTATTTTAGTACAGTAGCTATATTCTAAACACAGTAGAGCTTTGGCTACATTTCCTTTTTGTATTTATAATTGTGTTTAGCCAGCATGGTAGTGGCAAGGCAGATACTTCAAAGACATGCAGGCAGGGATTTAACTCTATTTTGCATAAGCAGGTCTAACCTACCACGGCCAACGCACTGCGGCCCTCTTGCCGTGGCCGTTTCACGACAGCCAGTCTGGCGCGCCCATCCTGCCATGGCCAGTTCTCTATGGGACATCTCTTAATGGGACAATCCATGCAGAATAACTCAATCCAATAAATGTTATCCACCACCATTTCTTCCACATTATTTTTATTTTTACCAATGGAAATAATGTTGAAGAAACAGTGACGAATAACATTTATTATGTTGAGCTATCCCTTATGGATTGTCCCGTGGCAAGATGGCTGTACTGGGTTGATGGTGGCAAATATGGTGGCAAATATGGTTCTTGCAAATTGGCCGTGGCGAGTTGGCCCATTCTGGTTCCCTCTGGCAGCAGTTACTTGAATTAAAATTTGAGGCACTCAAATGAGGCACTAAATTTGAGGCACTCAAATGAGGCACTAACTATATCGTTTCATAAAAAGCACATCAGTAATATTCCTCATTTTATCCTGGAGAGAAATCTTATCTGTATGGTTGCCAAGAGTCAAAAGTAACTTTATGGCACATAATCATTGCCCATATTTTTCATTAAGAAGCAAACAAGGAAATGAGGTAGTGAATTTAAACCAATCTTGACTTTAAGCTAGTGGCTAATTCATCTGTATGGCCTCTTCTACACTACTTTCCATCCCAGTTTGGTTAATGTTACTATTTGTGCGTGAAGCAGTTAGTTCATTCAAATTTCAGCCCTCAAACGAAAATAAGCAGTGTTCTTTTTCCATATTTGCTTCTTAGTTGAAAACCCATGTCATTTAAAAGCAGAAAATAGTTCCCTTGTCTCCGTGCAGTCAAATTGCAGCCTTTTGGTGGCTTGAATGGTTGCATTTTCTTTAATTCCACATCATCTAAAATTGGCAAAGTATGGAAAAGCATTAAGTATTCTCTTGGGAAGGCTGTTTATAATGCTAGTGATTTGTACATATTTGCTGTGGGTGTGCCATTTTGTGTAGATTGAGTTGTTGGATCTTCCTTTTCTTTCTCACGGTAAGATATCTTGAGAAATGAGTTTCAGATGTGATCAATGAAATATCTATAGCTGTATCCCAGCCAGCAACATATTGTATCCAACTAGCAAACAGTTTATATGCAATTTCTATTGCAGAAGGTAGCAATTCCTCTTCGCCAGTGGAAAGGTTATACTAAATGTTCCTTATCTAGCCTGAATTCAGGTGAATTATTTACTTTCTCCTATAACCAGTTTATTTTATTTATTTAGTGTATGGCATCTACAGAAGTCATGCAATCACTGATAAACAAATTTAGTTTAAATAAAGCATCAGCGCTCTCTCTCTCTCTCTCTCTCTCTCCAATACAATGTGGTGGCGCAGTGGTTAGAATGCAGTACTGCAGGCTACTTCTGCTGACTGCCAGCTGCGTGCAATTTGGCAGATCAAATCTGACTCAGCCTTCCATCTTTCCGAGGTGGGTAAAATGAGGACCCAGCTTGTTGGGGGCAATAGGCTGACCGCTTAGCACTGTGAAGTGGTATATGTCTAAGTGCGATTGCTATGGTTCAATATCTAAAGAAGCTAACCTTCTAACTGCTTCTGGTATGGCTACAATGAGATCATTTCAGGTGCCTTGAATCTGTAACCATCTTGTAACCAGTGGACTATAATAAACTTCCTATA
Source organism: Natrix helvetica (assembly GCF_964273705.1). Lineage (NCBI taxonomy): Eukaryota > Metazoa > Chordata > Lepidosauria > Squamata > Natricidae > Natrix > Natrix helvetica. Next base: position 13,880,789 of record NC_138558.1, read on the forward strand.
TTAAAAAAAATACCTAAGTACTCTAAAAATGAAACTAAGAAGAAATAGTTCTAGTAAAAGAATGTAGATTCTATTCATATCAAATTATTGTTTGTTTGTTTTTAAAGTGGAATACTTATACTTGGGATTTTCTGTTTAAAAAAATATTCAAAGCAACCAAAGCATCCAAATAGCACATAATATTCTCTTCTCCCCAAATATCCTCTCAAACAAAAATTGCGGTAGAACATGGGGACCTGTTTGCCGAGGAAGATGGAACGTTTGGTGCGGTGACCAAAACGATGCTCCTATTCTAAATGCCTGACCGCCTGATCTTTTGGGGAAAGCGTAGAAAAGAGATGATGTAAATGAGAACTTATGAATGGATCGGATTGCATGGAACAAAAGCTGTCTTTATTGATAAGATTCTCCCAGCATGAAAATCTCTCCAGTCTCCCAAGCTGAGACCCTGCTAGTTACTCTGCTAATATTTTTTTAGAAATAATGACACGAGAAGCATTGATATGTAGTGGTTAGAGTAGCTTTCTGAAAGAAAGCTTTTTATGGAACCCACTTTCATTAGTTATGAATTGGACTCTGTGGTGAGATTCAACCAGTGTAACATCCAGTTTGCTGAGTGGGCATAGTTCATTTCAAAACTGCTCTAAAACTTACCTTCTATTGCAGCCCCGGGGAGTAAAACAGCTGAGGTGCAGCAATCGCTCTGCCACTCCCATCAGCTGGGCTTCAAACAAAGGAAATTTAGGACAGACTAGCGCAGGAGTGGGTGGGTGGAGCCAACAGATCGCTGGAACTACCGGTTTGTGTGAACTGGTCCCAACCAGCTGAATCCCACCCCTGATTGGACTGTTTTATCAGCCTAACCTCAACATTATGGAATTATTATCAACAGGTATAACTATCAAGAGGGGGATAATGGAGGGCAGATCAATATGTAGAAATTTTACTTTGGGTAACTTTGACAATAGGGAATACACTTTACCTATTGGGAATAAAAAGGTGAGCTAAAATTATTCAATGGTAATTACAATCTCTGTTTGCCATTACTGTTGATAATTCTGTAGAGTTAGGCCTTCATGCAGGCACAATTTGATGCACAGAAAAGAAACTTATTAAAGCCGACTGCGTTCATTAATACGATTTTGATCAGTAGAAATGGCTGTCGATATGAGCGGTATGGTGGTTTAGTGGTGAAGATGCTCACCTCCCACTCGGAAGGTTGAGAGTTCAAACCTCAGTAACAGCAGATATTTCTCTCCTAGGTTGCAAAGAACAAATCTCTGCTGTGAACTCTGCTTGGCATCAGGAAGGGCATCTGGCCAGTAAATGGTCAGCTCCATCCAGTCACCTTAACTCTACCCCAAATTAAGGGATTACAGGATCATGAAAAGTGAGGTGTTTTTTTTAAAGGGCTATAAATGGCACTAAGGAATTGGCAAGAAGTCACTTCGCTGTGTTGTGAAAACATTCCGGATATCTACCCAGTATCTTAAGTATATCATATAAATTTAATCTGACACCAACAATTTTAAACAACCATGTAATTCACTTGGTAGGATTAGGCTGAAGCTAGGACATGTGATCACCTTTTCCCCTCTCAGCCACTAGCCTTTAATTACAATCTTAATTATAGATCTGGTAATGTTACCGAATGCGATAAGACCTGGGAATCCTTACTGATTAATTTACACCTATAAAATTGGTAAAGCGGCTTCCCTTTTCAGTCAAGCTCAATTCTGCCAAACTATATGGACAACAACCCCCCCCCCCCCAAAAAAAAAGCAATGTTATGGAATTGGCTTTTCAAAAATTTAATATTTTAAAAAAACATTTTCAGTCTAACTTAGGCTTTCGGTATTACCCATCCTGTTCATCTGAATCTGTTTAGTCTTTTGCTTCAAGATCAGCTAAGGTTGGCCGAAGGCTGCAATATTAGCACCACTAGGTGTTGTAAATTAATATAGCTAAAAATATTGAAAGCAGAAGAAAAGTACAGATCAGATTGTGGTTCCCAGAGAACCGTGCCAGGTTTCTTACATAACCTTGTTTTTCCTGATGTTGCATATCTGTCTTTTATTCTTATTGTGGATAGAGGTTTGATTTAAAGGATAAGGTTCACACGTATATCAACATTCGGAGGCTTTTTCAATTAACTTGCTTGCAACTGAAAATGATTGAAAAGGCTGAAGCTCCTTTCCCCCAACCCCCCCCCCTGCATGTAGTAAAACTGCACATCCAATCCAAGGATGGAAACCAAAAGAGGCCATTGTTTGGGAAACAGGATTTGTTGCAGCTTTCATGATCTCTGCAAGAAAAATGCTGACAAACCATGGCTTTTATGTAAGGGGCGAGCTTAAGGAAACACTGAAATTTCATGATGGTGGATGAAAACTGAGCCTCTTTTCAGAGAGCGTTCCACCAACATTTTGCCATTTGTGGTCAACATTTGCATTGGGAGGAGAGCTGGAAAACCTGAACACTGAAGGATATATATGGAGGGAGAAGAGATGGGATATATGAGGCCATATAGGAAGATGCCATAGGTCAGGGCTATCCTGCATGCTTTTTACCTATGAAATAGCAATTGCACTTAGCACTTAGACTTACATACCGCTTCGTAGTGCCTTACAGCCCTCTCTAAGCGGTTTACAGAGTCAGCCTATTGCCCCCAACATTCTGGGTCCTCATTTTACTGACCTTGGAAGGATGGAAGGCTGAATCAACCTTGAGCCTGGTGAGATCCGAACTGCAGGCTGCCGGCAGTCAGCAGAAGTAGGCTGCAGTACTGCATTCTAACCACTGCTCCACTGCAGCTCTTGTTGCTCCCTCCCCCCCCTTTTTAAAAATAACTGTAATAGAATATCAATCAGAGTAGAACTGGAAGTGACCTTGGAGGTCTTTTAGTCCAACCCTCTGGAGAGACCATACCAGAGGTGTCAAACTGGCCGCCTGTGGTCCGGATGCTTCACGTGCAGGCCACGCCCACCTCGGCTCCCCAAAGGCAAAAAAAAGTCTCAATACGTCACATGACTTAATTGAGTTTGACACCTGTGCTCTATACCATTTCAGACAAGTGACTGTCCAGTCTTCTCTTAAACATCTCCAGTGATGGAGTGGAGCACCCACAACGTCTGAAGGCAAACTGTTCCACTGGTTGATTGTCCTCACGGTTAGGAAGTTTCCCCTTAACTCCAGGTTGATTCTCTCCTTGATTAGTTCCCATCCATTGTTTCTTGTCTTGCCTTCAGGTGCTTTGGAAAATAAGTTGACCCCCTCTTCTTTGTCCCAACCCCTTAAATACTGGAGTACTGCTATCATGTCACCCTTAGAATAAAACATTGGAAGGGAAAACGCCAGTTCATTCAGTCATGGAAAACCCTGACTTAGGGAAATTTCAGAATCGTATTTCTTTTTGTTTAATCTTTTCGTAAAGATTGGAAATAGAGCAGCATTTAAAAGTGACCTTTTGCAAGGTAGGAGAGCAATAAGTCCTTTTTGTAAATAACTACTTTTTGTAAATACAATGGCATTCATCCTTCTTGGATATTCTTGGGCCTTAAGACACAAAGACAACTGTTGTGAAATTTGTTAAGGTAGATGTTGAAATTGTGTAAGGTTTAGAAAAGCCAAGAAGCTGTTGCATATATCATAACATTCCTTCCCTCTATCCAATTGCCTGTTGTGTCAGATAAGTTGTGTAAGTTTCAGACCTGAACTGGATCTTATATTGCTAAAGTAAGCAACTCTTCTTGATTCAGTTTAGAATATTAACCTCTTCCATTCACCCTGTGAGCATGAAAGCTATTATTTCCTAAAGGGTTGGATCCAAAAAGTGGCTGAAATGAAGATCATCATGAATAACTATGCAACCTTCAAACTTACAAAGCCATATTGAACAATGATTTGGTAACCTTGGGAAATACAACCATTCCGAGATTTGCTATGCCCCCCCCAGCCCCCCCCCAAGGTTTTTCTGCATATCTATCTGTATGTCTATAGCTAAGTGGATATATGTGGTGCTGTGAAACTAACCGTTATGTGTTGTTTCCTGAGTTGCTGAGTTACCCAACTTCCTTTGAAATTGTTAAAAATGTCAGTTGAAAATGTGTTGCTTTCATGATGAAATGCTTGTTCTCCCAACAGCTTGTACAATGAAGAGAGAAATTTGCTCCGCATTCAAGCAAAAGAAAGGCGAAATCAGGAAGCTCATCAAGAGAGAGAAGCGTTCCCTGCAGATATTCCCCTTTTTGGAGCGCCTTACAAGGTATCCATAGTGTATCTCCATTATATCATAGAGTGAGCTGATAGTTTTATATGTTCCAGTTTGCCTCTTTGCTTCAAGAGGATTTGAAAGTTAGATTTGGTTTATCCTTCATGCTAAGCCAGTTTATTTTGTTTGCAAATATATAGTATGGGTGGTTTAAGCTTTTGCAAAACTTAGGACATTTATCCTAGTCACCTCCCATCTTGACTATTGTAACGTGCTCTACATGGGGCTGCCCTTGAAAAACACCCAGAAGTTCCAGTTGGTTTAAAATGCAGCAGCCCATATGATTTTGGGCAGACCCAGGTGTGCACCTGTGTCATCTCTCTTGCGGGTTGCAGATTTGCTTCCGGGTGCAGTTCAAGGCATTGGTTGTCATTAGAGCTCTTCATGGCCAGGTTATGTGAAGGACCATCTCTTCCTGGTTACATCCACCCAATCTGCTAGACCAGAGAAGCAGGGAATGCTGTGGGTCCTAAAGAGATACATCTGGCGGAACCCAGGAGAAGGGCCTTCTCCGTGGTGGCTCCCTCCCTTTGGAATATCAAATCTGTGGAGATTAGGCTGGCCTCTCTTTGATACGCTTTCTCAAGGCCTCAAAGATCTGGTTTTGCCAACTGGCCTGGGGAACCCAGAGTGGGATGGAACTCATCAAACGGCTTGTTTGATTGCCTCTTGTCATTGGGGAGGGGGGAGTTATTGTTTTCACTCTTTTTTAATTGAGTTTTTATTTTTATTTTTTGTAAGCTGTCCAGAGTCTCTGAAAGTAAATGGGCGGCCATATAAATTATCTAAATACTGTAAATAAATAAACCTCACCTTTCCAGACCTTAGTATCGCTGTTCTACCCGTGATTGTGACAGCCATTAACCTCTGTAAAATTTATATCCATTTTATTCTTGAACCATCCTTTCATTTGCCCAAAGTCCAAGCAAGACCTTACCTCTAGCCTTTCCTATTAAGAAGATAGTTTACTCCCAGAAATTGCAGTTCTATGTAGGCCAATGATTTATCAAGATAATTTGTCAAGAATTAGCCTTTCCTTTCCCCCCCTCCCCCCTACTGTTGTGATCAGTGAATACAAAAGATATTCAATACTTTTTCCAAATGCATGGAGTATTCACTTTTTTGTTGTTGCCACATAGTTAAGGTACCTATATTTAGATTTTATTTAATTTGTGGTGCCATTTCTTTTCCATCTATTTTTGGGTTATTGCCTCAAAAAATAGAAATATCTGTCTGGGACTCTAGTACTCTCCTCTCCCTTAACAGCAATATGTTAAAAAGGCTCAGCCTACCCTCAAAGGACTGCTGGAGGAAGTGGAGTAATTTTAGTTGCATGACATTGCACCTTTGCACAAAGAACGCCCTGCAAGCCATTGTAGTTTGCAGGTTCTTAGAAAACCTGAGCTACGGTTGCAAATTGATCAGTGAGCTCTTAGGCTGATGGACAGTCAGCTCTTTGGGTTTAATTCATAGCTTCGTATCTTATTTCTGCTTTTTCTTGCTTTTCCTGGTTTTTTTTCTTCACTGCTTTTTTTTTCCCCTTGGCATTCTGTCTCATTTCAGAATAACAAAGCCGATGAATTGTCTAGCCGAATTCAGAAAATGTTTGGCAATTATGAAGAGATGAAAGAGCTCATCGTCAACCAGTTCTATCAGAATTTCATAGGGATCCCTACAAGTGTTATGCCTCTGTTCCCCCCATCTAAAGTCGATCGCCCTCTCTTCTCTGAAAAGACTGGTGCCCCATTCCAGAGCCACAGCCACCACCGCAAACACGGGGGACCTCATAGCTCGGACGTGCCGTCTGGAGGCAGCTCCTATCCAAAAATTCACTCGAGAGTGGAGCCAGCTTCACAAAGCGCCAGATTGCCTAGCTATCAGAAGCCAGGTGCCGCAAAGAGCTGCAAGACCGAAGGACTTCAAAGCGGTAGATGTCAGCCAAAAAGTAAAAAGTCCACCGAAAAAGCTACTGCACCTGAGACACGACCCTCACTTATGGAACTTTCTCCCTTATTGTCTGCGTTGTCTTCCCCTGTACCACCTCTGTCCCCTCTACATTCCGGCCAGTGTGTCAGTTCCAGATCCCTCAGCAGTAAGATCGAAAAGCGTGGGCAAGGTAGCTCCCCGTCTCAGGAGCTCCTGACCAGCACACGTGGTAGTGAAAACGAGGACACTTCGACCGCTACTGTAGCTGTCAATGCTCAGCTTTCCAACCAGACATTTCCCTCATCCTTATCAAAAACCAGTGCAATACAGCAGAAACCCACTGCCTACGTTAGACCAATGGATGGCCAAGACCAGGTGCCAGACGAGTCCCCTGAACTCAAGCCACTGCCAGAGGAATACCAGGAACAGTCCTATGGGAAAATAACAAACTTAAAAACCAACGTCAAGACCAACTTGCCCAAATTGAAAATACCCGCGGAACCAATTGAGGTCGGTGTACTAGCTGTGTTCGGTTTGATTGTGCGTTGGCCTCAAAACCAAACACAATTATTTTTATAATTAACATCCAATTGTAGGCTGGGTATGGTCATGCGTTTTTAAGTAGGACGGTAATTAGAACTGAACATGCTCCATAGAAGTTCTCTTTATGGAGCTCTTTAAGATGAGAATCGGTTGCTATTCAGCGCTAGTGTGGATCTATGCACTCAATAGTTCACCTTACCAAAGGATGCATAAACTTAGGAAAGACAGTAGTACTGAGTGTTTCATGTTTTTAATGGAGCATCTTCTTCCAACAGGAACCAAGAATGGGATAGTTTGTCGGGGATTCTGGTACTAGTAGCCATAACCCTCAATAGGATAATATCTATATAATAGGTCTGTTCCTGCATCTGTTAAAACTGCCCCCACCAAACTGTTTGGGCACCAGGGACCGGTTCTGTGGAGAGAGGTTTTTCCGTGGACCGGGGGTGGGGTGGGGGAAACACGTGGTTTCACATGCTGCTGGCATCCCATGGAGGGGGCTTCACTTACTTGCGCAGCCTAGTTTCTGGCATACCGTGGACTAGTGTCAGTCCACGGACTGGGAGTTGAGGGCCCCCATGTTAAAGGATAGATTTTGACATATTTTAAATAAGGGCAAAATAGTGGCAGATGGCAATGTCTGTTATAATTTTGTTTCCCAGAATTTAAAAAAAAATTGTCATCTGAGCAAGCACTGTTGTACAAGGTGGCCAGAATGTGATGCCACTTTTCACTCAAAAGTGAGTGAGTGTGTGTGCGTGCGCGCGCCCATACGTACTGATGTACTCATTTTTCTTTTTTTGTGCTAGGTGGCATCTCTAGTAAATAGTAGGATTCAATTGGCTGTCAAGTTCAGGCATTATTATTGTTATATTGTCTATAATAAAAATCTGCAGCTCTATATAGTATTAGCGGAATTAAGCCTCAAGCACTTACAAACTTCCTGGATATTTCTTTTTCTGCAATTAAGCCAAATAGTTTTGATCTTGTTCACTTCCTAGAACAAGTTTCTCCCCACCCCACCTTTCTTCCCCAAACCACTTCATAAAAGAGAGTTAAAATAATATATTAAAATCACTGCTGTGCTCTTAAGCATTACTGATAAAGAATATTAAAGAAACAAAAGCAGCAGTTAAAATTCAAACACCGTGGAGAGCCAACTAGAATTATTTTTCAAAACGCGTTTGCAGAATCAAGCGTTTCGAATTAGTAATGGAACGAAAAGCTCAAATCGATCTCCCAGAGTTGCCATTAACAAGGATAGGCGCTTGGCCTAGGTTTGATATGGGGCTAACTGTGATTGAGTTGTATACTATGGAGATTTTGCTCGAAAACAGTGCACAAAATTCCATTCTGCCTCCCCTTTGTGTTCCTTTGACATCACTTTTTTCATCAAATAATGACTAGCTCATTGAATTTTTTCAACGCTTGTATGTCACTTGCAGCTGTGAATTAACTGTTGACAGTTTTCAGCTCTTGGCAGCACTGAAAAGTGAAGCTTTTTCCAGCTGAACACAGGAATTGTCTTTCCCATTAATCTATTGTGGAGAATTGTATTATGAATCACTTTGTACTGCAGAAACACTAACTCTGTGTCAGTCTTCTGGTTGATTGAAAGGCTGACATCTCCCCAATTCCGGGATTCAAGTAGCCACACATTTGGACTTAAGCATGCTGTGATACAAAAGATACTTCCCTGGGAAACCTAATTTATTTTGCTCTTCTTAATGGAGGAGTCATTATAAAATGATCTATTTCTGTAATGTTAAAATATTTTCTAAATAATGGGAAAGTTGAGCAGAAAAGCTTAGCAGCTGTCGAGATCAATAAGACCATCCAGTTAAGAATTTTTAGACAAGCAAAATCTGAAGAATTTAGTACAAGGAAGTTATGTTCTATATGTTGGTTTTAAATGTATGTCCCTTAACTTTAGATTGAGAGAAATTGTGTTTTCTGTTATTGGGATACAGACATTTGGGTGATAGTAGAGAAGAATGAGTAGCTCTGTGCTCCAAAAACAAATGACTTGAATCAACCAAAGGAAATTCACTCGTGCAGAGTTATGAAAATATCTATTATTAACCTTTCTTTCCTGACTTGCTGATTTTAGATTCTTTCTTTTGTGTGCTATTACTATTTAACAGTGGTTGTGGGTGTTATTGCAGATAAGCTGGAAGTGTCTAGCAATGCAAAGGCACAATTGCTCATGGGCTGTGATGTATGTTTATGGGAACACGAATTTGAAATAACAACGAGTAATGATGCTTTTATTAAGCAACCATGGCTTATGCCTGATATGCACACCTGGCTCTTGAAGTCTGCAGCAAACAGAGATATGTGCAATTCTCTGGTTTATCAACTCAAGTTAATGTTGCCATGAAACTGCTGTTATAATTTCATTTCCTGTTGTGGTAGGTGAACTTGCATGTGTATGAGTCACATCTGTAAAAATTGATTTAGTGTTTGTTTTGAATCAAAACCGTTTTCACCAATAATCTAAATTAAAAACTAGTTGGGATTTAGGAAAATGTCAATTCTTATTTTATGCATCATTTATTTTTTGGGCTGTACCCTTCCTAGAAAAAACTTTCTAGAGACCACCATTTGAAGAGTTGTCTTCTCATATATTATACCAAGAAAGAAAAATTTTCTAGTCGCCAAAATAACATGCTGTTTTTATTTTTTTTAAAAAGAAAACCTCCGAATAGTTTTTCCTTCCCTAAATGCATGTTTGCAGGACGCGGTGGCTCAGTGGCTAAGACGCTGATCTTGTCGATCAGAAGTTCGGCGGTTCGAATCCCTAACGCCACGTAACAGAGTGAGCTCCCGTTACTTGTCCCAGCTTCTGCCAATCTAGCAGTTCAAAAGCATGTAAAAATGCAAGTAGAAAAATTGGGACCACTTTGGTGGGAAGGTAACGCGTTCCGTGCCCCTTCGTCGTTTAGTCATCCCGGCCACATGACCACGGAGGCATCTTCGGACAACACTCACTCTTTGGCTTTGAAACGGAGATGCGCAGCAGCTCCTAGAATCAGGAAGCACATATTTGCGAGGGGAACATTTACCTTTACCTTTAAATGCACAAAGCCAACTAATTATCCCAGTTTGTGGGGAATCCGGCCTCTCCACAACTTTAGACATCCATTTTTCTCCTTGAAAAAAATCCCGAATCAAAAGACCATGCAAAAGTAAAAGAACCGGATGGTGTGTGTGGGCAGGCAAGCTGAAAAAGGGATTTCCTCAAGTGATTCATAAGCTGCATTTATTTTTTGGGTGCATCCCTGCCCTCTACTCTCAAATTCACCAAATTAGGGGATTGATAGTATAAAAACAAATAAATGAATGTAGCAGCTGCTAGCTCCAATTGTATGGGCATTGATTCCATTCAACCCACATTGAATGCGTATAATGTTTCATCTTAGAACACTCCTACGAATCTAAGAAAATCGTTTTTAAACAGATGAAGGCCCAGTTCGAATTGTCCTGGCTGTCTCTGTTCAGCTGCCAAGTTGCTTAGCTAATCCCTTTGCAGGAACGAGGTCTTCATCACCGTAGCCCTATGGGAGAAATATATTTTCTATTTTTTCCCCTATTTGCCAGAATGTACCTTGGTAGTAGTGCAAACAAATGTGCAAGCCAAATTTCAGTAAAACCCGTCTAAAATGCAGCTCTCTCATTTTCTACAATCTCACAAAAGGATCTTGTGTCGAACAGTATAGTCAAGTGGAAGGATTCCGTGCAGTTTCTGGATTGGCTATGTACCGCACCTCGCTTTGGTAAACATAAAGTGTGTGTACTGATTTCAGAGGTAATCCTTCTGCTAAGCTGTTGTTCTTAACAAGCTAGAAAGGTGAATGTCACCCAGATAAAACAGGGAGAGAGAGAAGAAGGGTATTAAAATGATTTTGTTGATCTTTTATGTTGTTTTCTAGACTGCTGGTGATTAGATATTATCTTGCTTGGAGCAATAACCAACTTGGCTTTTAGTTTTAAAATAGGCCGAATTTGATGTAGAGAGAAATTATAAAGCCCGACGAGAAGCTGTTGGGTCATTCTATGTGTTAGTGCAATGTTTGCCATCTTAAAAATAAAAGATGAAAACAAGAACCAGCAAGGAACATTTGAATACTACTTGGGAGCAGGGGACAGGCAAACGTTGCAAACAAGGAAAGATGTAGTAAAGCGATATAATTAGTAAGAAGCACCCGTAATATTGTAGTGGTGTTGTGTTAATAAGCTAAGAACTGTGCCCTTTGAAACAACAGCATCTATTTTTTGTAAGTTTTGATGTTGGCGTCACGTCTGCTATTCAGTCTGCCATGAATTTTTATTCCTTTCTATTGCCAATTTTATTGTTGTTTTCACCAGGAGGTTTATGGAAGGTCTCTGAGTGTGCATGTGCTTGAAATCATTATCATCTTAGTTAAGTTAATATATGTCATTTTCAGTGTTAACTAGGGAATGGCAGCGTCCAGTTTTTTCTTAAAGAGAAGTTGGTGCAAACGTGAGGTTGCAATGTTGTCCGATGTGTTGTGATGCCGCTCATCAGTACGCAAAGATATTGTAGTGAGCTGAGTTAAGATCCAAAAAGGGCCACCTTTGCAGTTGAGTGCTACAAAGTGGTTGAGTGCTCCCTGATGCTTTAGACAATCTACTATATCTAGGCCTATGATCTTTTAATACTCTACAGGTCATGAAGTACTTATTGAAGAAAAGGTAGGTTGTGAATACAGCAAATACTAATTATACTTCCTTATAATCGTTTTCAGTAGCCACAGATGCTGAGCATGTTGCTAAAGTCAATAGGATGAAAATTATTTATTTGTTTGTGTATTTGTTTATTTATTGATTTGGCTGCCCCTCTTACTGCAGGGTAACTGGGTGGCATAGCTGATTGGGCCACAAGCTGTTCAGGATTGTATTTTGTGGCAAGTTCCTCATACATTTGCAAAAGTAGTCGCATTCTTCCTTAACAATTTTATAAATTAAATATCACCTATCAAGGGTTTTCTAACAGTTTCTGGAAGCTCATATTTGCGACCATTTTGTCTCCTCCATTACTTCATTGATTATTTTATTACAGTATCACTAAACAGTTGAGTTAGGTTAGCACCGTTTGCAGTGATTTAATGTTGGTTCCGCTGGATAATTTATTTTACATGAATAAATATTAAAAAATGATTCACTTGGAAAAATTGGGGCTGTCTGTGAAGACAAGGCCTACATTTTGAAGGTTTTCATGATGCCTCACAATTATTCTTGTGAAGAAAATGAACATTTCCTGAGGAAAGTAGTTTTGAATAGACAACTTTTTTATACTTAGACATCTATATTTTATGTGTATATTATTTGGGGATTTTCCCCTTAGGTTTTAATATAATAATATCCATTGGCTTCAGTTCTGGTCAGAGAACATGTTTTTTGAAAATGTGTTATTCTATATTAGATTTCGATTACAGTAACTATATGTTCTTTATTATATAGTCCTTTGTTTTAGAAAGCTGTCCTTTATATTTTTCAAATACTCCCCTTTGTCTTTTATTTTGGTCATTTAAGTCTTGCTATACAACTGGTAGGACTTAATGCACACTTTCATATTCCTGTGAAAAATATGCCAACTGAATTCTTTTTAAAATAAATTTACATATACTGTTCGATGTTAGTTTTTTTTTTTGAATATGCATTTTTGTAAAGTTTTCATTGGTTTTGCTCTTGTATTTTATCTTGTACAGCAAAGTGATTTTACAGTGAGTATGAATGAGTATGAATGAGAATGCACTTTAAAAATAATGATTAGCTATTTTCAAGCTTGCTATCACTTAGAAGTGCAGTTTCAACCTATTGTTGATACACTTTGAGTGTTGAAACTGAAAGTGCTTTTAAAAAATGTAATATTTGTATGTTGTGAGCTGCCTTGTTCTCCTTGCTGAATAGAGAGGATGTAAAAACCTTAAATGCTCCCTTGGGCATGGATTTTAGCAATTGAGTAACCCCATCAGGTGTGATTTTTTTTTTTTGAATTGTAGTTGCATGGATTGGTTAGATTGTCCTCAGATGCCATTATATTGTTGTATTGTTATTGTAAGAATCAGCAAAAAGAAGAATAACATTATTTAAATAAGATTTTTTGGGAAGCGTTCTCTCACTTTCTCTTCTAATGAGCTGTGAAATTAAAGTAGAACCTTCAAAAATTATGTTTTAAATTGAAAAATACTGTGGAGTTAGATTAAATATGCAAAGTGCAAAAGTGGTAAAATGCTTTTTAATTGCCACTTAAATCGCTTTTTTGCTTTTGACTTAGGTTTTGAGTACCTTACGAATGAGTGATTACAAAACCTTAATGTGGAAAGAGAAACTAATGCCTGAAAATAGTTTTTAAAGTCTCTTTCCTTGCATATTAAAAATCTTAATTTAGTGCTCCTTTTAAAGAAACGGCTTAATGAAAACTCACTTATTTTTTTAAAAAATCTTACAAATGTAATAACATAAATGAAAGAAAAGTATTTTATATGGTACGAAATGGCATAATTGAAAATAGGGTTTGTGCTTGTGTGCCTGTATGTATAAAGCAGTTAACTCTGTGGCTAAATATTTATCTGGGATACTCCAGCGAGTGAAAACAATGGCCTTCAAATAAATAAATCACAGCCAAATTCTGCCGGCTCACAATATTGAAACGCGTAGAAAACAAAAAAGCAACTTTCTTGTATGTGTTTTGCTGCATTCCCACTGGACTTTGGGTTGGATTTTTCCTTCCTTGCCCTTCCTCTGGGTGCAGCTGCTGCATTTCCCCTCCCTGTGTAAATCTAGAAATAAAATATTAACCAAAGCAGCCATGAGAGGAACGCGGACGAAACATCTTTGCCGATGCGTGTTGCCCTCTGTGGTTTATTGTTATTTATTTATTTTTGAGCTTCCCCTCTCCTCCAGGTGCTCAGCACGAGTCAGAACGGGACAGATGTTGTCGATTCCAAACGTGCAAGGCACGGAGCGCGTGGGGTGGGGGCAACACACGATGGCGAATATTGCTTAGCAACTGGCACTTGAGGGAGCGTTTTTTAGGAGAAACGCCAAGGGAGTTATGCCTGGGAGCGATTGCTGGCTTTGCATGGCTCAGTGCGAGGGGAGAGAAGTGAAAGTTCTTTCCTGTCAGCTCTGCCACTCCAGCTGCCAGAGCGAAAGACGCTCATGTTATTGATGCTGATTACAGCTGGCAGGGGAATGTATGGAAACAGGAAACCTCTGTTGCCATGTAGGAAAGCAGTAAGACATGTTCACGGAGGTAAGTTCTCCCCCCTCTGGCCCCGCCACAAATAGAAACTGGCTGTGGCTGCTCAGGTATCTTCTCCATAGGAGAGACAGCGGGGAGGGGGGGCCGCAAAGCAGTTGATTGTGGAGGGTGGACCCAGGTCATGTTTTGGCACGTGCTACCAGTAGCCCAAAGGGGGGACGTCTTCCAGCTGATGCCCTGCTTGCAGCCAAGAGGTAGAAAGTAGCTCTCCCAGCGAATTTTTGGCTTGTAAACAAGGACGGCTTGGTGTGGGTGAGGCACTCGGGCAGAGTCACGCTCCTCCTCCCTCCCGCACTTCCTTTGCAAAGGGTTTGATGGATAATTGACAAGCTGCGTCTTGGATTCCAGGGCATCCGTTCCTCGGAAGTTCCTGGAGAAATGTGCAACTCAGCAGTAGCTGAAGGTAGCGTTTATCAAAGCTAAGCAATCAAGCTACTTGTAGGGCCGATTGCATGTCATGGACACCTGAAACTTTGCTCCCAGGATGACAGTACTCTCTTTCCATCCCCGAATAGAGGAATTTCAGGCAGAAGAAACTTTCTTGACATTGGCCAGGTGTGTGCAAATATTTTTTGGGGGGGAGGGTAGAATTGCAGAGATGTCATGCCCTGTAATCTGGTGGATGCTTGGAATAATTTTGGTGCCTCTTCTCCATAAACAGCCCTCTGTCTACATGGCAAGATAGAAATCTAGAATTTTAAGATACATGTTACTATTGTTCTTTTAGATAAGGATTTTCTAATTGGGGAGCAGAAGGCCCTAAGATTTTATTTATTTATTTTTTTGGTGGGGGGAAAATGAATAGATTCCAATTGGTAATATTTTCAAGGAAAACTATAACCAAATATTATGGTCTGGTTGTGGTGGAAGACCATTAAAGGCCCTAAGGCCTGCTCTCGCTTGAAGCTTCTCCATGTCTTATCATTTTGAAAGACTCATTATACTATGGGGAGATGTTTTAGTCTGGTGAGTGTCTCTTGTGTATATGTACTTCCTTCCTACTTGGAACATTTTTATCATGCTCACTGATCTAGCTTAAAAACAAACACACACACAAGGCATGTTGTTAGGCCTGTGACATAATGTCATTTCTGCCCAAAGGGGAGTGGCTTTGTAATAGAAAATTTGCATATTGGCATTATTCTTGCTACTATATTTACCACATTGGGACAAATTGATCTCAGCTGACTTGATAAGGGCCAAAACATTGTTTGCCTGTATGTGATTGGCAGAAAGTGCAAACCGGAATGCATAACTGTTTTTGTTCATTGTCCTTTGTGTCATGTCTTGTCTTTCACTGTGAAATCAAGATGCCATTCTAAATGGAATTTCCAGCTGGTGTCCCATCCATATTCTCATGACATCTAGAATCATGTAGTTTATTCTATCCCATGCTTTCATATAATCTCAGAGGTAATGGTGTAAAACATAATTTGGCCTTCTCATTTTTTAGTCCAACAAATGAAACTCAGTAAAATGGTCAACCCATGGAAACTGCTTGATTTAACTTGATTTTCAGTACATTTGGTTGTCTTCAAGTGTTCTGCTCAAGAACTTCTGTGCTTATTTTTTCCTCAGAATTTGTTAATAGCCTCTATTTTTGGTAGTTTTAAATACGATTCCCTTAATAGAAGATAAGATCTATCAGCAAATAGTTCTGAAGCTATCTATATATTACCTTAAATATTGGCAGATATCCCTACCTACCACAGCAGTTGGTAGGTAGGGAAGGCAAAACATCATCTCAGAAGAAAGAATACTTTCTTCTCTTAGAAAAATTGTCCATGTCCATGAAGCTATCAGGAGTCAAGTTTGAGTCAGGAAATTTTAATCTTTTTATTGCAGGCAACATGCATTTTGATAACGGCTCTTGCAACAACAGCAGTAAATAACTTCTTATACCTTGCTTAGCTTCTTCCGTTGGCTTCTGTTTGGCCATGCCAGAAACAAAATACATAATACATTAAATAGATGTTAGGAAATCCTATTAAGATTCCTCGGTGAAAAGATTAGTGCACTGGATCAATTTATCTGATAAGTAACTTACATGTGTCCAACTGTATTTACCGTATTTTTGGGAGTATAAGATGCACCAAAGATTTGTGGTACTGCATTAAAAAAAAGTTTTTGCACTCTGCAAACCTCACAAAAACAGCTCGTTTTTCGCAGAAACAGGCTGGGTTTTTTTTCTTTCAAAAAAAGGGCACCAATAGCCTTTAGGAGGCTTGTAGGGTGCTCCCGGGGAGGGGAGACCAAAAATGAGCAAAAAATGGCCCGTTTTTTGTCAAAAGAGGGCATGGATAGCCTTTAGGAGATTTATAGAGTGCTCCTGGGGGCTGGGGGGGGGCAAAATTGAGCAAAAAATGGCCCATTTATTGCTCATTTCTGCCCTCCCCAGCCCCTAGGAGCACTTTGAAAGTCTCCTACAGGCTCTTCACATCCATTTTGGTGAAGGGGGCAGGGTTTCGGGAGGCAAAAAATGGTGTATTCAGTGTATAAGACGCACCCAGGTTTTCAGCCTCTTTTTTGAGGGAAAAAGGTGCGTTTTTTACTCCGAAATATGTGGTACCTTCTCAAGTAGAGGAGGGTGCATGTCTATTGTATAGTTTTTCAAAGAAGTTCCCACTTTTCTAGGCAGTGTCCTATCACAGTCTTTTCCAATCTGCCTCCCCACACCCCACGGTGTTTGGAGTTCAATTTGCTGGATTATCAGACAAAATGGCCATTAGGGAGACTTGAACTCCTCACATCTGGAGGTGCCAAGCTGCAGAAGAATGCTCTATTATACTATATATTCAAAAGTCTGATTTGCAGTTGTTTGTGGATGAGAAACAGGAGTCTCTGTGAAGTTGAACTGGGTCAACTATGTACTGAAAGATCCTTGATACGAGAGGTCCTTATGAATAACATCAGTGATGATCTTGCCTAGTTTGGGTAACGAAACATCTTCAAGAAAACAACCTAGCTCACAGAGCACCAAGGATCCCTCATTTCAATCCTGAGCTACAAATATTCTCTTTTACTGAGAGCCTTGATAATTTGACTGGTCTTTCCTTGATCAGGAGCTCTTTCTGATTGGTTTACTTGATGGTGATATCATTGCTACATGGCTTCTAAGAGTGGCAGTGGCGCAGTGGTTAGAATGTGGTACTGCAGGCTACTTCCGCTGCCTGCCGGCTGCTTGCAATTTGGCAGTTCGAATCTCACGAGGTTCTAGGTTGACTCAGCCTTTCATCCTTCTGAGGTTGGTAAAATGAGGACCCAGATTGTTGGGGGCAATATGCTGACTCTGTAAACCGCTTAGAGCGGGCTGTAAAACAGTGTATAAGTCTAAGTGCTATTGCTGTTCGACAAGTGCAAGCTTCTGGAAGATAATGTAGTATTTTAATTCTCCACAATGTCCCAGAATAGAAAATTAGGGCAATCACCAATAGTGTCTTTTTTACCTCAACAACTTTATTCTTCTGGTATAATAATATAGTGGGAATATTCTGTCTTCATATATTGGATTTATGCCTTAGGGTTTCATGATTATTTTTAATTTGCTTTCATTTTTCCCATTTATAGGGTTGACTTTTACAAGCTAAATGAAAGGCTACTTCATCAATTATTCATTTGCTTCCTATCTCTAAGGCCTTTTTTTTTTCTTTTACTGGTAGTTAAATAAAATTTATGCCGAGTTGCTTATTTAGTATTTTATGTACCCAATGGGATCAAGACTGAATCTTAGGACAATCAGCATACAAATGGAGGATTAGAAAAGAGAGTACTTTTACTTTATTCTGAATAAATCTTAATATTCCCACTTTAAGGGTAAATTATTTGGAACAAGCCTTTTAGGTAAACAGAATGAATGTAAAATGTAGAATCAAAATGAATTAAAGAGAGCACCAAACTAGTACAATCCTATTTCATAAATAAAAATGTTCTATACCAAAATAACACAAGGGATCTTTTTCCAGTGTACTTGCATAGAATTGGGTGGGGGGGGCACCCAATTTTCCTTCTAGCTGTTAACATAAGCATTAATAGCAAACAAGATTTTTAAATAATGGATTTGGCATCCCTGTTCGTGTGCTTTTCGAGAAACTACGAATCAAGCAAATATACCAGTTCTGATGTCTGAAGAATGTGATTCTTTCCTTAAATGAGTCAAATCTAGAAGGGGTGGCTACAGACCTTTTTAAAGTTGTGTCAGACATTAATAACGTTGATACTGGCTCCAGTAAGGTCCAATTAGGGCAGGCGGTCTGTTTCCAAAGGTCATGTGGATTAACTCATGCTGAAACACATATAAGGCAAACCACAAGGGATATTTGTTCCATCGTATGCTTTCCAAAGAATGCAATACAGGTAGTCCTCAACTTACGACCGCAATTGAGCCCAACATTTATGTTGTTAAGTGAAAAATTGTGTTAGGTGAATTTGTTCCATTTTACGACTTTTCTTGCCACATTGGTTAAATGAATCATTGCAGTTGTTAAATTAGTAACATGGTTGTTAAGTGAATCTGGCTTCCCCATTGACTTTGCTTGTCTGATTGTCACAAAATGACTCCTGAAGACTGCAACCGTCATAAATATGAGTCAGTTGTCAAGCATCTGAATGTAAACCACATCACCATTGGGATGCTGCAATGGTCATAAATGTGGAAAATGGTCCTAGATCATTATTTTCAGTGCCGTTGTAACTTTGAATGGTGACTAAATGAACTGTTGTAAATTGAGGACTAAGGTAAAGGTTCCCCTTGTACATATGTGCTAGTCGTTCCCGACTCTAGGGGGCATTTCATCTCTGTTTCAAAGCCGAAGAGCCACAACTGTCCAAAGACGTCTCTGTGGTCATGTGGCCGGCATGACTAAATGTGGAAGACTCACGGAACACTGTTACCTTCCTACCAAAGTGGTCCCTATTTTTCTACTTGCATTTTTTACATGCTTTCAAACTGCTAGGTTGGCAGAAGCTGGGAGCTCACCCCATTATACAGTGCTAGGGATTCAAACCACCGAACTGCCGACCTTTCGATCAACAAGCTCAGCGTCTTAGCCACTGAGCCACTGCATCTCTTAGTCAAGGACTACGTGTACATATATCATTGTCATTCTCTTTTATCTTTAGTAGTACATGCATGATTTAGTTTTGGACTCCTCCTGTTTCTCTTGGCATTCATCTAATGCAGTGGTTCTCAACTTGTGGATTGGGACCCCTTTGGGGGTCGAACGACCCTTTCACAGGGGTCGCCTAAGACCATTGAAAAACACATATTTTCAAAAAAATACGGAAAACATAAAATAATTTTATGGTTGGGGGTCACCACAACATGAGGAACTGTATTAAAGGGTCGCGGCATTAGGAAGGTTGAGAACCACTGATCTAATGTAACATTTCTCAATCATAACAACTTTAAAATGTGTGCACTTCCACTCTCAGAATTCTGGGAGTGGAAGTCCACTCATCTTAAAATTGCTAAGATTGGGAAAAACTGCTTTAAAGAGTGGAGGAGCAGTGAAGACCAATTGGTTTTCAGGTAGAACATCATTTTAATTAAGAAGAATGCCAGTTGTATTTTTAGTGTTGCTTTTCTCCCCCCCCCCCCCCCCAATTTACCTCTTAGCATTCTGCCTGAGGGTTTTTTAAAAGTACTTGGTGGCTTTTAATGCGTAGACCTTTTTTTCTTTGATCAATCAATCAGGATTGTAAAAGAAAATCTGGTTATCAAATGTGAAGTAATCTGTCCCTGTTGGTTGTGGCTGATATTTGTGTCATCATCATCCTAATATTATCATCATTCTAGCAAGTTTAGACATTTGGAACTTGCTGTGCAACTCCTTCAGAGTCCCTGTTGCGACACCGCTACCAAATACTTGGAGTCCTGTGGTAGTACCAAAAAGTTTTATAAGAGATGGCAATGTGTAAGTCCCTGACTTAACAATAGTTCATTTAGCGATTGTTCAAAGTTACAACAGCACTGAAAAAAGTGACTTCCAACCAGTGGTGGAATTCATTTCTTTTTTTTACTACTGGTTCTGTGGGTGTGGCTTGGTGGGCATTGCATGGCTTGGTGGGCGTTGCATGGGAAGGTTACTGTAAAATCTCCATTCCCTCCCCACTCTAGGGGAAGGTTACTGTAAAATCCCCATTATCTCCCGATCAGCTGGGACTCGGGAGGCAGAAAATAGAAGGGGGCGGGGCCAGTCAGAGGTGGTATTTACCGGTTCTCCGAACTACTCAAATTTCTGCTACCGGTTCTCCAGAACTGGTCAGAACCTGCTGAACCTTTTTCACACTTATGACCATTGCAGCATTCCCATAGTCACATGATCAAAATTTGGATGCTTAGCAACTGGCTCATATTTAAAATGGTTGCCGTATCCAGGGGTCATGTGATCACCTTTTGACAAGCAAAGTCAAAAGGCAGTTGGGTTTGCTGATTGTATACTTGGCTCCTCGCTATACATCAGCAGGCCTGCCCGAGCTCCTCGAACTGATCTCGGAGACGGCGGTTGAGATCCCCAGGCTTGTGGTTATGGGGGATTTCAACCTGCCGTCGACGGGAGCAGCGTCTGAGGTAGCTCGGGAGTTCATGGCTTCCATGACAGCCATGGGCCTGACCCAATTAATTCAGGGCCCCACACACGAAGGAGGCCACACATTGGACCTTGTTTTTGTATCTGAGCAGTGGACGAGTGATCTGGGTAGAGGGGATTGTACTGTTACACCTCTGTCATGGTCAGATCACTCATGTCTCCGGCTGGACTTCCCTGGCGCTACCCCCCACCGCGAGGAGGCGGGACCAGACGGTCCACGCTGGTACCGCCCCAAGCACCTGATGGAGCCGGATAGGTTCCAGACGGAGCTTGGGCCATTACCTGTAGCCCTGACCCGCGCTCGGTCGGAGGACCTAGCGGCCGCCTGGAATAGGGCGACGGCTGGGGCCTTGGACCGGGTTGCGCCTTTGCGACCTCTCCTGCGGCAGCGACCCACCCGGGCCCCTTGGTATACCGAGGAGCTGAGGGTGATGAAGCGCCACAGGAGACGTCTAGAGAGCAGGTGGAGGTCCTCACGCTCCGAATCTGATCGAACACAGGTAAGATCCTACTTGCGGACCTACCTTGTGGCATTAAGGGCGGCCAAACGTAGATATTGCGCCACTCTTATTGCGTCCGCGGATAACCGCCCTGCCGCCCTGTTTAGGGTGACCCGCTCCCTCTTGTCACAGAGGACGCAGGGGGCACCCTTGCAAGGCAGAGCAGAGGAATTTGGGGAATATCTGCAGGACAAAGTCGCTCAGATCCGGAGCGGATGGGCCCCCCCTCAGTGGACCAGACGGGCCGCCTATAGCGAGTCTTGTGAGACCATCCTGGGAGGAGTTTGGTTCTGTTGCCCCCGAGGATTTGGATAGGTTGCGTGGACGGCTGCGACCCACCACATGTCTAATGGACCCGTGTCCCTCCTGGTTGGTACTGGCATCTTGGGAGGTGACCCGAGGCTGGCTTCTGGGCCTGGTGAATGCCTCATTGAGTGAGGGATCCTTACCAACCGCCTTGAAGGAGGCGGTGGTGAGGCCCTTACTTAAGAGGCCTTCACTCGACCCAATGGAGCTAGCTAACTATCGTCCAGTCTCCAACCTTCTGTTTCTTGCGAAGGTTGTTGAGAATGTGGGGGCGCAGCAGTTTCCACGACACCTTGACGAATCCGAGTATCTAGACTCACGCCAGTCCGGCTTCCGACCTGGGCACAGCACAGAGACAGCCTTGGTCGCGTTGGTTGATGATCTCTGGAGGGCCAGAGATAGAGGTTGTTCCTCTATCCTGGTCCTATTAGACCTCTCGGCGGCTTTTGATACCATCAACCATGGTATCCTATTGCGCCGGTTGGAGGGGATAGGAGTCGGAGGTACCGTTTTGCGGTGGTTCGGCTCCTACCTCTCCGACCGGAGGCAATGTGTGTTGACAGGGGGACAGAGGTCGACCCCGAGGCCACTCACTTGTGGAGTGCCACAGGGGTCGGTCCTCTCGCCTCTCCTGTTCAACACATATGTGAAGCCGCTGGGTGAGATCATCCGTGGTTTTGGGGTTGAGTATCACCTCTACGCTGATGATACTCAGCTGTATATTTCAACTCCAAACAACCCCAACGAGGCTGTCGAAGTGATGTCCCGGTGTTTGGAGGCCGTCGGGGTCTGGATGGGGGACAACAGACTTAAACTCAACCCCTCCAAGACTGAGTGGCTGTGGCTACCGGCACCTCGGTTCAGCCAGCTGATTCCATCGCTGGCCATAGGGGGCGAACAATTGCCCCCTGTGGAACGGGCGCGCAATTTGGGCGTCCTCCTTGATGCCCGGCTGTCAATGGATGACCATGTGGCAGCCGTGGCAAGGGGGGCATTCCACCAGGTTCGCCTGGTGCGCCAATTGCGCCCCCTACTGGACCGGGATGCCCTATGCACGGTCACTCATGTGCTGGTGACGTCCCGCCTGGATTACTGCAACGCTCTCTACATGGGGCTGCCCTTGGGATGCGCCCGGAGACTGCAGTTAGTTCAGAACGCAGCCGCGCGGGCTGTGATGGGGAGTACGAGGTACTCCCACGTAACACCTCTCCTGCGCGAGCTGCACTGGCTACCTGTGGTTTTCCGGGTGCGTTTCAAGGTGCTGATTACCATCTTTAAAGCGCTCCATGGCACGGGACCTAGTTACTTGCGGGATCGCATCCTCCCACATACATCCCTGCGGCCAATTCGCTCACACAGGGAGGGGCTTCTCCTGGTGCTGTCCACTAGGCAATGCCAGCGGGCGACACCGAGGAGTAGGGCCTTCTCTGTGATGGGCCCAACCCTCTGGAATGACCTCCCCCCCGACATTAGAACCACTTCTGACCTCCGCTCCTTCCGGCAAAAACTGAAGACTCACCTGTTCCGATTAGCAGGCCTGGCATAAATCAACTGTCCCTCCTGGCAAATATATTGTATCTGGTTATTTTAGGGTTTTTTTAATTTACTGTATCTGTTTTTAGGGGTTTAAACTTATATTATATTTGCTTTGTACAGTTCTTTTAACTACATTTTAACCTCCTCCATGTCAACTGTCAACTGTACATATTTAATTTTATTGTATCTTGTTATATTTTGTATGAACTGTACACCGCCCCGAGTCCCTTTCGGGAGAGGGGGCGGTCTAGAAGCATTAATAATAATAATAATAATAATAATAATAATAATAATAATAATAATAATAATAATAATAATAATAATAATAATAATAATGTCAGTGGGGAAGATTCACTTAACAATGATAGTAATGTAACAATTGCTGTGATTCACTTATCAACTGTGGCAAAAAAATCATGAAATGAGGCAAAATTTACTTAACAAATGTTTTACTCAGCAACAGAAATGTTGGGCTCAATTGTGGTTGTAAGTTGAGGATTACCTATCCTTTTTTCCCCTTTGATCTCATTGATTTTTTGGGATACTTAAATATCGTATTTCTCGGAATATAAGACGCACCTTTTTCCCTGAAAAAAGAAGGTGAAAATCTTGGTGCGTCTTATACACTGAATACAGCATTTTTGGCCTCTCAACCTTGCCCCCTTTGCAAAAATGGCTGTGCATTGCCTTTAGGAGGCTTCCAGAGTGCTCCTGGGGGCTAGGGAGGGCAAAAATGAGCCAAAAACAGGGAAAGTTTTGTTTGTTTTTGCCCTCCCCAGCCCCCAGGAACACTCTACAAGCCTCCTAAAGGCTATGCATGCCCTTTTTTTGGACAAAAAATGGGTCCGTTTTCGCGAAAAATGGCCATTTTTGTGAGATCTGCAGAGTGTAAAAACTTTTTTAAAAAATTTGCCTCTTCAAAATCTTGATGTGTCTTATACTCCGGTGCATCTTATACTCCGAAAAATACAGTAATTATTTGTATACTTACTTAGTAGAGATTGGGAGAATACTCTGAACTTAGCAGCTCTCCTTGGCCAAACTACAGAAGCCAATACATTTATGTCTGCATCTAAAAGTGCTAAAATTCAGGTCATTCTATAGCATTTCCACATTAATTAGCAAAGCAATAGCTAGAGAATACCATTTGATTGGCATAGCATGTAAGCCAAAACTAGAGTTGATCCTAGATCTTTTGAAGGGTATGATTTGTTAACCTCCTGCAGCTATTTTGCTATGCTCTTATTTATATAGCTATATCCCTAAGAGTTCATAGCCTTCCTCCAGTCTGTTGTTTTTATTCACGCAAAAGAAGGGAAATTTAATAACCATTTCTTTTCCTGCCTAGTGTTCCTGTTTATTTTTGTAATGAAAAAAAAAATACAGAAAGTAAGATGTTCTAAATAAGAAAACAAACCAACTTTATTGAGAGAAGGGGGTGGGGAGAAAGAAAGAAAGGAAAAAGAAGAGAGAGAGAGAAAGAAAAAGGAAGGGAAAGTGGGAGGGAGGGAGAGAACTGAAAGAGAGAGAACTGAAAGAGAGAGAGAACTGAAAGTCCAAACTAAATCCTAGCTTAAATGTATTTTCTTTTCGGTTTAAGGCATGCTTTGTGATTTTGTAAAAAGCTAGTCTTGGCTGGTTAAAAGGTTTCATAACTCACCTTGCGTTTTCCAAATCCCAGTGCGCATTCATTCCATTTAGCAGACTTGGGGAGGAAAGTTGAAAATGCTGCTTTGATTCCTAGAATGAATGCAATTTCGCTATTTCACATCTAAGAGTCTCTTCTCCCACACCTGCAAAACACAAAGTATTCCATCAGTCATTAAACATTCTTAATATTGTCAAAAGGTATTTGCTGCTAACTCAGAAAGAAGGGATATGGATGTCAATTTATGACTGGATGTTACAATAGCAAGAATCCAAGATATCTTTAGCCGAGTCTTATTTTGCACATACAATTTCCTCAGAGTCTAAATACCTACATGTTTTTCCCCCTTTTCTTAAGCTGCCAGATCTTCCTGCTTAGCTACCGCTGGGTGTTTATCTCTGCAACAAACACAGCTTAATTACTTTATCCTTTGGGTTGGAAAACCTTTACAGTAAGTCTTTGACTTGCAACCACAATTGAGCCAACGTTTCTGTTGCTAAGTGAGACATTTGTTAAGCGAGTTTTGCCCCATTTTATGCCTTTTTCTTGCCACACTTGTTAAGTGAATCACTGCAGTGGTTAAGTCAGTAACAGTTGTTAATCGAACCTGGCTTCCCCATTGACTTTGCTTATCAGAAGGTTGCAAAAGAGAATCACCTGACCCAGGGACAGTGCAACTGTCATAAATGTGAGTCAGTTGCCAAGCAGCTGAATTTTGATCACATGAGCATGAGGATGCTCCAGCGGTCGTACGTATGAAAAACGGTCATAACTCCCTTTTTCCAGTTCCATTGTAACTTTGAATGGTCATTAAATGAACTGTTGTAAATCAAGGGCTACCCCAATTCTTCCTGGGTATCCCAGCATTACTCCTCGATTTTCTAAAAGCTACTTGTTTTCAGTTAAGTTCCAGTGCATCTTTGTATATGTGCTTCTTCGAATGCTTTGACAAATTATGTGCAGAAAGCAAACAAAAATAAAGAAAAGAAAAACCTAAATATTTCATTTCCTATTTGCAAGCAAGTGGTTGGTTTCATTTTTGCAAGCTCTTTCCCCTAATATATGCTGGTGCACAAAGTACATATTTTTTGTTAGTCATATACATGCTTTTGTTTTATTTTTAATTGGAAAACAGCATTACAGAAAGTATGGACATTGTTTACCTTGGATGCCTATCTGTTCATTGGTTTCTGCCTTCTTTCCACCTCTTGAGATAAAACTGGAGTTTGGGGGGGGGGGGGGGAGATAATGCCTGTTAAAAACTGCCACCATAAATACCATCTTTAATCAAGACTACTGTGGATGAATCATTGTTTCCAGGTTTTTGTGGTGTCAACAGAACTGGAAACGTTGTAGGCAAGATTTCTGTTTTCTGTCTTTGGTCAATCTAATTATTCTTGAGACTGCTTAATCTCACCTCCCATCTGTTGTTAATAATCAACTAGAGTAGCTGCTGTGTTGGGCCCAATAATTTTGAATCTTGTTTCTCTTGCAAGTTGATTTGAATAGCGCAAGCTCAGACTATTGTTTCACCTAGGTTACTCAGCCTAGGCTTCTTAGCTTTTAGCTCTTTCAGGCTCTCTTTATAATTTTCTTCGTTAACGTGGAGCTTAAGCCACTCGATCCCATCACATGCCATATCGTGGCGTATAGTGACATTTTTTGCCTTTGTAGTATTGGTGTCAAGGCAAGAGCTGGGGTGGGCGAGGTCACATGACCCATCCGGCCCATGGGCCGCCAGTTTGATACTCCTGGACTGGGCCTTGGCATCAACATTTTTATTTTGGGTGATACTGACATCATTGTGATTACATTCTCCTAATACCTAAGACTAGGGGAGGATATTTAGTAGTCTCCATGTGTCTACTAAAATGCCCCATAGTCTCAATCAATATGTCCAATAGCAAGAGATTAAGAGAGTTGCAATCCAACATCTGAAGAACTTTCAACATAAAGCAATGAATTTATACATACTTTTTGGCCTTTTTGTGACATAGCCCGAATTACTTTGGCATATGGAACCTGATAGGTAGGCAGCTACTGCTTCTTTCACCAGGAGTAGTGTGTGATTCTTTGCAATGGCTGCTCCATGAATGAGTTTGATTGCCTTGGCTTCCATGCACTTCCTCCACGGTAATCATCTCGTTGCTATGAAGACTACTGAATCATGTCCCCATGTCTTCTCACACGCTTTCTCGTTTGTACCATTTTTTTTCTCCACTCCCTCCTTTTGGTTGACTGTACCTTTTTCCTTCCTCCAAACCCATTCCTCATGAGATGTACCCAACCATAGGTATTCTAACGATAACTAATTTTCTCCTGTTCACCAATCCTTTTAATGAGGATTGCTAGGCTGGGTAAAAAATGCTTTTGAGACCATTTCAGAATGATTGGGAGTAGCTGCCTTATAGATGGAGGCCAGTTAACATCCCCTTAATGTTTTTATCTTTAGTTTTTATATTTAGCCAAGGGCATGATTTTTTTGGATCTTTTCCAAGGTTAAATATTTTATGTATGTAGTATATATTGAATACAGATGATGTTTCGATTCAGAGACAGCAGTGGGATGTTTTGCAGATAAGGAAGCAACACCTGAAACAAAGAGAAAGTCTGGAATCATCAGTCGTTAAGGGCAATTATCTCCAGATATTAAAGAGAACCACTGGAGACTGTGGAGGTTGAAAACATTTGCACGATGTAATGCTTACCAATTGCAGGAGCACCTCAAAATTCTAGATAATAGTTGTCCTACAAATCATTTCTGCTGGTACAGAAATGATAGATGTGTTGCCTATCTTCAGGAATTGAATTATAAAAATCCATCTTCAGTAGAGTGAAACTATATTATGAGTTTTTTAAAAAAATTGTGTTGAGTTTAACTCTTTGTTACATGAACACAACCATGCTATTTACTCGGCAATGGCACAGATATTGCTTGATATTGACTTCTACAATGTTTTTGGTTCAGTGGCTAAGCTGCTGAGCTTGTCGATCAGAAAGGTCGACAGTTCGGCGATTCGAATCCCTAGCTCCGCATAACGGAGTGAGCTCCCGTTACTGGTCCCAGTTTCTGCCAACCTAGCAGTTCGAAAGCATGTAAAAATGCAAGTAGAAAAATAGGGACCCCCCTTGATGGGAAGGTAACAGCGATCTGTGCGCCTTTGGTCATGCCGACCACATGACCATGGAGACGTCTTCGGACAGAGCTGGCTCTTCGGCTTTGAAACGGAGATGAGCACTGCACTACTGCCTAGAGTCAGTGCCTAAAGGTTCCCCTCACACATACTAGCATGTATGTGTGAGGGGAACCTTTACCTTTATCTTAGAATGTTTTTGGCATCTCGGTCTAGACTGTAGCCCTAGTTTCCTGGTTGTCTTCCACCAAAACAGTAGTCCTACATAGGTTTATTTCTTTTTTTTTCAAAAGGAAGCAAGGTACTGCCACCTACTGTGAGAGATCTGTTGCAGTATCTGGATATTCTTAAAATCAACTACGCAACCGACGTATTCCACTACTTCACTAATCTTCATACCCCAATTAAATTGGGATGTATCATATCCAAGTGCAGGTTATTTTTAATCAGTTGTTTTGAGTAGACAAAAGTAGAATGGCATTAGAATACTACTGGATATGCTTAAGCTTGAATTGCAGAGTTTTGGGCTGATGCTGAAAAATCTTGAATTGTATATTGTATTGTATTAAAACATCATAACTGCTTTTAAGTGAGTACATTTGATTTCTTCTTATACCTAGATTTTGGCCCCGATACATAATCTGTATCTGGTGGTGGCTCTTTCTACCTTTGTACTTTTTAATTGGAAATTATATTTGGACTGATGGAAACCAGGGTTGAGGGATATCTTAAGGACTGCAGGTTCTCAACCTTGGCCACTTGAAGATACATGGACTTCAACTCTCAGAATTCCCCATCTTCACCAGGCCAACATTGAGAGCCACTGGTGTTAAACCATTGGGATGAACAATGTTTTTGTGTCCATATACTTTTGATAGAGGACGCGGTGGCTCAGTGGCTAAGACGCTGAGTTTGTCAATCAGAAAGGTTTGCAGTTCGGCGGTTCGAATCCCTAGCGCCGCATAATGGAGTGAGCTCCCGTTACTTGTCCCAGCTTTTGCCAACCTAGTAATTTGAAAGCACGTAAAAATGCAAGTAGAAAAATAGGGACCACTTTGGAAGGTAGCGTTCTGTGCTCCTTCAGCGTTTAGTCATGCCGGCCACATGACCATGGAGATGTCTTCGGACAGCGCTGGCTCTTTGGCTTTGAAACGGATATAAGCATCGCCCCCTGGAGTTGGGAATGACTAGCACACATGTGCGAGGGGAACCTTTACCTTACCTTTGATAGAGTTTTGGCAGGGGTGCCCAACTTTCTTGAATGATGGTTTCCTGAACTGGAATTTTCAGCTGCACCTCCAGAAAGGCTCCATATGCCTGAATTTCTTTAATTCTGCAATCTAATCATCAAGTGGGATGTTTAGCTTCAGTGACAGAGGCATTATTATAGTGAATCTTTAAGGTCAGAATTTAAGTGGCATAGTAATGCTTAAGCCTAGTGTTCAATTAATCAGAATCCTGTATCTTAATAGATCAATAAAGAACTTGTTATTCTACACATCTCTGTTGCGCCTTATCTAAAATGTGACAGCATCAACTGTGCAATTAGATTAGCAGATTTAGGCAGATTTGACTACCTAATTTAAAAATATACTCTAGTTTGTTTATATATTTATATAAACAGTTTATATTACCTTCCATTTTGCTATCTGCGCAGTGAACAAAAGAGTAAACTGAAAAACAACAGAAAAGCCACTTAATTGAAAAGAAATTACAGCCTTAATCAATTGTGCCAGAGATAAACAATTTTCTTGAAACTCACATTTATTAGATCAAAGGGGGAAATTGTTGTGAATATTTCACCTGTATCGAGTCTCTCCTCAGATCTTTATCCTCCCAGGTTTTTTGTTTTTGTTTTAAATACATCATTTTTATGTTCCAAAACATACAACTACCAAATCCAGAGCTTTAAACCCCAAATAGATATTAATCAGAGTTCTTTTTGAAATATTTTATTAGAGGCCTTGATTTGTAGACTGTGTTAAATGATCTGTCACTGGGTCAGAAAAATGTGTAAAATTCTGAAAAGAATGTTTTGCTTTACTCCAGACATATATTTTGGAAGTACACAACGCAGCCATTGTTTTAAAAAGCATGCCTGTTTGAAATAGCTGAGGAGAACACAGTCATGCAGTGTTCCTTTGAAAAAGGGGAAGCGAGAAGTCCCTAGAAATTTATTCCCTCCCATTTCAGCCCAATTACCCCTAGCTGCACAGGCAGAGGGGGGTGGGGGTGGGGAGAGAAATGACCTTCCCATTTGCAAGTGAAAGAAGAGTGCTGAGCTTGCATTAATTCTTGCCAACACTCTTAACTGGGAGCTATGTATAATCATTAGCTTCGTTAATCCTATCAAGTCTTTCTGACAGCCAATTTGCCTGTATCACGACTTCCTCTTTTAAGAGATTTAAGGGAGCCTTGGGCAAAATCTAAGTTTGCAAAAGAAGGTGGAGCATCTCACCCTGGTCTTTCTAAACCCCAAAGGCAAGTGTCTGTGAGTCCTCTTAATTTCCTGAGTGTATGGCAAGGATGGGGAACTACCTATAGCCCTTTTATGACTTGTGGACTTCAACTCTCAGAATTCCTGAGCCAGCCATACATACAGGCTGTGTACAGGCTCAGGAATTCTGGGAGCTGAAGTCCACAAGTCATAAAAGGGCAATAGGTACCATATTTTTCGGAGTATAAGATGTACCAAGATTTTGAAGAGGCAAATAAAAAAAAAAGTTTTTGTACTCTGCAGCCCTCCTCAAAACGGCCCATTTTTCGCCAAAATGGGCCTGTTTTTTTGTCAAAAAATGGCATGCATAGCCTTTAGGAGGCTTATAGAGTGCTCCTAGGGGCTGGGCGGGGCAAAAACGAGCAAAAAATGGCCCATTTTTCCTGTACACCGCTTGGAGAGTCCAAGCAATGGGTTAATTCAGTCTGCTTGCCCTTAGGACTGAGGAACTATTTTTCCTTAAGCCACACCTCCTCCTGGTGTGCTCAATCCCCCAGAATTCTTCCTCAGTCAGCCCGTTTGGACGTAATTAGTTAGAGCTCTGAGCTAAATTAATCCTTTTTTTGGCTTGGACTCTCTATTGCGTTTAAATTCTATTTCCTAACATTTCCCCAACCTTGTGAGACGTTTCTCTCTTCAATTCTGCGACTCTCTCCAGTTTGAAATTGCATTTGAAGGCCAGGAGGTAAGCTGGAAGGTGGTGGGGGGTGCCCCTCAGCCGAGCCTCATGGGACGGCTTCGGAGGCCTGCCGCTTGTCGTTAAAACGGCGCGGCTGCAGCGGCGAGGTCCCTACGTTCCCAGGCCCCCCGTTTGTTGTTTTAGACGAAGTATTTTTCGTTCCCGGCCTGCTAGAAGACCTCGACCGCAGGGAGGAGTGGGCGATCGTCGCCATTCGAGGCGCGTTCGCTCCTCGCTCTCCCTTAGCCCCACGCTGTTGCGGCGGCCATTTTAGGCGCAAAAATAGCGCGCCCAGCCATGGCCGCCATTTTGCATCAGCCTCGTTATCAGGAGGCCGCTGGAGGTGGCAGGGCCTAGCAAGGGTTTCTCGGGCTAGGATCGCCACCTTCGTTTTTTGTCTATTTTTGCGAGCGGCGCTGGTTCCTGTGCCATTCCAACGGTCATCATACCGGCTCAGGGAGGAGGCCTTAAGTAAGCGCAGGCCAAGTTTTGATAGTCATTCTCCTCCCTGCTTCTCCTGCAGAGCCTTGCACTTCGGTGCAGGCTCCAATCCTACCCCTGGGCCTCCGACTGGTATTAAGCATGGGATGATGTCTTACGTATTGATTTAATTACTGTGCATATGGCAATTTTAACGAATCCTTTCGTTTTGTTTCCCATTGCAGCAATCCAGTCTATCTCTATCCTTCTGCCTTATCATAGCCTTGCTCCATCTTGTGTGGTCATTGACTATGGATCTGCCCAGTCCCCCCGATTCCCAAGATACTAGGCCGAGCCTCTCGCGGGCCCCTAGCAAGGGTTCCTCCTCATCGGGGAGTGGGGGAGCGGGCAAGAGTGGTGGGGGTAGCTCTGGGAAACAGCGTTCCAGGCTCCCTTCTGTGGCTGAGGCCAAGGATGCTGAAAGGCGCCAGCGGGCCCTTGACAAGCAATTGAGAAGGCCAGACGCCAGGCAGACAGGGAACAGTCCCTCTCAGGAATCCCTCCCTCCCGGGAAGAGCTCCAGATGGTCCTCGCCGAGGAGGTGGAGTCCCAGGACCTATCCCCAAATAGGTCATTTGCAGAGCCGGCCTCCCCGGCGCCCTCTTGGGCCTGTGAGCAGGCCCCTCCCCCTGGGGATGCTAGCATAGTCGATATGCAGGGTGAGGCTTCACCCCCCCTAGAGGAGGGGTTGGATCCTGATTCTGACTCTGAGGAGTTATCGCCCCGCATGCAGGAACTGATGGCCCGTGCCATTGCCAAGGGCATCACGGAGGCCATGAAATTTAAGAGTCCCCTGCAGTGGCCCCTAAGGGCCCCAAAACCGATCAGGCAGCTCCCCCTCCAAGCAAGCGTGCTCGCCATCCTTCCCTGGAATCCTCGGTGGTCAGCGAGGCCTCTGCCATTGAGGACCCTGACCCGGAGGTGCTAGGTCTCTCGGACGACGAGGACCTTCCCCCTGAAGCGCCCGCCTTTGCGGGTCTGTTCAAGCCCAGCCTTTTCAAATCTGTCCTGCACAAGGTCAAGGCTGCCACCAGGGTGGGGATCAAGCCCAAACCGACCGCGCCGGCGGCGGATGCCACTCCGGCTAATCCCAATGCGATCATGTTTGATGCCCCAGCGCCCCAGCTAGAGCTGGTTCCGGTCCCGGGGCTGTTTCTCGACCTAATCCAGCGCCAGTGGGATCAGCCAGCCACGCAGTCCTCTCCCAGTGGGGTAGATAGGAAGCTTTATACTATGGAGCCAGTGCTGGAGGACCTTCTGGCCCTGCCCACGGTCGACCCGCCCATCGCTGCGCTCACCTCCAACTCCTCCCTACCGGCCGACCTCCTGGAAGGCCTTAAGGCGGAGGACAAGAAGGCGGAAAAGGCGTGCCACAAAACCCACCTGGCGGCTGCCTGGGCCATCAGGGCCTCTTCATCCGCCTCCTTTTTTAATAGGGCCTCTGTGATTTGGCTGCGCGAGCTCCTAACCAAGCTCCCGGCGGGAGAAGTCCGTCTCCACCAGGACGTGTCAAAAATAATCGCGGCCTCCCAGTATGCCGCTGATGCATCCCTTAATGCCACTAAATTTGCCTCCAGGGCGCTCGGCTCTAATATAACTTCTCGTCGGCTGATCTGGCTCCGGCATTGGCAAGCGGACCAGAAAAGCAAGTGGAAACTGGCTTCCGCCCCCTTTAAGGGGTCCAAATTATTTGGCGAGTCCCTGGATCCTCTCCTCATCGAGTCCAAGGACAAGAGGAAGATCCTACCTTCTCTAAACAAAAAGCAGGAACGTAAGGCCGCTCCCTATTCTAGGAGGCAGTCCTTTCGTGCCTCCGAGCCTTTTACCTCTGCCTCTTCCTTCTCTCCCTCCAATAGGTCGTTCGGCCAGCAGGGCGACAGATCCCAGGACAGGGCGTCCTTTCGGACAGAGGCAGGCAGCAGTTCGGCTTCCGCAAGTATAATCGCGGTGGGGCCTCCAGTAGGCCGTTCCGTAAGTCTAAGTGACTGTCCGGGCTTGGCGCCCATCGGGGGTCTCCTCCAGTTGTTTGCCTCCCATTGGGCCCAGAACACCGAGGATGCTTGGGTTCTGCAGACAGTCAGGGAAGGTCTATATCTGGAGTTCCTGTCCCTCCCCCCCCGGACCTTCATCCGGTGCCCTGTCCCATCCTGCCCCCAAAAAGAGGGAGCGTATGGACCAGGAAGTCAATCATCTCCTAGACATCGGGGCCGTGGAACCAGTTCCCCAGGGCAAAGAGGGGAGGGGGTTTTACTCCATCCTCTTCCTGGTGCCAAAGAACTCGGGGGGGTGGAGAGCCATCTTGGACCTCGGAATCCTCAACAGGCATATCGCCTACCGGAGGTTCGAGATGCACTCTCTGCAGACCATTCTGGCGGGGATTCGACAGGGAGATCTACTCACATCTATAGATCTCAAAGAGGCATGCCTCCACATCCCCATCCGTCCTCAGCACAGGAAGTTCCTGCGCTTCTATTATGCGGGTCGCCACTTCCAGTACAAAGCTGTTCCATTCGGCCTCTCGTCCGCTCCTCGGACGTTTACCAAAGTGCTGGCGATAGTGGGGCCCAGCTAAGACGCAGGCCCATAAGGCTCCAGTGCTACCTGGACGACATTCTTATCCAATCGTCGTCCAGGCAGCAGGCCCTACGGGATCTCCAAACCACTATGAGATCCCTCAGAAATCACGGCTTCACTCTAAACATAGAGAAGAGCCATCTCACTCCAACAAACAGACTTGTACACCTGGGGGCGGTGATAGATACCAACTCGTGCAGGGTTTGCCTCTCCCGAGACAGGTTGGCCGGTCTAAGGTCCATGACCACAAGGTGTTGAGCTTGAGACAGGCTCCAGTGGTCCTTCTATTGCAGCTGCTGGAAAAGATGATCTCCTGCTTTTCCATAGTGCCGTGGGCCCGCCTGCATTCCAGGGCTCTTCAGTGGCTGCTGCTGCCGCACCAGAGGGCATCCAGGAGCAACTCTACCAGGCCGATTCGAGTTACGCCGGACGTAAAGAGGTCCCTCCGCTGGTGGGTGTCTCCGGCCATCCTCGAGGGCCACCTATTCAAGGAGCCCGAGAGGTTGATCATCACCACAGACGCCAGCCTCTCCGGCTGGGGAGCCCACATGGGGTCCCTGATTGTTCAGGGCAAGTGGTCCCAAGCGGAAACCAGCTACAGCATCAACCTGCTGGAACTGAGAGCTGCTCGCCTGGCCCTGCGCCATTTCAGCCGGTCCATCCATCGTCAACATGTGCTTCTGATGACGGACAATGTGGCCACCAAGGCCCACATCAACCGCCAGGGCGGCACCAGATCCAGAGCACTGATGAGAGAGGCGGAGTCCCTGGGACGCTGGGCGGAGCGCCATCTGGAGTACATTCGCTCCGACCATATCTCCGGAGTGGACAACACACAGGTCGACTGGCTGAGCAGGACGACCATAGATCCTGCGGAGTGGAAACTGGACCCTCGCCTGTTCCACCAGATGTCCGACAGATTCGGGACTCCGGCCGTAGACCTGTTTGCGTCCAGGGACAACAAGCAACTCGACCGCTTCTACTCCCGGTTCTTCACCCCGGGGGCGGAGGGGACAGACGCACTGCGTTGCAAGTGGCCCCGCGAGCTACTGTATGCCTTCCCTCCCCTGCCTCTCCTTCCTCAATTCATCTCCAAGGTCATCGCAGAGGGAGCAGAGGTCCTTCTCGTGGCCCCGCATTGGCCCCGCAGGTCGTGGTTCGCCGACCTTGTCCACCTGTCGGTGTCTCCTCCGTGGCGCATTCCTCCGGACCAGATCTCCCTCAGCCAGGGGGCCGTGATTCACCCAGAGCCCCAGTGGCTCCAGTTGGCCGTCTGGCACTTGAGGGGGACCGACTGAAAGGCCAAGGCCTGTCGGAGGAGGTAGTGAGCACCATTCAGGCGGTGAGACGCCCTTCAACCACTAGGATTTACGATGCGTCCTGGGCCGCCTTCGCCAAGTGGTGTGAGGAGCTGCTCATCGAGCCGACGACCGCACCTGTTCCCAGAGTGCTTGACTTCCTTCAAGCGGGACTCAACAAGGGCCTGGCCCCGAACACCCTTCGACGCCAAGTGGCGGCTTTGTCTACTATCTGGTCGGGCGACCACCTTTTTGCCTCTCAGCAAAATTCCGAAGGTGCGTCTTTTCCTCAAGGGCGCCTCTAACCTTCGCCCTCCCACCGTTCATCGCTACCCTACTTGGCAGCTGTCCATGGTCCTGCGGGCCCTATCTGGCCCTCCATTCGAGCCTCTACGCACTACTTCTCTTCGATTCCTGACGCTGAAGACGGCCTTCTTGATTGCCATCACGTCAGCTCGCCGGATTTCGGAGCTGGCGGTTCTTTCTGTTCGCCGGGATCTGTGCGTCATCCACCCTGACAGGGTCATTTTGAGGCTGGACCCGACCTTACCCCAAAGTCAACTCATGGTTCCATAGAGCGCAAGACATTGTGTTGCAAAATTTTTGTCCTCATCCGTCGCATCCCAGAGAGCGATCCTGGCACAATCTTGATGTCAGGAGAGCCCTGAAAGTCTACATCGCTCGTACTGCGGAATTCAGGAAGTCAGAGGCTCTTTTCCTCTCCTTCCAGCCCGGTTCCCTAGGGAAGAAGGTCACTTCCTCCACAATTGGCAGGTGGCTTCGCGCTTGCATTGCGACTGCCTATGAAAGTCAATCCAAGGCCGTTCCGCGCGGCATCACTGCACACTCCACACGAAGTGCTGCTACCTCAGCGGCCTGGGCCACCCAGGCCTCGATCCTGGACATCTGCAGGGCCGCTACGTGGTCCTCTCCTTCTCCATTTGTGCGACACTATAAATTGGACATTTTTGCCTCGGCTGAGGCGTCCTTCGGCAGGCGTGTGCTCCAGGCGGTTGTGTCAGAGACCGAATCCCGGGAGCCTTCTTCTGCCCGCCCAGATGGACAATAACTTTGGTATGTCCCATTGCTTGGACTCTCCAAGCGGTGTACAGGAAAATGACCATTGGCTTACCTGAAGGGTCCTTTTCTGTACACCGCGGGAGAGTCCAACCCACCCTGGCTCTCAAGGCCGGGATTCGGGTTCCTCGTGTCAACAGTACATCATCTTGGACGCTTCGCTCCGTCCGCACGAACTGACTCCTTCTAAGAATTCTGGGGGATTGAGCACACCAGGAGGAGGTGTGGCTTAAGGAAAAATAGTTCCTCAGTCCTAAGGGAAAGCAGACTGAATTAACCCATTGCTTGGACTCTCCCGCGGTGTACAGAAAAGGACCCTTCAGGTAAGCCAATGGTCATTTTCACTTATTTTTGCCCTCCCCAGCCCCCAGGAGCACTCTGGAAGCCTCCTAAAGGCTATGCACGGCCATTTTTGCTAAGGGAGCAGGGTTTCGGGAGGCTAAAAATGCTGTATTCAGTGTATAAGACACACCCAGATTTTCAGCCTCTTTTTTGAGGGGAAAAAGGTTTGTTTTGTTTTGTTTTATTGGATTTATATGCCGCCCTTCTCCCAAAGGACTCAGGGCGGCGTACAACATTAAAAAACACATATCACAAAAGTTAAAAGGAAATTAGATAAGTATCCCAAAAAACAAACCCAATTAATATAACAATAAAATTTAAAAAATTAGATAAATTTAACAGGCCTGGCCAGCTTGCTGGAAAAGCCAACTTTTTAGGGCGCGTCGGAAGGACCGGAGGTCAGGGATTATGCGAAGCTCCGGGGGCAGCTCATTCCAGAGGGAAGGCGCTCCCACAGAGAAGGCTCTCCCCCTGGGGGTTGCCAGCTGACACTGTCTGGCCGACGGCACCCTGAGGAGGCCAACTCTGTGGGATCGTACTGGACGGTGGGAGGCTACGGGTGGCAGTAGGTGGTCTCGCAGGTACCCTGGGCCTAAGCCATGGAGCGCTTTAAAGGTCATAATTAGCACCTTGAATCGCATCCGGAAAACAACTGGCAACCAGTGCAGGCCGCCTAAAACGGGTGTAACATGGGAGCACCTAGCTCCCGCATGACAACCCGCGCGGCTGCATTCTGGACCAGCTGAAGCCTGCGTCTTATACTCCGAAAAATATGGTAGTTTCCCATTTCTGACTTATAGAAAGGTTATGGCTATTGTGAGACCCTTTTTTCACAATCTCCTCACCTTTGACAGTGTCAAACTGTGGTACCGTGGAGGCTCACTTTCAACATGAGATAAGATTCGGTTGTTATGTGCCTTATCAAAACCAAGCCTCTGTGGTGGAAATAATGTCTGGCTTGCTGGTTGAGGCACCTTGTGGCATAAGTTGTCCGATTAGGACATGCTGTGTGTGTTTTGAATTGGAAGGAAAATGTTCAGTGGCGCGACCCATTATGCTTCATTTAAGGTGACAGAGATACGTTGGGGCATGCTGACTTTTAAATTAGGGCCACACATATGCAGAAAAAGACTTTGGTTGTTAGTATCTTCTAACAACAGGCTTACAAGCTCCAAAAGATAGACATTGTGGGCTAAGCAAACCAGGGTGCATGCTGATAAAGGGAGCTCCACATTTTGAAGTGCGATTCATCAAAACTGCATAAGGAGGTGCCTCAGGGCTGTACTGTACTGTTCACTGCACTGCAGGTCTCATAACTTTTTACTACTCTTGAGAAGGAGCCAGCTGGCTTCGACGTCTGTGTTCTCAGTCTTTGAACCCCTCTTTTTTCCTGTGTCACTGAAGCCAGGAAGGATAATAGAAACAAGTATGTGTGCGGTGTGTTTGTGTGCATTTGTGCATGTATTTCAAATCTTCATGTCAGGTTCCATTTTGTTTTTCCTTCCATTGCCGCATTCTTGAGTTGGAGAATAGGCACAAATGGCTGGAGAATCACTTTCCCAAGCAATTGCAATGGTGATAACAGAGTAACAGATTTGGAAGGGACCTTGGAGGTCTTCTAGTCCAACTCCCCTGCTCAGGCAGGAAATCCTATGCCATTTCAGACAAATGGCTGTCCAGTCTCTTCTTAAAAACCTCCAGCGTTGGACCACTGGAAGCAAGTCATTCCACTGGTTGATTGTTCTCACTGTTAGGATTTTTTTCCTTAGTTCTAGGTTGCTTCTCTCCTTCAGGCACTTTGGAGAATAGCTTGACCCGCTCTTCTTTGGGGAGACCGTCAAGTATTGGAGCACTGCTATCATGTCATCCCTAGTTCTTCTTTTCATTAAACTTGACATTCCCAATTTCTGCAACTGTTCTTCGTATGTTTTAGCCTCCAGTCCTCTAATCTTCTTTGTTATTCTTCTCTGCACTTTTTTTTCTAAAGCCTCAACATCGTTTTTATATCATGGTGACCAGAGGTGAAAATTTTTAGCAACCGATTCTCTGCCTGGTTGCTGGGTTGGCGTAGCCATGGTGGGCGTGGCCTACTCAGCTTTCTACACCATGGGGGGGGGGGAGTTTCACCTTACCCAGGCTCTGGAGGCCCTCCAGAGGCAGGAAACAAACCTGTTTCTGGACTTCTGGAACTTCCGGAAGACTATTTTTCACCTTCCCCAGACTCTGGAGACTTTCCCCGCGCCTCTAGGAGGGCGAAAAAGACCTCCCTCGGGGTATGGAGGCCCTGCAAAGACTGGAAACAGGCCCACTTCTGGAACTTCAAGGAGGCCCATTTTTTGCCCTCCCAGAGCAACCTCATGGGCCCTGCACTTACCTGGCCTCCAAAATGGAGGCTGTGGAGACTCCTAGGAGGGGAGGGGCAGGGTGGGCGGGGCCAGCCAGTCCTTTCAACTACCGGTTTGGTGAACCAGATGTAAAATTAGTATCCGATTTGTCCGAACCGGGTGAATCCCACCCTGTTGGGACCAAAACTGGATGCAGTATTACAGGTGTGATCGTTGGATGGTAGGGGTGGGGCAGAAATTAGGCTGGTAGAGGAGTAAGAAACAGTCCTACTGTCTAGAAGCAGTCGGACTGCATTTTGCTAAGATAGATGTGCTGCAAGATATTATCTTCTCTGTTCAATACAAGGTTGAAATCAGGCAGTCAGTTTAATTCAATTCATGCAGTCTGCCATTCCGTGAATTTGTAGTTTTTAAATAAATAAATAACTAAAACCTGTATTTTGGTATAAAATTAGCATTCAGTATGCTAACTGTTGGAATTGAAAGTGTACGCTTTTCCAGACTTGTCTAAGCAGATATAGGATCAAATCTTTAAGTAATCACCTGTTTTCCTAACAATTATTGTAAAACAAACATTTCCCATATTTGACCATATTGGGAAACTGCAAACGCAAACATTAAGCTTCCTTTCCACACTTGTCAAGAAATGCAGTAAGAAAGTGATGGGTGAGCAAACAAACTATCAGGGACCATGCTTGCCTGTAGTCATAATGTCAAATCAAGTTTTTGCATTATATTTGTCCCAAAGAAAAACATAAAAATTAGGTGCAAAGGTTTCCACAGGCATAGGTAGCTGTGAATTATAGTTTGTCCAGCAAGCATGGTGTCAACCTATAAACAGAGTTCATGTATTTTGAATAATGACAGCTGAATTTGTTGTGTTTACTTAGCCATAAACCATGTTTACAAATTACTGGAGCTGAGTTCTCACAGCACACCAAGCCAAAACCAAACAAAGTACATAAAGGCTTGGCATGATGTCAACCCAGTTGGAGTATTTCTTAACAGTGGTTTGATGTGACATCTGAAATAAAGCTATAAATTACAGCTGTGGAGAATTCCGATCATCAGAAAATAGAATCTCAAAAGAATATTAGTTTTTCTTTTTTGGATAGTGTGTATAGTGTTTTGCTTTCTGCCCTAATGGCAACATATATTATACCAACTTTACCCCAACCCAGGGCCTTCCCAGGAAAATTGGGACAGAAGTGATGAGGAATTCTTGGAATTGTAATCTCAACACATCTGGAAATTATAGGTTTGGGTAAATCAGATTTGTATTAACCCAATACTCATTAGCTGTACTCACAACAGCGAGTTTCTACAAGTTACACAGCTATATTATCAGTCCTTTTGACAGCAAAATGTCATTACAGTATAGGGATTTGGGTGTGGTGTGCGTGCGTGCAATATTGAATGAATTAGCTCATGGGTGGCCTACAATTATATAAAAAACAGTAGAGAAGTTTGAGGTTTAAAACCCATGTAGATAAGTATTTACAGCTGCTATTCTATTCATTTTTCTCAGTCTTGTATGCGTTTTGCTGTTAATTTTCTGATTGATTGTGATTGCAAAAATGAACACAAGAGGTGTGATGATTTCAAACAAAGAGAAGTGTTTTGATGTAGTAATCCTTGAAAAAGACAGGGAGTCCTTGGCTTATGCTCACAATTGAACCCAAAGTTCTGTTAGGTGAGTTTTGCCCCATTCTGCGACCTCTCTTGCCACATTTGTTAAGTGAATCACTGCAGTTGTTCAATTAGTAACATGGTTGTTAAGTGAATTTGCCTTCCCCATTGACTTGACTAGTCAGATGGTTGCAAAAGGGGATCACATAAATACATGCCAGTTGCCAAGCATCTGAATTTTGATCTTTTGAAGATGCAATGGAGTAAGTGTGAAAAACAGTCATAAATCATTTTTCAATGCTCTTGTAACTTTGAATAGTCACTAAATGAATTATTGTAAATCATGGACTACCTAAAACAGGGATGGCTAACCTTTTTGTTCTCGCATGCCGAAAGCATGAGCGCGCAACAGTGTGTACATGCTCACACCCATAATGCAGTGCACCCACCACCCTACGCATGTGTGCTCGATCCCCCCCCCCGTGCCCCTAGCAGGCCTTCCTGAAGCCTCTTGGGACCAAAAACGGGGTGTGGTGAGGGAGGCGCCGCACCCCCACGCATGCGCACACGTCTTCCGGATGGACCTTGGCCCCATGCATGCGCGACACAGACCCGAAAATCAGGTGGCCGGCGGGAGGCACATGTGCATGCTAGGTGGAGCTGAGCTGGGGAGGTGGCTCGCGTGCCATAGGTTTGCTATCATGGACCTAAAACAAAATTCAACTGCTCTTTTAAAAGGAAGATCATTATGTACAGTGGAACTTAACCATGTATAGCAGCCAAAGATTTGAGTCAGATTAAATCAGGGGTGTCAAAGTCGTGGCATCACAGCAGCATCATGTGACATATCACAACTTTTTTCCTCTTCGCTAAACCGGGCGTGGGCGTCGCTAGCACATGACGCATCTGGCCCGCGGGCTGCGAGTTTGACAGCCCTGGATTAGATGATTCTTGGGAAAATCTTAACATGTTTATTTAATTTTTTAAAATATTTTTTTTTCCTGCTTCAGGACTAACAATAATAACAGAGAATGTTTATGTAAGCAAGAAAGTATTATTCTTTTCTCCTTCCACGGCGGAATAGATTTAAGTAAAATCTTTAAGTATTTCAAAAAACTCTTTCTGTATATCTTATGAAACCAGGCAATTAATGACCTTCGCACAAGCCTACACAAGGGTAAAGTGTAGGGTAGGCCTTCTGATCTTGTATCTCAGTGTTGGTGAACCTTTTTGGCACCGAGTGCCGAAACGGGAGCGCGCTTGTGCAGGCGGGGGGGGCACCAGAAACTGGAAAAACAGCTTCTGTGGGAG
Source organism: Natrix helvetica (assembly GCF_964273705.1). Classification (NCBI taxonomy): domain Eukaryota; kingdom Metazoa; phylum Chordata; class Lepidosauria; order Squamata; family Natricidae; genus Natrix; species Natrix helvetica. The sequence continues at coordinate 13,922,762 of NC_138558.1, forward strand.
CGCCAAAACCCAGAAGAGCAGTTCCCCAGAGTGCATGTACGTGCCGGAACTCAGAAGAGCAATGGACGACCACTTCCGGCACGCGTGCCATAGGTTCACAATCACAGTTGTATCTTCTTCAAATGCGTTCTCTATAACTTTCATAAAACTTTAGTCAGGTTGAACTAAAGAATTGTTGTGTCAGGTCCAACTTATTTGGAGAATGCAGGACTTTGGAGCTCTTTGTCCTAAGAATATAAAGGACTGATCCAAAATGACTTTGTTATTAGAATTCGGTCTTCTCAGTCTGAGTTCACTCTATAGGCCGGATTCTTTTTATTATATAAACCAGGTCAGTGTGGGTCACATATCCTTGTTCATGTTTTGCCTGAGCCACAACAGACAGCCTATTATAAAGTGTATGTGTGTGTATGTTTGTGTGTATAGAACTTGCTGTTTCAGAACAGTGGTCAGCCAAATCATCATGATATGGAGGAGTCAACAGATCATTCTGAAGAAGTTCAGAAAGTTCTATTCTTGTGCTGGAGCCGTATGTTTTACGTATATTTAAAAGTTTCCCTGTTTGTTTTTGGGGATTTAATTAATGATTTGTAGCTGCCAACCAGAAGATTTGCAAATCTGAATTTCCAAAGAGGGGGCAGGGGAGGGAAATAACCAGGACATGCAAATACACATGCATTCAATAAAACAGTTTTATTGCATCCTGTGTGAGATCGAACTAGTTAGCCATTGAGAATGCTAAAATTCAGGGAATTAGGTTTTTGTTTCTAGCTGACATTTGCATTTAACTACCGTATTTTTCAGAATATAAGATGCACCGGAGTATAAGATGCACCAAGATTTTGAAGAGGCAAATTAAAAAAAAAGTTTTTGCACTCTGCAGACCTCCCAAAAACGCGCAAACGGTTTTGGGAGGTTTTCGCGAAAACAGGCCCGCTTTTTTTTCCTCAAAAAAAGGGCATGAATAGCCTTTGGGAGGCTTGTAGAGTTCTGGGGGTGGGGGCCAAAAACGAGCAAAAAACAGCCCATTTTTTGCAAAAACGGACCCATTTTTTGTCAAGAAAAAAGGGTATGCATAGCATTTAGGAGGCTTATAGAGTGCTCCTGGGCACTGGGGGTGTGTGTGGCAAACCTGAGCAAAAAACGGCCCTCCCCAGCCCCCAGGAGCACTCTGGAAGGCTCCTAAAGGCAATGTACTGCCATTTTGGTGAAAGGGGCAGGGTTTCGGGAGGCAAAAATGCTGTATTTAGTGTATGTAAGACGCACCCAGATTTTCAGCCTCTTTTTTGAGGGAAAAAGTTGTATCTTATACTTCGAAAATTACGGTAGTCACAAATGTGGAACAGATACTAATAATTGCTAAAATTCTGCTGGCTGTGTCAGTTTAAAGGAAGAATATGCAGACAAGTTCCTTCAGAACAAGCCATCTTCCTAGCAAGTTTTAGTAGCAGCCGTGGCACAGAGGACTTTTTAAGGGGGAATAAAATGCTAGGTGGGTGACACAAACATTGGTACAATACATTGGAATTCGAGCAATCTTCACCTATACATAGCACTGAAAAGCAAATTCTAGGACTAAAGTCTTTTAGTTCTTGGTTGCCTCTTTCCTATATTACAAGTCCCTCTGCTAACAACAGCACAGGAGTGAAATAAATAGACAATTGGCAGCTTTGGTTCTAAATTTTCTGTATTTAGCAATCAAGCACATCTACTACCCTACACATTTTTAAAAAAATTTAAAATCCACATGAAAGTCATTCAACTTTCCTTTGAAAAAGACGATGCCTCTCAATCTCTACTGAAAATGGATTCCTTACAAAAACTACCCTGTTTCCCCGAACATAAGACCTCCTGGATAATAAGCGGGCTTTTGAGCGCATGCACTAAAATAAGCCCTCCCCCCCGAAAATAAGCCCTCCCTGAAAATATTTAAACACATGTGCAGCCGGACCCCGCCAACACGAGATGAGGCAAGGTTGGAGGGGAGAAATGGAGGGGGGAACATGCCCTATGCACCCCACATGCCCTTGCCTAACAGCCGGTCCCGCAACCCTAGCCACCGCAATCCTTCTGTCATGCTAATGGCCGCCGCAAAAAGAGCGGCAGGACCAGTGACGCGCAACAAAGCAGCAGCCATGAGGTGATCACGCTCACTGCCTCCTGTACCTCAAAAATAATAAGATCTCCCTGAAAATAAGGCCAAGCATTTATTTCGGGGGTCAAAACAAAATAAGACCCTTGTCTTATTTTCGGGGAAACATGGTTGGTATCACAACAACCACCATTTTCTGAAACGGAGACATTGGAAGATAATTATAAGAGTGGCTTTGGGAGGTCATCCTTTGCTTCCGATGTAAAAGAGGCCGTTAATAGCCAAGTTAAGACAATTATTGGAATGAATGTAGATTTGAAATCCAACTATAACAAAGGATTTTTCAAGGTAATCAAAATTAAAATTGGAATTTCGTTTAAAAAAACAACAACCCCACAGACTGATCACTTTGCCAACTTGCGTCCTCTGACCTGCAATATCCTTTTGATGTTTTGAGGAACTTAAGAAAGTAACTGAACATGATAAGACGTTTTCTTATCTAGCACAATTTCTTCAACCTGAGTCTTCTTCAATCTGATGCCCTTTTGATTGGCTTATACTGTTTTATAATTCTAACTGGATGCACTTAACTTCAAAATGTCTAAAACCATTTTGATGCACTTATGAAAAAAAGATTATTATTAATAATTTGCAGAGTCTTGGCTGATATATATATATATATCAGAGTCTTGGCTGATATATATACATACATACATACATACATACATACATACATACATACATACATACATACATACATACATATATTGCTCGCTTGCTGATCCAGAGAGGAAGGTGACTCTTGTTCTCATTTTACCAAGTACAAATAGAGACACGGAGAGAGAGAGCAATTGAGCTAAAGGCCATCCAGAGGATTTATTGCTGACTTGTGGTTTAGCAGATAAATGCTGAGGTTCCCTTGCACCTGACCACGTACACAATTAAAATCTCTGCACCCTGTGGTATAATGTAGGAAAAGGTGTTGATACTGGGTATTGAGCATGCAAATTCTCTGATTGGAAAACCAGAAAATGTACCTTTAGAGTAGAGGTGGGGAACTATGGCCCCTTTATGACTTGTGGACTTTTAATTCCCAGAATTCCTAAGCCAACATGTCTGGTTCAGGAATTCTGGGAGTTGAAGTCCACAAAGTCATTAAAGGGCCGTAGTTCGTCACCCTTGCTTTAGAGGGTTTTTTTTTTATCCTGATGTGGAAACTGAAAATATGGCGGAGTGTAGTCTCCTTTTTAAAATGAAGAGATGGAACCGAAGTCACATTTACAAAAGCAAGAGAATGGTGGTGACAATGGAAACTTCTGCAGGTGAAATTATAGGATGGGTTTGTGGACACAGATGCCTCCTCAAAGCAGAATGAGCAAGAAAGGTTGGCCTCAGAATATCTCAGGAGCAAGGTTTTCGTTTTTGAAAATTCATCCTATAAATTAAAAATGTTGAAGGAAGGAACCAAGAGAGCATATTTTCTCCTTCCATCTAGTATTCTCCAGTTTCCATGAAAATGTTTTTCTATCTGCAGTTGGCTTCAGCTTCAGGTTGGATAAAGTATACTGTGTAGTCGTCACAGTTTTGTATATATATTTATATATTAGTATCGACAAGTAGAGGGACATGGTGGCTCAGTAGCTAGGACGCTGAGCTTGTCGATCAGAAAGATCGGCAGTTCGAATCCCTAGCATCATGTAACAGAGTGAGCTCCCATTACTTGTCTCAGCTTCTGCCAACCTAGCAGTTCGAAAGCATGTGAAAATGCAAGTAGAAAAATAGAGACCACCTTTGGTGGGAAGGTAACAGCATTCTGTGTACCTTCGGCATTTAGTCATGCCAGCCACATGACCACGGAGTCATCTTCGGACAACGCTGGCTGTTTGGCTTTGAAATGGAGATGAGCACCGCCCCCTAAAGCCGGGAACGGGTAGCACATATGTGAGAGGGGAACCTTTACCTTTACCTATGGACAAGTGTTCTGGAACCAGAATTTCTGTTGCTAAGCAAGGCAGATGTTAAGTGACTCGTTACTGGTTTTATGACAATACAAATTTTAATTGTTTACGCCTATGAAGGCCTGCCATCTCCTTCCAAAGAGGCTCCTCTTTGGCTATAGAAATCAGAGCCCACCATGTTGGAGAGAAAATATGCTATGTTTACATTTAGCCTAGTGGTCTTGTGAAACTTGGAAATTTTGTGTGCACTTTACAGTGTTTAGTAATAGCCGTCCTTTTGCCTGCTTCACATGCCTAATGGGCATGAAAACAAGCTCCTTTTTTATTGACTGGTTCGGCAAGTTAATTAAAAAAAAGAGAAAATGAATACATTGACTAGGAATAAAACCTTTTAGGATTGGGTCATAAAAAATCATATAAGCAATATCTTGAACTAGTTTCCTTTCCGAGCCTCAGATTTCTCCTCTGTGGGGAAACACAGGAGGTGTTACTGCTTTATGGGTGTTGTAAATAGCCCGGTGTGTTTGCTGTACTCAATGAAGAGCAAAAGGAAAGACTTGTTGTTTGTTCAAGAGCACTTTGTGATACAGCGAGAATTTGCGGGAGGTATAACTAACACCGTGAAATGTTACCCAGGTAGCCATTGGTTTGAATCTTGCCATTAGATGCGAACTCACCCACTGCTGGGTACTATTTAGCAAGGTTTTATATCTCTAGGCCAGTGGTCCCAAACCTTTTTTGGTCATGCCCCACCTAAGCATCTCCAAAATCCTGATCCCCCCCCCCTTCCCTGTGACATATAATTCTTACTTTACTCAAAAAGTGAACTCTACTCACATGGAGGAAGCCTAAAAGGCCATTACCCTTGGTTTAAACCAGGTTCAAATTGCCCCCATTAAAAATCAAATTGCCCCCCTGTGGGGCATGGGCCCCATATTGGGAACCACTGCTCTAGACAGAAATTCAGATTAAGGTTATACAGTAATAAGTGGTTTCTTGATTTTCTTTATCTGATTTGAAAAAAAAAACCATCCACTTTAATTCAGGGCTCGGATAATGAAGAAGAATTAGAGGAAGCCATAATTAATATCACCCATTTCTATCTGAGCAAAATCATATCCTCACTAGTTTTCTAAAAACCATAGCAGAGAGGAAGTCTTCCTTAATCTTACTAGAGCAGGTTGTAGCTCATTCTTCTGAAAATACTATTATTTATGACTCTCAAATTGACGTGCAAAGGGCAGGATTTCATCCTTCCAGCCAAGTCTTCTTTCCTTTTTTTAATGGTTCCCGACTATTTGCAATTATGATGTTTGGAAATTAGAGACTGTATCAAATAAAGTATGCAATTCTTCTTTATGAAATTTCCTAACAAAAATGAAAGCTCTGTGGAAGCATGCATCTGTCAAGCTTCAGAGGGAGGGAAGGGGTTGCAAAAGAGAACTTGGTGAATATGTACCTCAGGTAGCTTTATTAGACTTGGAGTTCCTTGCAAGAGTCAAATATAATATGAAACAGTAAGTATAACCTTGCCTTGATCAAAGACTTATCTTGAGCATCCTGCCTTCCACACACTGGCTCATAAATACAGTGGATCTTTGTTTGAATATAAATCTATTCACTATGCAATTTGGTTAAGATGGTTACTGCAGGAAACAATGCATACTTTCTCTAAAATTATAGCCCTGTGATTCTGAAATATTGTGATATTCTGACCCCTAAACTGATGAACTTCTGTGCTCCCTTCCCAGTAAAGCAAATTATTTCATTAGATGAGTAATACTCAAAAGCCCAAGTTTGAGTTCTGAGGCAACAGTGTGATCCCCCTTGAAGTTATTTACAACCTGCTGGGAAGTCTTAGACTACTGTAAAATTTGTAAATCAGTCCTACAACTTAACTTTGGTTTCTGTTGTGGCCCGCCAGCGGAGCTGGTAGCAGACTCAGATGGGGAGGAGCTTGGGGAGGAACATGGGCCAGTCCTGGAGTCTGGGGAAGGCTCTGATGAGTTCTCTGCATCGGAGACAGAGATGGGGCCAGGGCCGTCTGACAATTATCAGCTACCTTTGAAGTCGGAGATCAGTGGGGGAGAAGAACAGCTGGAGCCTGTTCCTGATGTGCGCATGTGCAGAGCTGCCACAAGAAGAGAGCAGTTTAGGAACAAGGGCCGACTTGGGAGTAAATGCATAGGTGGACGGTGAATGGCCCCTCCCATAGGGAATAAAGAGGAGCGAAAGGGGAGGGGAGTTTGCAGGAGACAATTAGTTGTTTTAATTAGTGTGAAGATTTGTTTGTGACTCTCAGAGACTCCTTGCCAAGTATTTTCTTGTACAGCATAGCGAAGATATCGACCTGGCAGCTCTCCAAGCCTGATAAGGTCTGTGGTTGTAAATGCATCCTTGAAAGACTGTTTGCCGGGACTTTGCTGGATGTGAATGAGAGGAATTCACATTAGCTTAATAAAAAGGGGTTTTGTCAAGACAAGGAATCTACTTTGTGATTTTGTGAAGCCTAGGTCAGAACAGTTTCATCCATGGGAAAACATGTGCATTGGTACCAATAAAGGAGAAGATTTGTAGCTCGGGGTTGAATTGAGGGATCCTTGGAGCTCTTTGAGCTTGGCTGTTTTCTTGCAGGCATTTCATTACCCAAACTAAGTAAAAAAAAAAAAAAAGACTGGTCCCTGGGGAGAACTTTCACAGGATAGCTGACCTGGTATGAAGACATGGAATGCTTTCATTAATAATTGGTGATAAATAATGCACATAATGATAAGAAAACGGAAAGTTAATGTTCATCTAATATTGAATTATTAAGAAGATGGAAGACTGAGGAAACACATGCAAAAGAGTAAGGGAGCAGGATGAAGAGAGGGAGAATATAGTAGATGAAAGGTGCAGAGTTTGTGTGTTGGGGTGGGGTCGGGTGGGATGAGGAGTTTCTACACCAGGTGTGTCAAACTCTCCTCGTCACATCGTCATCATGTGATGTATCATGATTTCCCTCCACTTTGCTAAACGGGTGGGCATGGCCAGCACGTGATACTTGCGGGCTGCAGGTTTGACACCCCTGCTCTACACACTCCAGCAAATTACGGGGTTGTACTGAAGTTGTGAACAGAGGTCAGGTCCCCAGAAGACTAAAGATGTGGGAGGACTCCTCTAAATGTTCATATTGGTTCACAAAATTCTCACCAAAATTTTGGTTCTGGATTTCTCGTTATTGCTAGATTAATACTGGTTTTTAAGCAGTTGTCTTTAAGCACTTGCCTTCTGTTTGAAGAAGCTTGACTCTAGTTGCCTGTTGGAAGCTAAAACATGTTGGAATAATATGCTGGAATCATGCCGAGACTTGCCTTATTCTCAGTACTATGTAGATGAAAATTACTTCCCTCTGAAGGCTGGAGCATTTAAGCATGTGTGTAATGGATGGAGGTGAATTTCTGAGCATTCAGAGCAGTGATGGGGTGTGGCATCAGTCTTGAAAGAAACAGGAGGAAAAAAAACCCGCTTCATCTATAGTTGAAACGGGATTATTCTTTGGAGAATAGCCTCTAATGGCAGTTACTAGAGCTATTTCTCAAGAGAGCAGCTTCCTGTGGTGAATATATTGTGTGCTTTCCAGGCAGCAGCAAAAATAGTTCACGACAGTGATGGCATGGTGTGAGAAATTCCTTCTTAAGGCATGAAGCTCAGGTTTGACTTGCAGATGAAATAACTCACCTTCATGCAGGAATTCCCATTAATGTGGGTTAAGGTAACCTACCACAACTTCAGCCAGTTAAACAGCACAATCACTTGTTGCTCACTGTTAGTCTTAGGTCTGTCAACGGTAGTCTTCATGCAGGTTTTGCTGTATAGTTTAACTGAAGACCCGTAAAAAAATAGCAATCTCCTTTTAACCCAAAAAGTAGGGAGAGAAAATTCTGTCTTTAAACTAGCTGCTCATGCCAACATTCGCCACTCCTGTTTTCTCTTGCAATAGATATTGTAACTCAAATCTTGTATTGTGATGTATCTTTCTGTACATGAATGTACTCCTAATTCATGGATTTACAATTCTCCTCTTTATGTTTTTCAGCAGTCTTACTCCAATGAAGCCCATTGTGTTGAAGAAATTTTGAAGGTGAGTATATTCGCATTAAGTGGAAAAGGATGCCATAAAGGAAGCAGTACTAATTTCATGGTTTTTTTTTAAACGACTGGATCATCATTATCACCAAAATGTAGGGTCCCTCCCCTGTCTATAATGCTGCTCATGTTTCTTTGCTGCAGAATTTGATCAGTAGGCTTCAAGCAGAATATCATCTTGAATGTTTTAAATAATTTCTGGTTTCAGACCAAAAAATTAAAATAAAATAGAAGGACTACAAACAACACATTGTCCGTGTTTATCCAAGCGGATGAGTTATCATTCTCTGAAATTTTGGCTTCTTGGTTAAAAAAAAAAAGCATTCTTGTCCTGCTGGCTCCTTGTCTTAGCACAGATGATCAAGAATTTCCTATCCAAGCTTAAACTTTATAAGGAAATCCAATTTGTGGTTTATTTTATCTTTAAAACAATTTGGCTTCAAACTTTGGCTTGTTGGAAGAAATGCAACTTGGAAATCCAAAAAACCCACTGAATTTATTTTGATTGGGCTTCCTTTTTAAAAAAAAATATTTTTGATTGAAGAGTTTTTCAATACTAAAAGATAGCACAAACTACAGTATTTTTCGGAGTGTAAGATGCACCTTTTTCCCCTCAAAAAAGAGGGTGAAAATTTGGATGCGTCTTATACACCGAAAGCATTTTGGCCTCTCAAAACCCTGCCCCCTTTGCAAAAATGGCCGTGCATAGCCTTTAGGAGGCTTATAGAGTGCTCCTGTGAGCTGGGGAGGGCAAAAATGAGCAAAAAAAGGTCCATTTTTTGCTCGTTTTTGCCCCACCCCCTTCCCCCAGGAACACTCTATAAGCCTCCTAAAGGCTATGCATGCCCTATTTTTGACAAAAAATGGGCCCATTTTTGTGAAGTCTGCAGAGTGCAAAAACTTTTTAAAAATTTGCCTCTTCAAAATCTCGGTGCCTCTTATACTCCGAAAAATATGATAAATTCAGAAAAAACAAAAGGGAGGGGTAGAATTTGGATTGGGTTCCCTATGCATATTGGGATATTTCTTTTTTCTTTTAATGCTGCCCCACACATTGCCATTATTTATCACATTCAAAACTGTAGAAAAGAATAGAAGATAAAGGAATATGAAAGGAGAAGAGAAGGATAGCATGCATTCCTCTGAATGCAGAGGATATTAAGGAATCAAATATTAAGGAATCAAAGTCTGATTGTTTTGATGATAGTTTCAAAGATTACTTCGAACTCTAAGATGCAAAAGCCTAGAAAAATAATGTTTCAGTTACATCCCCATGTTACTGTTGGAAGATTTTCTTCTTCTTTTTGCAGCTGAGGAAGTAATAAAAGTTAGGAATTAAGAGCTGATTATTATTATTCTCAATTTCTTCCCAGGAAATGACCCATTCATGGCCACCTCCTTTGACAGCAATCCATACTCCTAGCACAGCTGAGCCATCAAAGTTTCCATTTCCTGTAAAGGTGAAGAAACAAAATCTTTCATTCCATCTATGTGAATTAATGTATGAAAATGCATGTCATCAACTCATTTTAGCAATGTATTGTTTCTAGCAGAGAAGAAAAGTTTGCAGGACAAAACAAACAGTCATAAAAAGATAGTTTATTTTGTGCAACTGTTGCTTTGAACTAATCTCCGTGGGCATGTAAATATTCGTTATGTTTATGTTTTTGGAATCATTGTTTTATTTAACATGTAATTTTAAAGGTGAGTCATTTTATGTTCAAGAAAAGGTAGCAAGTCTTCCTAAAAATCATGACGTGTACAATTGTTCCATAGTAGAAAGTCATAATTTATAACTTCTCTTCCCTTAACTCCTAAATGCCCGAAGCCTTCTACAATGTGGGAATACCCTCCACAAGAGTAAATGCAACTCCCAGAATTCCCCATTATGGTCATACTTGCCTGATTATTTTAGGAGTTGTGTAGGGCATCCAGAACAAATTAGCTACACTAGATTTATTCATTATGCCCAAAGACATGTAATTCCCGAGTTACTTACTTGATGCCAATTGCATTGCACTCATGTCAGAAGCATTGAGGCTTCTGGGTTGAAAGAATTATCCAGTGACATCACTGTTGCTCGGAGGATGCCCAATTGCGGACTTCTTTCATGATCCCAGAAGGAGCCGAAGCGAAGGACAGGAGCTTACCCCATCCCAGGGCAGCACTCGGGTCTTAAATGTGGGCTTCCTAACCTCCAATTTAGCATCCTAACCATGTGAGCCACTATGCTCCATTATTTGATGTCAATAATCTCATAACTACTGTTATTCTGCTTGTGCTTTTTAAGTACTTATAAGATCCTGGAATTGCTAAACAGAAGTTTGATTTTTGCCCCGATTCTTTCACAATTGAAAACATTTTTCTTCCAGTGCTTCTTGTTCCTATCCTGCTAGTTTTGTAAGTCATCATGAGAGGTGATGGTATGTGTCGGCATGTGTGAACAAAATCGAACAAAATTGTAGGAGATGACCAGGTTGAGCCCAAGGATGGGGTGAAAATCGAGTGCAAATTGTAGGAGATGACCAGGTTGAGCCCAAGGGTGGGGTGAAACACGTCATCAGACTAGAATCCGCACACTCGCAAAAGAGACCTAAGTCCAGCCCCCTTTAAAGTCCACGATTCTTATCTGGAGCTTGACTGTTATTAATTCATATTCCTGGGTTATAGCTTGCTTGGAATAAACTCGCAGTGCTTTCTTTACTTTATTCTGGCTCCTGGTTTCTTGTGCCTGACAAAAATAAATGAAATAAATGCATAGTTTCCCTGTTTTCTTTTCTATTATTTTCCGTTTAGAATGTTAACATTAGTACTATGGAACGTACTATGCAGTATAATAATATAATAATATGATGATGGCAATTATAAAGAAATACATATTTATTATGATAAAGAAGAAATAAAATTATTTTTTATTTATATTTATAAAATTATTGGGTTGTATATAAAAATCCTTCCTTTTCTGTTTTCTAGGAAACTCAGCAGCCTGGATCAGTAATTCAGAGTAAGTATAAAGACCATAGTCTAAATTTATAAACTGCCGCAACCTGCTGTTCTTTGTTCATTTTCACAGATTACACACAGAATTCATGTAACATGAAACGTGAAAAAAAGGAATGGCATCTCAGGCTTTTGGCTACAGATTAAGTGAAGCAGTCTTTGATTCTGATAAGTTTTGCCGTGTTTCCACGAAAATAAGACAGCGTCTTATTTTTGTTTTGACCCCCAAAATAAGCGCTTGGCCTTATTTTCGGGGAGGTCTTATTATTATTGTGGTGCAGGACGCCCCTTAATCTCAGCCCGCGGCCCACAGATCAGCTGATCCAGAGAGGGCCAGAAGTTCTGTCTCTTTCTGGCACACTCTTGCCACCCCTAGCGTCGCTGGGCCTGCTGCTCTTTGCAGCCACCAGTAAGGGGCGTGATAGCTAGAGTTTGCGGGAGCTGCCTCCGCGAGGCCGTTCCATGTGGATGGCAGGTGCACATGAAGTATGCTCCCCCCTCCCCCCCTTAAATAGCAGAGACCGGCAGCCCATGCAGTTAAATATTTTAGGGGAGGACTTATTTTAGCTTATTATCTGGGGAGATCTTATTTTCAGGGAAACAGGGTAGGAGATGAGCTGGTCAGAAGCACATGCTCATGCTGGAAAATGGAAGACCAGCTCTTCCAGTTTCCAGCACTGCTGCATGCACAAAGGCCAGCTGATCGGTGCCTGCTCCTGCGCGCCAAAAACCCGGAAGAGGAATGGCCAGTGCCGTGCGTGCCAGGCAACATGGCTCGGTGTGCCACTTCGAGCACACATGCCATAGGTGTGCCATCACGGTTCTACTGCTTTTAGATGTCACAAGGCATATTTATTTATTCATTCATTAGGTATTTGTTTGTTTGTATTTGACACTTTTAAAACCACCATCTTTTTCTGGGTGACGATCTATAAAAATTAAGCTTTAAAAAACGAATAACATTTTTAAAAAAGTGTATGTGCCATTGTGTCACTAGCACATTGCAAAAGATGTGAAAAGAAAAGCATGAACATGCCTGTGGCGATGGGGGCAGTGATGAAATATTGAAATCTGTTGCTTCAGATTATTCTGACAATGGCAATTGCTAGTGCTGTTAGAAAACATCACCCACTTATCCTTTAAAACGTCTCATACGTGGCAATGTCATGAATATTAGAAGGCAACATGGATTAATTCTGCCCTCTTTTAAAAAGAAAAAAAAAGCTTAACGGATTTTTACTGGCAGCCATTCTCTCAACCTGGCCTGTTTTAGCTTCAGTCTGTTTATATTTATCCAACCTTATAATATTTAATGGGGCAGAGACAAATCAAACTCGTTATAAAGTTCCTTTTTAAAAATCCCTCAACGTGCTTGGAGGTAAATGTCTGTGGAGATTTTAGTCATCCAGATCATAGTTATCTCAATGGGAGCTTTTTTTCTTTAAAAGAAGAAAAATTTCTCTCCCCTCCCCCACCTCACCTCCATCAGAACTGATGAAGCTTCTTGGATGAGAAGTGAAACATTTTCTTATTCCGCAAGGGGGGAAAAACAGCCCAGTTGCCTTCTGAAGAAAAAAAGGGGGCACGTTTGAGATTATTTGGAAGTATTCTTTTTTTTTTTAACCTAGGGAATAAAAATAAAAACAGAAAAGTTTTGCCTAAGTCGTATATATCGTGAATTAAAGATCCCCATCCTAAATGTCACAGAGAGACAGAGAAAAAAGAGAAAACAATGCAAAAAATCCGAAATGTTCATCACCCCAAATCTTCTCTTCCCTCCCTCCCTGCCCCCTTGGTGTCTTTCAGAACAGTGTGATACGCCTTTGAAGACTTTGTCTGTTTCTCAGCAACGGACGTCGTAAGTCACTGCACTTTTTCCCCCCTTGGTGTGTTTGTCATTCATTAGCGAAATCTGCCAGTCATTAGTGAATGAGAGGAGATTTATTGCAGGTAGCTTTAACTTAATTGAAATGTGGCTGCTGCAGAAAGAACAACTTAGGCTCTGGCACTGCCTTTGCCTGCTTCAAATGGAGATTCTCTACTTGCAAAAATATGAAATAATAAGGTTACTATAATGTTAATAAACGGTTACTCTTTGTGCGAAGTATTCAACAGGTTCGACGAGGACAGAGATATAGTACATTCCAATTGGCAAATTAATTAATTAAATTAAATATTTATTTGAATTGATTAGGAATTTGGCAACAACCTGATAGTCTTATCAATTTTTTTTATTTGTCAGATACTGCTAAGGAGATCATTTGGGTATTTCTAAGAACTAGTTCTAGGGACGCGGTGACTCAGTGGCTAAGACGCTGAGCTTGTCGATCAGAAAGGTCAGCAGTTCGGCGGTAATATCAATTAAAAATGTTGAAAGGAGGAACCAGGAGGGCATCTTTTCTCCTTCCATCTAGTATTCTCCAGTTTCCATGAAAATGTTTTTCTATCTGCATTTGGCTTCAGCTTCAGGTTGGATAAAGTGTACTGTGGATGGACTGATAGATAGATAGATAGAGAGAGAGGATAGATAGATAGATAGATAGATAGATAGATAGTTAGATAGATAGATAGATAGATAGATAGATAGATAGATGATAGATAGATAGAGGGGGGGAGAGAGAGAGAGAGACGGTGAGCTTGTCGATAAGAAAGGTTGGCAGTTCGGCGGTTCGAATCCCTAGCGCCGTATAACGGAGTGAGCACCTGTTACTTGTCCGAGCTTCTGCCAACCTAGCAGTTTGAAAGCATGTAAAAATGCAAGTAGAAAAATAGGGACCACCTTTGGTGGGAAGTTAACAGCGTTTCGTGAGCTTTAGTCATGCCGGTCACATGACCATGTAAATGTCTTCGGCAGCGCTGGCTCTTCGGCTTTGAAACAGAGATGAGCACCCTAGAATCGGGAACGACTCGCACATCTGTGCAAGGGAAACCTTTACCTTTACTAAAAACTAGTAGCTTCAATGCAGAGTTGGCTACAATTGAGAAAAACAGGCTATCTGTTCCATGCAGTCAGTGAAAGTTTTTTTTTTATTTCATTTGACTTACAACAGCTGATTTAGTGACCATTTGAAGTTACAACGGCACTGAAAAAAGTGACTTATCATGACAGTTTTTCACACTTACCGTTGCAACATTTTCATGGTCACGTGATCAAAATTCAGCTGCTTGGCAACTGACTCACACTTATGACAGTTGTAGTGTCCCTGGGTCATGTGACCCCATTTTGTAACTTTCTGATAAGCAAAGTGAATGGTGAAGCCAGATTCACTTAACAACCGTCTTACCAAATTAACGGCAGTGATTCACTTAACAACTGTGGCAAGGTAAAGATCATAAAATGGGGGCCAAATTCCTAAGTTGCTAAGTGAGACATTCCAAATGTCTCACTTAGCAAGAGAAATGTTGGGCTTAATTGTGGTCGTAAGTCAAGGATGATATTATTTCTCTCTCTCTCTCTCTCTCTCTCTCTCTCTCTCTCTCGCACGCACACACACACACACACAAACACACTTCTGAAATACAGGATATAAATAATATCTTTTCCCTAGCAAAATGAGATGTTTGTCTTAAGCTTGACTGTGTTTGAAATCCCAGGAATGTTTTAAAATTATAGCAGGGCTTTTGCAGGTATATCTTAGCCGCTGCTTCCTTAACAACCATTTCCAATTTGAGTCTCCTCCTCCTCCGTAGACTCCAGTGTGATTTTTGTTTGGTTTTGTTCTGTAGGGGGGAAGAGAGACAACTAGAAGTGTGTGGGGAGATAAATGGATGTGGGAAGAAAGCTCAGGGGATTTTAGAGAATAACGTTGGGTTTTCTGGAAGATTAACATCTCTGCCAAGGCTTTCGTCTTACTTAAGCAAAGCACAGGTTCCATCCTGCCTGGCTGTCCTAATAGATGAATAATTTTTTCCAGTCAGCAATTCTTCAGGATTTGCCACTGTGCCGAACTGTTTGCAAGTAAATAAATGTTTACCAGGTTTCATTTCTGGAGACAGGCTGATGCCGAAAACAAGTGAGGACAAGTAAATAATATCTTGTGAATTATCAAAACAAAAACAAAAAAAAACCCACCACATAATGGTTTTCTAATGTTCCTGGAACTATCCCAGGTCTCAAAAAAAGTTCAAATGGTTTAATTAATCTGCTGTCTTCCCTTGGAAATATTTGCTGTATGATATTGAGGGCTCTTTTGAAATTTTCATGGAATTCCCACAGGAGGATTTGCTTGCTATAAAACACTCACTCAAGTTCTCCCCATCATTTAAAGAACAAAAGAGATAAGAGAGGTAAACCCAGGCATGGAAAGAGCCCTCAAGCAACTCATTGCTTATGCGTGATGTCATGCGTTTATTTTGATAGCCCTTCCAATTTAGATCGTTGCGTGCTGTGTACACCAAAACTCAGTGCCTTTTATAATTTTCCAGCCACAGGAGCTGAAAATCTAGAACTGGGACAGAAATACTATTTTGGAAAAGGGCTACGCAAAAAAGAAGCAGACCACTTTCTGAAGCCAAGAGGTGTTTTTTTTTAAAAAAAAATTCTCTTGTCCTTTAGGGCAACCTATATTAGCATGAAATTGAAAGCTTTCTCCTCTTGAGTGTGAGAAGTGCAGTTGTGGCCATGAAGAGATGTAAGCTTACTAGTTTAAAGGTGAGGAAGGGAGAAGTTTGGATGAAAACATTTATAGAATTCTGACATTTTTATAGGTTTTTTTTAATGTGAGTATGTACAATACCATAGAGTTTGTCCTTGACTTATGACCAGAGTCTGCTGGTTCAGACCGATAGCGGAAATTGTGGCAGGCTCCGCCCACCCTCCCCGGCTCTGTGGCATCCCATTTAGGCACTTTTTAAAGCCAAAGCGCATGTGTGTAAGGCTGAGCGCATACGCGGACGCACGCACGCGCTATCATTTGCGAACCGGTAGGGAAGGAAAGTGAATACCACCCCTGCTTATGACCACAATTGGATCATAATTCCATCGTGAGTCGGTGAGGTTGCAAAGCAAGTCATCCCTGGACCCGATTTTATGATCATTTTTTACGATTTTAACCTACACACACGATCACTAAGCAAATTCAGCTTTCCTGACTGACTCTTCTGTCGGGGAAGCCCGCTGGGAAGGGCGCAAATCATGGTCAGGTGACCGCAGGACACTGCAACTGGTCATAAATGTGAGCCATTGGCCAAGAAGCTCGAATTGTGACCGTGTAACCCGCAAGGGTGGTGTAAATACAAGGCCAGGTCGTAAATCATTTTTCCCCCCCAAGGTCGACAGAACAGTCGTTAAACTAACAGTGTTAAGTCAAGACCGGACTTGCTGCATGTGACCTTTACCTAGTCATTTAGTTCATTTTCTAGCAAGCATTTTTTATATTTGCATAGTTTCGCTAAGTTAGTTTCTCTTGCAAGAAAGAGAATAGCAGTTATATTAGTGCTACAGTACTTAAAGCAGGCTTACTT
This sequence comes from Natrix helvetica, assembly GCF_964273705.1. Taxonomy (NCBI): domain Eukaryota; kingdom Metazoa; phylum Chordata; class Lepidosauria; order Squamata; family Natricidae; genus Natrix; species Natrix helvetica. The sequence goes on from NC_138558.1 coordinate 13,939,403, forward strand.
GAAAACTGCAGAGGTTAAGCTTGGCTGATCATGCTTTACTAAGGATAACGGCTGTTTAAATTGTGCTGTGCCTAATTATGTTGGGGGGAGGAAGAGGGGGATGATTTACCCTGAATGAAATACAGGTAGTCGATTTACGGAGCTAAGCGAGACATTTGCTAAGTGAGCTTTGTTCCATTTTATGACCTTTCTTGCCACAGTTGTTAAGTGAATCGCCGCCGTTGATAAAGCTAGCAACCCGGTTGTTAAGTGAATCTGGCTTCCCCATTTGACTTTGCTTGTCAGAAGGTCAGAAAAGTGAATTGCGTGACCCAGCAACGGTCGTAAATAAATCATAAATATGAACCAGTTGCCAAGCATCTGAATTTTGATCACGTGACTGTGAGGCAAAAGTGATAACGGTGGAAAATGTCCATGAGGTCCTCTCTTCAGTGCCGTTGTCACTTTGCACAGTCACTAAAGGAACTGTTGTAAGTCGAGGACTACCTGTCGGGTAAATGTAGGAAATCACCCTCATGTTTTTGAACCGTGCAGTAAGAGTTCTTTCAAGAAAATACATAATTCGGACTGTTGCTACCTGGCCCCACCGGCTTATCTCATCCCCCAGAGGAGCACCTTAAATCCATATAATTAGCGACAGATTGGTCTTAGAAGAGCAAGGGAAAAAAAAAGTCAAGATCTTTCTAACCGAGGATGAAAAGGGATTTACTCCACAGGCTTTCGAGACAGAATTGCTTGTCTGTCTTCCTGGGAATCATCGGCCCCATCCATACCCCCCATGCCAAATTTAGAATAGCGGGCTTAGTTGTCCTGGAGGATTTTGTGCTCTAATATGAAAGAACAGCTCCAGTGTTTTTGTCTGCATCCTTTTCGATTATGTCTGGACATGGGGTGTAGTCGTTGGATGTGGCTGTGCTTTTAAAATGGTTAATGCTGATTTATATAAGGGCAAGCAATATCCGGATGCTCTCCTTTCTCTTGCCAAGGAAAACTTGCATCCCCAATGAATGAGAAAGGAAGGGAAAGATAAAAGGGAAAGGGAAAGAGAAAGAGAAAAGAAGGGATAGATAAAGACAAAGGAAGGGAAGGATAAAGAGCAAGGAAGGGAAAGATAAAGAAAAAGAAGGGAAGGATAAAGAGAAAGGAAGGGAAGGATAAAGGGAAGAGAAGGGTGTATTGGGTACTACATACAGATAATTTATGACCGTAGTCTCAATAATTAAATAACATGAGATATGGCTATCACTGAATCTCTTTCATGCTTCTTCTGCTGAGTGATTAACCATTCTCTTTATCTTTCCCTTCCTTTCTCCTTATCGTTCCATTCCTTTCCCTTTATCCTTTCCTTCTTTTCCCTTTATCTTTCCCTTCCTTTCTCCTTATTGTTCCCTTCCTTTCTCTTTATCTTTCCCTTCCTTTCTCTTTATCTTTCCCTTCCTTTCCCTTTATCCTTCCCTTCTTTTCCCTTTATCTTTCCCTTCCTTTCTCCTTATCGTTCCCTTCCTTTCTTCTTATCGTTCCCTTCCTTTCTCTTTATCCTTCCCTTCCTTTCTCTTTCTTTCCCTTCTTTCTCTTTATCCTTCCCTTCTTTTCCCTTTCTCTTTCCCTTCCCTTCCCTTTATCCTTCCCTCCCTTTCTCTTTCTCTTTCCCTCCATGCTTCCCTTCCCTTCCCTTGTGACCACCTGAAATCCCAGCTACCTTGAGTCACTTCAGTTGCATAGCATAGCCAACTAAAAACAAGCAGCATTTGTGCTGGCTAATTAAGAGGCTGAACTCCCTCTGCATCTGTGCCTCCAAATTAAGCATGCAGCTTTACAGAGCAAACATGGATTTCCCAAAGGGCTTTTTCATTCTTGACTTTGGCTCTCAAATTTAACACCTGGCTTTGCTGGAATGGAAGCTTCTTCGCTTGTTTACAAGAGCAGGGGCAAGCTCATTGTTTCTAGTTGGCAGTGACTAAAAGAGAGATCAGACAGTTCCTGCATGGAGAGTGGATAATATTTTTTTTAAAAAAACCTTGCATGGGTTTTTTGTTTCCTCCAGTTCCAGCAAGCCTAAAAATTCAATACCTTAAAAAAAAATCTGGTAGTGGTCTTGCTACTTGTCTTCTCAGCTTTGCAGTGCTAAAAATTATATCTGCATTGTAAGTCACAATTTTAAGAGGACAGGCTTTAAGATATTTGAGAAATATTCTCGGTACTCTAATGCGTTTTGAAATTTCACTGAACTTGAATCTCAGATTTTAAATGTAAGAATGTACTGTGTCTGAAAGGATTTGTTTAGAATGCAGAAAGGGGATGGGCTTTTGAGAAAATGTAACTTCGTTAAGTTTTGCTTCTCCTCTTAAAATTTTCTAGAAATTTTCCCCTACAGAACGTTCTTCACGCTTTCCCATTTTTTAGACTGCTGACTCATGAATGGCGCGTCCGTCCTTTCTTGGCAAAAATCCATCGATTGCAAGGTTGTTGCTGCATTATTCATAGCTTATCTGGAAGCTATTAATAATGTGCCAATAGAGACAGTTTGTGTCTGTCTTTTTGAAGAAACCCATGCTAAGAGAGTGGGAAAATAAATAGCGGCCATCTTTGGACAATAAAAGTAGTCTTTACAATGGCATCTTATTTTAAAGAGGGAAAATTATGTTTTGTTTTATTTATGCGCGCACAAACACACAGATACAAAGTTCCCAATCTCAGTAACTCTTTACAATGTGTGGATTTCAACTCCCAGAATGATGTGGTTTCCTGCCAACAGACATGAGACCAATTAGCAATAAGGTGCAACCATAAGTACGCACTGCCAGGTCTGTTTGTCCGTCCATCCATCCATCCCAGGGTTGGCAAACTCAAAGAGCCACAAAGATCCTAACTGGAAGCTCCCCCCCTTTTCCGGTTCAATTCTGGAGCCAACTGGAAGTCCGGTTTCCCCACTATAGAGTCTCCTCCTAGCGCAGCATCCTTTTTCCTTTACCTGTCCTAACCGAAAGCCCTATCAATTATGGAGCTGACCGGAAAACCCGCCCTTTGCCATAGAGTCCCCTCCTGGCACGCGCTACTCCCCCCCCCAAAAAAAAACCCAGAAGCTCCTCTCAAAATTGTGGTGCTGACTGGTGACATGGAATTGCAGCAGAGGGATGAAAGAGCCAAATACGATTCCAGAGCTGCAGGTTGCTGACCCCTGATCTATCCTTTTATTTTGTACAACATAAGGGAACATTGTGCTCCCACTTTCCCCATAGCAGCAACCTTGTGACATGGGCTGAACAGCGTCTTAACCATTATATCAAACTAAATGTACCAAACAAATGGCATGTGCATTTGTTAAGATGACCAATTGTGGAGTGGGTTCTTATTTCTACTAGTCCACTGTGCAGAATGAAAGCCTAACAGTTCTAAACTCTTAGCAGACTGTGGTTTATCCTTTTGAACGTCCCTACTAAGGTCTCATGAAAAGTTTTATTAAAGCCGCCTTCCCATGATGTGCTTAGATGAATGATGTGGCAACATGAAACCAGATCCCTGAACTCCAATAGTTAGCTCCATCATCTATTCTGCATGGTTTGTAGAACAGTTCAGAATACCCATGAGAACTGAGGAAGCATGGAATGAGAGAGTGGAATGTAACAAAATAAATCTAAATCTAATCAGTACCTGAAAGGAAAGCTGTAAACAATGGGATGTAAATGGATGGAATGAAATCATTTTTGTCCTTTTTTTTTTTTTTGCACTTCCTTCACTTGTGACTATGGTAAATGCAGAGGCACCGCCCACGAGATGCCCATTGAGCAAAAGATAATTTTCAAAAATCTTGTACCAGTTCAGAATGTGGGACGTGAACCTTTCTCTTGTATGCTTTTCCACAATTCTTCTGCACGTGTTTAAACTTCCTCTCCTTGGATAACCATGTCTTGTTTGTTTTATAGTGTTTGTAGAAATCGATACCATAGAACCAGGAAAAAAAGGAACATTCATGCAGGGGATCTTATTATTAACTTCAATAGGTAGCTGAAGGATTTGCCTTCTGGGGTTTTACTTATCCCGACATAATCCCTTGATATATCTCCTCCTCTACATAATAGGATTCGTTGTACAATACAAATGCCGAAGGACCAAACTTCATTAGAATGTCTGTTTACATTAATCAAGGCTAAACAAGGGGTTGATTTCCCCGCTAGTAATTGTATTCGGTAACTTGCCAATACCACGGAATGATTTTGTGTAATATGATTATGGATAATCTGGAGGCCCACCACGAAGACTGCAATATACAGAAGGTATAATATAATTACTGTATTTTTCGGAGTATAAGACGCACCTTTTTCTCTCTCTGAAAATCTGGGAACGTCTTATACACTGGATGAAGCATTTTTGGTGTCCTGAAACCCCACCCCCTTTGCAAAAATGGCCGTGCATAGCCTTTAGGAGGCTTCCAGAGTTTTCCTGGGGGCTGGGGAGGGCAAAAATGAGTGAAAAGCAGGGCATTTTTTGCCCCCCCACCCCCCAGGAGCACTCTATAAGCCTCCTAAAGGTGATTCGTGCCCTTTTTTTGACAAAAAATGGGCCTGTTCTCGTGAAAAATGGGCCACTTTTTGCTCGTTTTTGCCCGCCCCCGCCCCCCAGTAACACTCCACAAGCCTCCTAAAGGCTACGCATGCCCTTTTTTGACAAAAAACAGGCCCGTTTTCCTGAAAAACAGGCCGTTTTTGTGAGGTCTGCAGAGTGTAAAAAGTTTTAATTTGCCTCTTCAAAATCTTAGTGCGTCTTAAACTCCGATGCGTCTTATACTCCGAAAAATATGGTATATAGTATTATGACTATGGTGGTGGTGATGATGATGACGATGATGATGATAGAGTTAATGGAGGCAGGTGTTCGCCTTCTTCCTCTTCTCCCTCGATAGCGAGATATATGTTGATAGTTTTCACTTCTCATTTAAAACTCTCCAGTGGGATTTCCCCCCCTTTTAATAACAGATTTTTAGTAACATGCAGGCTACTTTACAGTAATTTGGGGACATCTAGCCCCGAATCATATGACAACTTATTGACAAATCTCTCTAGCTTTGATCCTGAATCCTTTCTGCCTAGAATTGGCAGGGATGGAAGCTAAGATTTTTGCATGTAAAATATGTGTAAATTTCAGCTGCTTTGCATATCTTCTGAAGGAGAAATAGTGACAGAAATTATTAAAATAACTTTCAAACACTTTTCTTCCATACAGTATAGTTGAAAGAGCTGTGGTGGTGCAGTGGTTAAAATGCAGTATTGCAGGCTAATTCTGCAGTTCGATTCTCACTGGCTCAAGGTTGACTCAGCCTTCCATCCTTCCAAGGTCGGTAAAATGAGGACCCGGATTGTTGAGAGCAATATGCTGACTCTGCAAACCGCTTAGAGAGGGCTGTAAAGCACTGTGAAACGGTATCTGCAGTCTGCAGTACTATTACTATTTCCTTGATTGATGTTGATGAAAACCTAGATGTGTGTAACTGTTAGATAGTCTTTATTTATGATCAAAAAGTAATTTGGGTGCAATCAATGTTCAACACAAAAAATATTCTCAATAGCCTAGCATCTATAAAGTATCAAGATTACAAATCAGCCATTCTGCTAAAACATATTTAACAGTCAATCATACACACAGTTTTATTGTAATGACTGATCTGACAAAAGATTGCATAATGACTCTATTTTACTATTAATTTGGTTAGAAGGGGTAGGTTTGAATGAGGGTCTGCATTTTAGCAGCAGTGCAGGAATTGGTGCGTGGTTACATCTGTTTCTCTGTCTGCATGTAGATCACTCAATTTTAAGGATACCTTGCTATATTTCTTTTCCAGAGACATTGATGGTAAGACATCCAGCAGGAGATGTGAAGCATAAGCAAGATTAAATAATAATGTAAAGATTCTTGGCTTGGCCTCTTCCCATCAAATTATTTTTGGTGGTTTATATCTTAACAACCACGACCTGAATATGATCTTAACCTTCTCAGAAACTGACTGGAAAATCTAAAATATTAAATGCTATTTTCAAGTTTTTTTCTTCCAAGAAATATAATCATTCAGGATATTAGAGGTTGAAGATCAAGATAAAAATCTCTACTAAAGTCAATATTTTAAGCAACCTCACTCTATTGCAGAGGGCCATCACTCATTCCAAGCGTAAACACACAGTGGGAATACATCAGAGGGTCTGGAATATAAAAATTTTAATGAATATTTTTCAGTGTTAGGAACCTTTATGGCTACCCACCTGAAAATTTTATATCATTTGACTGCTTTCCTTGGCCTTAACAACTTTAAATGCCACCCGTATGTAATTGCTGTCCAGTAGACAGGAAACTTGGGACTTAACCTGGATACAGGTGTGTGTGTGTGTGTTAACATTGCCTACATCCCATCCGTATGTGTTTATGTTTCTTGAGAATATCATAACCTTTGCTTTGATATAAGATACAAGGTCATCAGAAGCCAACATTTGGTAGAGCCTATTTGAACAGGGACGTGAGCAGACAGATGTCCTCGGACATCCTGATAGTATCTTGAGACGTAAGAGTCGCTGTTACATG